>NW_020837948.1:66853092-66929494 GCF_003676395.1 Aethalodelphis obliquidens
TGTGTGTGTGTGTGTGTGTGTGTGTGTGTGTGTGTGTGTGTGTGTGTTAGAGAGAGAGAGTTTAAATATTAGAATCCTCTATATTTTGAAATCAGCTTTCTTTTTCTTTTTTTTTCTTTTTTTGCTGTACGCGGGCCTCTCACTGTTGTGGCCTCTTCCATTGTGGAGCACAGGCTCCAGACGCGCAGACTCAGCAGCCATGGCTCACGGGTCCAGCCGCTTCGCGGCATGTGGGATCTTCCCGGACCAGGGCACGAACCCATGTCCCCTGCATTGGCAGGAGGACTCTCAACCACTGCACCACCAGGGAAGCCCCTGAAATCAGCTTTTTTTTGACCAATGGAAATATTTAAGGGATCATATAGATGGCTCTACAGAGGGAGTTAATTATTTTATTCTTAGCTCAGATACTGCACAATTTCAATCAATGGTGATTGAATTTACAAGTCATAACCATGATAGCAACACAATTGCCAGCATTAAGTGACTTGAGTATTTCAGTGCATTTGCCAGCAGACATCATACCACCTGCCAATACTACTGGCATATTTAGTTGGCATCTCATTTACCTGGTTCTTATACTTAGCATGAGAATATGAGCTATGAGCGTTTCCTATGAGATGTTCTCCTTTAGGGAGTGTAGGGTGAGTAAGAAGTTTAGATTGTTTTAAGTGCCAGGATAGTGCTGGAATGGTGCAGAGAAAAAAAAAAAATCACAATTCTAGTGAAGGAAATAAGCAATACATTTATGGTAATTATAAGAAGGAGATGATTAAAAGTTGGATAATGGCTAATACCAACTACTATGTGGTCAGTATAAGCAGTTTGCCAGAAAAATTCCAAAGTGGTATAAAAAAAGTCATTCTTCATTGTTAGACAAAGTTAACCTGGTTAGTATCCATGTTATCCTGAATTGATCTTGATTTGTATACATTTACAAATACTTATTTTGCCTACATTTCTTTCACACTAATATATGTAGTTAGTGATCAGAACAACTGAACAGAAGGCAAATACAGAGAGTAACACACACTTGGTCATCAGTCTTACAGAAAGAACTCACACTGTGGCATAAACTACCATCTGTTTTTGAAACTCTACAATGAATTGACTCGCTTGATAATTACCAGCTTTATTTACCTACCCTGTACCCTTGGGGTCATAGGGACTTCCTTCTACTGCTCCTGTTTTCATACCAATTGTGATAGGAAAAATGGCCTCCAAAGATATCCATGTCAAATCCCTGGAAACTGAAAATGTTACCTTATTTGAGAAAAGGGTCTTTGCAGGTGTATTTAACTTAAAATCTTGAGATGAGATAATCCTGTATTATCTGAGTAGAGAGAGGCAGACAGACATACAGAGAAGACACACACACATAAAGGAGAAGGCAATGTGAAGACAGAAGCAGAGATTGGAGTGATGTAGCCTAATCCAAGGAAGCCAAGGAAGAGCCACTGGAAGAGCCACTGGAAGAGCCACTGGAAGCCAGAAGAGGCAAGGAAGGATTCTCCCCTAGAAGCTTTAGAGGAAGCATGTCCCTGTTGACAGACACTTTGATTTCAGACTTATGAACTCCAGAACTATGAGAGAATACATTTCTGTTGTTTTAAGCCACCAGGTTTGTGGTGATTCGTTATGGCAGCCCTAGGGAACTTATATAGCAGTCAGTACATACACACACACAATTTTACACACTATTTGTACCAATACTACTATTATTAGTTCAATTTACCCTTAATCTTAAAGTTATGTTGGGCCTGCTGGATATTTTCCAAAAAGTTACCATTGAAATAACGAGATAAGTTTGAGGAGAATGTAATAGATGATGATTCACAGGATCTGCTTCCATTTAACATAGTATTCTGGTTATCTGTTACTGCTTAACAAATCACCCCAAACCTTAGCTGCTTAGACCAAAATTATTATTTTCTCTTATGGTTCTGTGGATTGACTGAGCTCAGCTGGGTGGCCTTACTTTGGGGCTTTCCCATTGATTGAAATCACATGGCTGCTAGGGCATCATGATCTGAAAGTTCCACTGGACTGGATATTTCAGATGACTCACTCTCATCGTGACAGTTGATCCTAGGTTGTCCCCCGGGGCACCTACATGTAGTTTTTCCTTGTGGCTTGGGTTTCTCATAGGATGGCAGCTAGGTTCTCAGAGTGAACATCCCAAGAGAAAGTTTTCCAGAAACAGGAAGAGGAAGTGCCAGGCCAGGAAAGGCTAGGCCTTAACAGTGTCATTCTGCTATATTTTATTATCAGTCGAGATTCAAGGGGGTGGAGAAATCAACTCTTCTTCTTGATGAGGGAATGTCAAAGTCACATTGCAGAAGAGCCTGGGAGATGTGAGGTATTTTGTGGCCATCTTTGGAAAATACGATCTGCTATGCATAGTAATCAGGTTCATGAATAACACCAAATTCAGAAAAAATTATTTGTGCCTGAGTAAAAAGGATTAAAATTCAAAGGCACTTTGAGAAGATAAGCACCTAAGGAAAGACTCCTCATTTAATATAGCATTCTGTCTAGCAGCCTCAATTACAGCCACTCTCCGTTCTTTCCAACTTTCCACTAAAAGAAAGAAACAAGAAAAAAAGGGTAAACTCACATCCCCTCCAAGAACTGAGACCAATGAGTGGTGTAGTATTAGGAATTCTTTTCATGGCCTACCTGGGCTCTGATTTATGAAATAGAGTACCCCTAAAAAAATAAGTAGTAAGGGGCTTCCCTGGTGGTGCAGTGGTTGGGGGGTCCGCCTGCCGATATAGGGGATGCGCGTTCGTGCCCTGGTCCGGGAGGATCCCATGGGCCGCGGGGCGGCTGTGCCCGTGAGCCGTGGCCGCTGAGCCTCCGCATCCCGAGCCTGTGCTCCGCAGCGGGAGAGGCCACAGCAGTGAGAGGCCCGCGTACCGAAAAAAAAAAAAAACAAAAAGTAGTAAGACCCTTCCTACTTCCTACCATTGCTATTGTGTTCCTGGACCTAGAGCCCCAGGATCTGAATCACTCAGCTGTCTCTCTACCCTAAAGGTGCTGAATTGCCTTCCACTTTGTCCCGCCCTCAACCTTCAAATACTATTTCTCCCTACCAAGTTACTCCTCCTGTCAAAGATATTCCCACCAGAAAATGACTGGCCAAGAATCTGGGAAGGGAAGTGGTTAAAAACTCGTGGTGTTGGTGCATAGCGCTTGGGCAGTGTAATACTAAGTAGAATACTTTGGGTGAGAGTTGAGGCAGGAGGGGCTCAACTTGGAGTTGAGGTTCAGAGTAACCCAGTCTGAGGCAGTGAGGATAGGCAATGATGCTGCTTCAGGAGAGCAGAGGTGAACTAAGGAAAAGCCTGCAAGAAGCTAAGAGCTCATCTGGGAGGAGTGTACTTCATTCTGTCCTCCAGCTATAAATCTGAGAAGAGGCGTGAAACATCACCTGAGTAGACAGAAACCAGACCTCATCAGAGGTCTGTGGATAAACATTACATCCAAAGAGAATTTGTCTTGTTCAAATAGGACTGCACGGTCCTAGAATCACCACTAAAAATGGTCTATGGCAAAGCATAGAAAAATATTTCAAGAAGTTACTTGATATTCTTATACTGGTATTTTTACTATCCCGGTACTCAAATATACCACTATCTATACTATAAAATGAGGATAGAAAAAGGAAGAAAATATAGAGAAGCAAAAAGAGATAGACATTTTAGGATGGATGTTTTGGTAAAAGTAGAAAGAAAGAATAATCAAAATGAAAGTAGTTGGAAATATTAGTCCAGAGAATGCAATGTTAGACAGTTACTGAGTTACTACAGAGAGGGTCTGGCATGGAGACAGGCAGATTTCCCATTATACCTGGGAAGTCTGGCCTGGGAATAAGTATAGTAGTCTTAGAGTGGAAAGCGAGAGAAAGCACAGTCTCACCCACTTAGGGAATGAAGGCCCACAGGTAGCAGTGGCGATCGTTGGCTGGTGCATTGTGGGGAGGCAAGATCTCCAGGCAGGTGCAGAATGTCAGAACTTTAGGGCTTGGGGAGTAAGAGGAGAACAAAAATGGTCACAGAGAAAAAGAAAAGGACTTGTTAATGGAGGACTAGAGCTTAGGATTTCAGCAAAAGATATACACCTAGAATATGATTAAATTCAGTCATGGCTGAAGGCATATTGGCAACTTACATTCTATAATTCACTGGAAAACGTTTTGGTGAAGGTAGTCTCATAACATACAAGAAATTTCTGTTCACAGTTTACTGTTTTGAAAGGGCATCTGTGTTGCTGTGCCATGGAGAAATGGATGCCTTATTTTCAGAGGCACATGGGCTAAGTATCCACATGCATGAGGAACAACAACTTTTTTCTGTGATATTTTTAATATCTTGCTTAGTGACACAAAGATTTATTTTCATTCCCAGTCATTCTGGGAATGAACTTAGCCATTCTCTAAGTTCAGCTTTGGAGAACTTAGCAGGAAGTCTATAAAATTTCAGAATCTATCATTTTTTATGGTTTCTTATTTCCAGTATTGCAGGTAATCCTGCCTCTAATTACAGTGTATCTACCTGCTCTTCTGAAATCCCACAGGCTGAATAAATCTATAGAAAAATGCTGACTCAGAGGTATATGCCGCATTATTCTTATTAATTTGCGTAGTAAAAATACATTTACTTTCCTCTGTGCCTTCTTGAGTTAGTTCCGAAATGTGTCTTCAAACTTAAGGATACCTGGAGTGTCCCCTAATGGTGAGTACTGGTCCAGTAACAATTTAAGCTTTATCTTCTGAGCCTAACAGGGAAGTTTGCTCTAATTTGTCTATGACAGCTGGAAGTATATGAAAACTTCCTGTTATAATCCATGCACTGCTCCTGGAGTTCATGGTAGCAACTAGCTTCAATTATCTTTTCCTTTTTCTCATATCTGTTACAGAAATATTGGAGTTCTCATAGGATTCAGGGTGTATATTTCTGAAGCTAATCTTGTGTCAGAGGGATTCACTTAGGGCTTATGGTGGGTCACAGTTCCTTTTAAAAATCTGGTGGGAACTCTGGAACATCTTCCCTGAGCAAAAGCAAGTAGACATCAATTTTGTGTATAATTTTAGAAAGTTCAGAGATCTCTTTTCCCAGTCACAAAAGAGTTTTAAATCTACTCCAGTTCCTTATTTTGTGTTCAGAAAACAGTTAAGCATAGGGAAAAGGTTTAAAGGAGAGCATATAAACAAATTATATTGAAATAAGCTTAATTTCAGTTTTCATTAAATTAAAAATTATTTTTTCTCTCATCCAGATGACTTTTGAACCATTTAGACAATTGATTAGAGCTCACTGTATCTTGTCTTGGTCAATATGTGCGTTTGATTGAGGCAGAGTGATCACCCTCCCCACCCCCATCCCGAGCTGGATAGGGAGATTGTGCACATGGGAAGGAGTCGACCTCTGTTTATGCAGCATCATCCAAGCCACCACACTTGTATTTTCGAATCATTCCTGCTGTTACATACAACTCATTTAAATATGCAGTTAGTTGGAAACAAATGCTGTTTATGAATCATTAGGTTAAAATATATCATGCTTACTGATTCAAATCAACTCCCCTTTACGGCCCCTAACCAAATCTTGCACCAGGATCTATTCATCGTTCTTTAATCTTCCTTTCTTATGTTTAGGTTAGTATTTATGTTTGACATTTCTGTCAATTTTTGTGGTTGGATATCTCATCTTGAGTTTTACTCTCCACGTGATGGGTCAACCACACTTTTCTCTGGTATTATTATCACATACTACGAATTCTCTCCTCATTTGCAGCTATTGCAATTTAAGAACTTTCTAATCACCAGCCAATCCTTTTTGCTATGCCCCTTGCTTTAGTTACCACAACAACAGAAGGGTTGGTCAAAAATTCATCATCCAGTCTGTTTATAAGCCAGACAGGCTTTCCAGAATTACTAGTACAGTTTAGAGGAGTCATTTATAGGAACAACAACAGCAATAGATGATTTTCAACAAGAATGCTTATAGAGTATATTATAGATTTAGAGTTGGAAAGGGCCTTAGATTTCATCTACTACTTCTTCCTACCAATTCAGGAAATATCCTATATTATATCATTCAAAGGTGGCCATCTGACCTTGGCCTGGAAATTTCTCACGACAAACGTCCTTGCTTTCTGGTGCAGCCTATTCATTGTTGAGAGCTGTAATGATTATAAAATCCTTTCTTGTGCAGATTAGAAATATGCTTCCCAGTAACTTCTAAGCATTAGTTCTTGTTATATCAAGTGAGACTTTACAAAATAAGCTGAGTCTATTTATTTGTCAGACATTCAAATATTTGAAGACAGGTGTTATTGAAGTGGTCATCTCTATTTTTGCCTGCTCAGGATCCATTTTCCTTTCTTCTCATAATAATCAATTTTCCAGTGGGAAATTATCTTCATCCTATTCTCCAGTGATGGGGTTTACCATGGAATGAAAGCTTTCTTTTCCCCACCCTTTAGGATGTGTTCATAATAGAGATCCTCTCATTTAGCATATTCCATTCCCCTGGCCACAGTGATTATTTCAGTCCTAGGCTAGTCACACAAACTGGTTCAGTAGAATGTTATACTGGGACTTTTATGGAAAATACTGGAGGAGAGAAGCTCTCCATCTTACAGAATTGCTAAGATGCTAGAATATGAGCTTGGGGTATGGGGAGAGAGCCTGCCTGAGAATGAGGGTGACCCAAGAAAACAGAGTCTTGAGAAAAAAAATAAATCCCTGACCACATACATTGTCAGAGCACCTGGAGCCAGCCCACACCTTATGCTATGTTACTTCTTGAACTTTTAGATACATGAACCAAAAAATTGTACATAAGTCAGTTTGAGTTGAGTTTCTCTTAATTGCTCCTAAAGAGTTTTGAATAATACAATTATATTTTTTTGAGTCTTATCTTTTCTTAGCTAAAATGCTATGGCTTCATTCTCAGACCTTTACATCTCTGAGTCATACTATGCTCTATGTGCTCTCAATTGTTTCCATGAAAATTGGGGTACCTAGAACTGGACACAGTCCTTTAGATGAGAATAAAATGTGCTAGTGTAGAATACAGTCTAACATTTTCTTTCCTTGTTTATGCCCCCCAGCCTTGTCAATTTTCACTGACTGAGACCTAGATTGCCTTAAACATCTTTATTCCTTTTTTGTACCTTGCCATCCTGTTGGATTACATAACATCTGAATTTCTTAGGGATTTTTCAAACAAACTTATATTAGGCTATGCCGCACCTCTCTGCCTCTTCACATTTACTTCCAGCCCTTTCCCAAACTACACAGACTTATATCCACTTGTCTGGTCTATTGAAACTTTTGAATTTTGAGCTTGAGAAAGTAACTCAGTCTCTCGGAGATTCAGTTTGCTTTAGTGTAAAACTGTGTGGTATTGCTTAGGATGCTTTTGATTGTAGATATTAGAAACCCCCAATTAAAATGGCTTATTAAAGAGGGTATATTAAAATAATAATAAGTCTGGAGGTAAAACAATTTTAGTTTCGGTAAATTTGGTGGCTAAGATCCAGGCTCCTTCCATCAAGATCCAGGCTCCTTCCATCTTCCCATCTTGTTACATTCAGTGTGTTCTACTCAGGCTAGTTCCCTTCATGGCTTCAAAATCGCTGCCACAGCACCATGCATCACAGACAGACATGGAAATGTCCACCAGCAAAAGAGGGACTCCTTCCCAAAAGGTTCTTTTAAAGAAAGAAGTAAACGTTTCCTAGAAGCCCCTCAGATTTCCTCTCACATCTCATTGTCCAGGAGTCTATCATATGACACCTTTAAATCAGTCCCTGGGAAGGGCTGTGGGATAATCAGATTGGCTTAGACCATTGGTCTCAAACTAGATATGTATCAAAATCACCTGTAGGGCTTGTTAAAACACAGATTTCTTGGCTCCGTCCCTACAGTTGCTGATTCAGTAGGTCTGATGTGGGACCCAACAATTTCTTTTTCTAGTAAGTTCCTAGATGACACTGATGTTGTTGGTTGAGACCACAGTTAAAGAACTACTGGCTTAGACAAACATTATATACCCCGGGGAATGGAGTTGAGGCTGGGGCCCATACAGGGCAGGTAGTTTCCCTCAGGGCTTTGTTATTAAGAAAGGAAAGGTAGGTAATCACAAATGTCCTGCTATGGGAGCTATAATCCCAAACTTGTAGGATTGTCCTGTGGGTTACAGGTAATTCATGTAAATTGCCCCTCACAGTATGTTCAATAGATGTAACTCCTTCTATTATTGTTATTATTGATTCTGTGACAGACATTGTATTATAGACTCTTTCAATTTTACTTGAAAATTTGATAAGTATGCTCTTCCGTCTTTATTCAGTTCATTGACAATATATTGGACAGGCCAGGGGTGGATAGAGAATTCTGAAAATTGCAGTAGACATTTCCCTGATCACTAACATCAGTGCACTAACCAAAATATTTATGATTTGGTTCTTAAGTGATTTCACTTCACTGAAATGTCATTTAGCCTTAGTTTCCCATCTTCTCCAAAACGATATCTTGAGAGGCTATAAAATAATTGGTTTCAGATTTGCCTTTACATCTCTATAGAAAAAATATAGAGTGAATTGTATGTTCTGGCATTTTATTAATAATAGTATCCAACATTTATATAGAGTGCTTATCCTGTGTAAGATATTGTTCAAACTGTGTTACATGGGTGGATACTATTATTATCCCTATTCCACAGAGGAGAAAACTGAGGCACAAAGAAGTTAAATGGCTTGCTCAGAGCCATGCAACTGGTAAATGGAGGTAAAAGGATTCTGATCTATCCTAATGTAATCTCTGCTAATAGGCACCACCACACATAAACAGTACAATCACAGGAAATGGTCATGATCATAATCTAGTAATACAACTGGTACCTAAAATGCTCTCTCACACACATATACACATACATACACATCTACCTTATTCATTACAGATTTTAAATGTTATACATTTTAGTATATTCTAGTTCCCTAGAAAATTGTTCAACAAACTGCGGTGCATGGGACAAGCTTTATCTATCAGTGCTCAGTGAACCATTGTACTGAAAGTGTCATCATGATGGATAACAGAGCTATTATACATGGAAAAGTGTATTTTAATATTGTATTGCCTAATTAATACTTTAATAAATATTTAGAGTAGAAATATCTGCAAATTTTTGCAGAGTCTCACAATGGTTTAGAATGGGAGCAAAATAATAATGGATAGTAACTGTGAGAACAGGAATTTGCATTATATTAATTAAATGTGATACCTAAACACTGTAATGATTCTGTCCTATTTTTATAAATAAGGTATGGTGATTAGTCTTAAAGTGACTAAAACTACCAACTAAAGTAAAAAGTTCTTTATTTGAAGTTAGGGACAATCTTCAGCGCATTTGGTCCCTTGGCTTTTTTTTTGATGACTTTTCTGTGTCTCTCCTCTAATTGAAGTTATTTTACCTCCTGATTACTAGTTTGTTTTTTGCAACTTGGCTGGGAGGCTTGCATGCCCAGGGAGGATACTAATCAGCACTTTGTGAACTCCCAAGATTTACTAGGCTCTGAATTTCAGCAAATCTAGGGCAGCTTGGCAGAGGGGTTAGGTATGGCTGTTTGGCTGTTGTTTTAGTTTCTCTGTCACATTGTGTTAGGTCTGTTGTACCAGCAGATGTCATACTGGGCTGCACGTTCCCACAGAAATACATCAGGTAAAATTCAGAATTCCTGTTCTATAAACTCTGAAAATAGAGCACTAGCCTCAAGCACTCTGCCGTATAGAAGCAGTAAGTTGTGCTATCTTAATTATGAATGCATCAAATATGAAGGCCTTTTCCCCTTCCCAGGTCTCTCATGGAAAGTGCACACAGCATTTGGGTTGTTCATCTAGGCAGCTGGTCTGCTTTCTTTAAAGGGGTCAGGAACTTGGGTATTTAATGAGTCTCCCTTTGCTGTGCTAGGGCTGAGGTTGCCGTCCTAAAGGGAGCATGCATTTAACTCCATGGTTCTCAGTCTAGAGGGTGCATCAGAATCACTGGGAGGGCTGGTTATCCCAGGAATTTCTGCCCCCCACCACCCAAGAGTTTCTGAATTTGCATTTCTGATGAGTTCCCAGGTGCTGCTGGGAGCAGGTTCTGAAAGCCCCTGCTATAACTTAAGGCTTTGTTTTTACTTGGCAGTCTTACCCAGTTGGATATATTAGGTTTGCCCTGTTTCCTTCTTTATTTTGAACTGTCCAGCACTTGCAGCTTTGGGGAGTAGCTCATATTAAAAAAAAATTTCTTAAAAATAAGGGCATGGGATAAAGAGTCACACTTCGGATATTCTGTCACAAGTTAAGCTTTTGGATACAAGTAACAGAAATGATTTTAGCTAACGTAGTGCGGTAGATACTGTGGGGTTCCCAGCCAGATTCCCTTTTCCAGCCAATGAACTTGTTCCCTAATAGCTACACGTGCTGTGGATAATGGCTTTCATAGCTGTGACCTTCTTCAGATAATTGCCTTTGACTGGTGAGAGCCACCTCTCCCAGACACATCTAGGAAGTTTCACACCTACCTCCCCCTCATATATTTTGGGTTAAATAAAATATATTAAAAATAATTTCACAGGGGGCTTCCCTGGTGGCGCAGTGATTGAGAATCTGCCTGCCAATGCAGGGGACATGGGTTCGAGCCCTGGTCTGGGAGGATTCCACATGCCGCAGAGCAACTAGACCCGTGAGCCACAACTACTGAGCCTGCGTGTCTGGAGCCTATGCTCCGCAACAAGAGAGGCCGCGATAGTGAGAGGCCCGCGCACCACAATGAACAGTGGCCCCCGCTTGCCACAACTAGAGAAAGCCCTCGCACAGAAATGAAAACCCAACACAGCAAAAATAAATAAGTAAATTAATAAACTTCTATCCCCAACATCTTCTTTAAAAAAATAATAATAATAATTTCACCTGTTTATTTCTATACATGTGGCTCATATGATATTCCTATTGGGTTACATTGCTCTAGAGCCTCCACAGCTGCATGGGTCAGGCCAAGGCTAGACTCTACTTGAGACCATAGAACATCCCCGGAAGAAATTAAGATTGGGTGAGTAGAAGGCTGAGGACGGCTGTGCAATGTCAAGTCATGACTCCTTAGCCAGCTTCAGTGTCTGAAACCATTCCTGCTCCCAGAATCCATCAACTAAAGAAGAGGATTCGTCCCCATGAGGAAGGACTCCACAGCATTATGGCAAGAGTGTACAGTAATGTAGACATTTGATTCTCCTGATCCTCTGCCAAAGGACACTTGCAACAATTTACAGGGTAAAAATAAACCAGGGCAAAGAGAATACCCACACCTTTTGAAGGCTGTTGGATACAGGGACCGAATTAACATTGACACAAGGGAACACAAAGTGTCATCATTGACCTCCTTTTAGAATAAGGACCTATGAGGGCCCAATAATAAATGGAGCTCTAACCCATATCTAACTCACAGGGTGTCTGTTAGACATGGACCCACCTGGTGGCCCTGTCTCTGGTTCCTAAATGTATATTCATAATGGAACATTCACATGTGTTCTTTGGCCCATTAAATCCAAGCTATTGTACCAGAAGAGGCCAAATAGAAGCCCTGAAGCTGTCCCCACCCTACCCTGACAACATAGTGAGTCAAATTACAATTCATTCCAGGGAAAATGAAATTACAGAGATCAGCACTATACTCAAAGCCTAAAATGATGCAAGAATGGTGATCACAATCAAATCTCCATTTAAATTATTGGCTTGACACTTGCAAAAACTGGATGGATTGTGACATATATCAGTGGATTATTACACACCTAACCAAGTAGTGGCCCCAGTTGAAGTACATAGTTTGTAGCTATTGATCTTGTGAATGCATTCTTTCCATACCCACCAGGAAGAATAAGAAGTGATTCCTCTTCACACTGAACAGCCAACAGTGTACACCACAGTCTGTTTCCAGGTAAATGTGAACTCTCCCACCCTCTGTACAATATAATCTGAAGGGAACTGGGCAGTTCGGACATGCCGTGGAACACTACTTTCATTCAATATATTGACGGCAATACTTTAAACAGACCTGATCATCAACAAGCTCTAAGTCCTCAGAATGCCTTCATAAAACATATGCATGCCAGGGGGGAAGAGAGAAATGCCACAAAAATTCAGGGGTCTGCCACACTGGTGAAGATGTCAGGGGCCTGGTAAGTGGACGTATGCTGGACATCCTCTCACTAAGTAAAGTAAAGGACAAGATGTTGCACCCTGTACCTCCTACCATTAAGAGAGAAGCGAAATGTTTGGTAATCCTCTTTGGTGTTTGAGGGTGGCACTTGGGGATACTGCTATGATCATTTTTGGGGTGAAGTGAATGTCTGCTAATTTTGAGGGGGTCAAAAACAAGATAAGACTGTAGCAGATCTAGGCTGCAGTACAAGCAGCCCTGCCACTTGAGTCCTATGTGTGATGGTAGAAAAAGAGGCCACTAGAAAAGTCTCAGTGGGAGAGTTGCCAGGCAGAACCCTAGAATTTTAAAACAGAGCTACTTACCTTTGACCCTCCAGAAAGGAATGCAGCTCTGGCAGCACTTTGATTTTAGCTTGGTGAGACCATGTTGGACTTGTGACCTACAGAAATGTAAAATAATAAATTTGTATTGTTTAGACCATAAAAGTTGTGGTACTTTGTTACTGTAGCCCAGAGATAACTAAGACACTGGACTTCCCTGGCCTTCATCTTCTCTTCTGAAAAATAGGAATAAAACTATCTTCCTTTCCTACAGAGAACAAAACTATCCCACATGGGATAGTGCCTGGAAAACTTTAAAATGCTGGGCAAACACTAGGTATTAGATGTAGAACCAGTTAAAGTGGTAGTCTCAGGAGAGGTCTCGTTGGTGCATATAGGCACTTACACTGATTGTTTCTAATGCTTGAAAATGCAATAAGTAAAGAAATAAATTATTTAAAATTCTGTTTTGGTACATCAACACTTGACAATATCTAAGCCTAATGAGGTCACTTGAGTAAACATAGAAAGCCCTGTCAGTGAAGATTATGTACATGTCACGACAGGAATAGAAGACAGAAGAACTGAACTATTGCTATTTTAATAGAGCTCTTAGCCTGACAGAATGAAAAGCTAATATGTGATTCCTAAAAACCAAATAGCAGACTCCATCTCCATTTTACTTTATTGAGTCTGATTTGATCATGCTGATTCTCAAGCATCAATAGCTGCTTGTATTATCAGTCTCTTGGCCCTGATTTCTCAATCAGCAAAGTAATGCAAAATAGCTGCTTATTGCTTGCACATGATTAATTATGTTGGCTCATTTATTTTGGAAGGGACCAGAGAGCTTACCTAGGTACGTGGATGGGCCACCTCTTTGCTTTTGGGGATAACTCTTTCCAAAGAAACTTTAAAAACGTAGGCCACTTTGTTCTGATTTTTTTTTAAAAGACAATCAGACCTAGGTGGTTGAACATCATAGTCAGGAAATATTTATTGCAAAGCTATTCAAGCTAGTTCCAGTTAAGAGAGATAAATTGTAAGGATTGCACAGGCAACCTCAAGGGTATAAAAACTGAAGTACTTGTAGGTGTGTGAAACCAGGAAAGGGGAAACTGGAAACCATGGCTTTTTCATCTACCTTTTATAGAGTTTTGGTTTTTTGCTTCTGCTTGTGTTTCAGTGCTTACTCCTCCCTTTTTGCTTCTCACTGCAGATCTCCTTTCTCTGCTTAGTTGTCAGCAGGCATATAGCTAAAAATGGCTACCTCAGGCGAGCCTCTATGAATATTGAGTTTAATTGCACATATTGCTTTATTTCCCATACCACTTCTTAGTTTAAAATAAGTATAGAGAATATGATTGATTACTAGCTGGTTAGAGGATTGGATACTTAAAATCTGATGCACACTCCTAGTTCAATGAGCTGTGATGTTGAAGTCACATGGTACAAACTTGGCTGCAGTGGTCTGCAACTTCTACCTGGCAGCTCCCAGAGAAGAAGGCTATGGGAAGGCAGACACTTCTACATGCCTCATATTTAATCACACTTAAAGCTTTAGCTCCTTATACCTGAAGAATGAGTTCCTTACACCCTTTGTCAAGGGCATAAACCTACCTTCCAGTAGGTTTATGAGCTTGTCAAAGGTTTTTCATTATTTAGCTTCGAAGCATTACATATTGCCTCCTTTCATAAGAGCTAATGAATGAAGTGAGCACAATCTTGTATCTCCAATAGACATGTCATAAATATTGTTGAAAGTAACAAAATTTTTGTCGTTTGTGAGTTTATAATCATAATCTTTCTGCAGTTACTTCTATAAAGGTAGGAATAATATCTGTTCACAGTTGGGATTACACCAAGTTTGTTTATTTTGTTTCCCTTGAGGAAGGACTGAAGTAGTGCATGTCGTCCCGGGCTATCTTAATGACCATGTGGAAGTATTTTTCTGCTTTCTGAGGGTAGCTTCTGGGACACATAATATCTCCTTCAAATATATATTGATTTATAACTAGTAAATCAAGGAAAGGACTTTCAATTTAGCAATAAAACTCTGAGTTCACAGAATCTAAAAACGTAATGCCAAAGTAAAAATCTAAATTTCCCATTGTAGGGAAACTTCGTCCTGTTTTATCTGTGGTGTTTCATTAAGAGGAACATAAATGTTATTGTGAGTAGTGCAACTAGAAATTTTGATGAGCCTGGTAGTATTGTGGAAAGTATCTCTAAGGCTGTGTTAAGTTCTAGAATTCTAATTAATTTGATGTTTACGGAGAAATTGATTACAAAAGGATTTGATGATACAATTTTGAGCCTAAATATACTAGACAAAACCATAAAGGACTGGTCCAGGATAAAAGACTGACAAAACTGACAATATCAGCTTGCCTGCAGTTGCTTTCACTATGGTTTATTTCTGGACAAGTAAACTGGATAAATGACATTAAGGATACAAATGATTGAGTTGATGCAGCTGCTCCCAGCATGTCTGGTTTTTCGTGGAGATGACTCTGATGTTCAAAACTCATAGTAGGATAAATGGACTGAGCGATCCACAAGGTCAGAATAGCAAAGAAACTGTGTGTTGTCGCTTTTTTACTTTTTGGCTGGGGAAAAGACTAAAATAAATTATTGCTTGCTATCACCATGGTTATATAACATCATGTTCTTAGTCACTAGGCATGCAGTATACCTACCCATGTCCTACCACATTACACTAATTTTTTTTTTTCATTTGTAACTTCAGGAAATCGAGGTCATGAAAAAAAAAATCCCAAAACACTATTGCCAGGCTCTCCATTAGATCACACACTCTGGAACCAGATATAATGAATCAGATCCAGTTCTGCTGACCTGTGGGAGCTTTGACAAATTACTTAACCTCTTTTTGTCTCAGTTTATTCAACTTTAAAATATGAAGTAAAAAGACTTCTGATTTTCAATATGACTTAAAATGAGTATTAGACAAATTCTCTTGCAATAGACAACTGTAATACTCATGAAGCATCTGTTTTGGGTTATTGGAAAACAGATAGTAGAAGCTGTGGTCCTTCAGTGGAGGAAAATACAGCTTGCTGCTTAGGGGCACTTTCTAAACTGTGGTATTCATAAGCGGAACTCAACAGAAACCAACAGTTTTGCTGTGCAAAAGAAATGGAGATAGGATTTGGGAGTGCTGAGGTGAGTAGAATTTGTAGGGCAGAAGATTAGAAGGAGCTATGCAGACAATAAGACACATAAGTCTGCATATGGATCTCCTTGAATATTTGACTGAATATTCATATGTGTAAGACCAGAGCAAGACCTGGAAAAAAAAGCAACTATTGGAGGACTGTGAACTGAATGTTGATTCCAGATATTGCATTGTTCTGGGATACACTGGGATTGGAATTAGTGTAGAGACTTCACTGAAAACCTTGGAAATTCCATTGATATCACAGAAAAGCCACACCTTAGGAGTAGGGTTAATCTAGTCTTACAGTAAGGGGTACTCTAGATGTTCTTACAAAGACTAAAAAAAAGTTTCAAAGGCATCAAGTTGGTCCATCTGTATATTAACTGCATGACAATAAATCTCAACACTATGTAAAGTAAGACAAATTCAAGCTCTAAAAAACGTATCGTTCAAAATGTTTGGCACACAATAAAAATCAAGGATATGTAATCTATAACCAGAAGAGTAAACCATCAATAGAGATAGATCCAGAGATGATACATATGTTGAAAATAGTATACAAGGACTTTAAAACTGCTATTAAAATATGTCTGAGGATTTAAAAGAAAATATGGTTATAATATTAATACAGGGAACCTCATCAGAGAAATGAAAACTATAAAATAAACCAAATAGACATTACTGAAAGAAAAAAATATAATGTCTGAAATGAAAATTTTCCTGAATGTACTTTTTTTTTTTTTTTTTTTTGCGGTACGTGGGCCTCTCACTGCTGTGGCCTCTCCCGTTGCGGAGCACAGGCTCTGGATGTGCAGGCTCAGCGGCCATGGCTCATGGGCCTAGGCGCTCCGCGGCATGTGGGATCTTCCCAGACCGGGGCACAAACACATGTCCCCTGCATCGGCAGGCAGACTCTCAACCACTGCGCCACCAGGGAAGCCCCTGAAAGTACTTTTAATGGTACATTAGACACTACACAGGAAAGGATCAGGAAACTTGCAGAGAGTTTCATAGAAGCTATTCAAAGTGAAGCATAGAACAAAACAAAACAAAAAAGACAAAAAAATGAAAAGAGACTCAGTGACTTTTGGGACAATACTAGGTGGTCTTACATATATGAAATTTGAGTCCCAGAAAGAGAGGATCAGGAGAGAGAGTGAAGCTGAAAAAAAATTTGAAAAATATAATGATCAAAATTCTCCAAATCTGATAAAAATTATCAATCCACAGATCCAAGACATTTAACAAATCCCAAGAAAGTTAAACATAAGGAAACCACAGGTAGGCATATTATAGTCAAATTGGCAAAATTCAAAGATAAAGGGTAAAATCTTAAAAAAAACACATAAAACTAGAAAAAAAGATTTTTTTTTTGCGGTACGCGGGCCTCTCACTGTTGTGGCCTCTCCCGTTGCGGAGCACAGGCTCCGGACGCGCAGGCTCAGTGGCCATGGCTCACGGGCCCAGCCACTCTGCGGCATGTGGGATCTTCCCGGACCGGGGCATGAACCCGTGTCCCCTGCATCAGCAGGCAGACTCTCAACCACTGTGCCACCAGGGAAGCCCAGATAATTTGTATATATATGGGAACAACAAGAATGATCTGTACTTTTCATCAGAAATAATGCAAGCCAGAAGACACTTGGAACTACATCGTTAAAGTCCTGAAATAAAAATGTCAACATGGTTAAAGATAGACAGATAGATCAATGAATAGAATAGAAAATCTTGAAATAGACCTATACCACAGCTAAACTGTCAGTTTTAGACAAAGACATGAAAGCAGTAGAGGAAAGGAAGGTCATTTTTTTTTTTTGGCTAAATGACAATAGAGCCACTGAATCTCTATTTAAAAATAAACTTTGACACCTACCAGACAGCATACTAAAAAAAAAAAATAAGTCAAGATGAATCATAAACCAAAACATAAAAGTTAAATTTATAAAGTTTCTGGAAAAAAACATAGGAGAATATCTTCCTTACCTTGATGTAGGAGAAGTTTTCTTATACAGAAAACCACATTCACCCTAAAAGAAAAAAAATGACAAATTAGGCCTCATCAAAATTTAAAACTTCTACTCATTAAAATACTCCATTAAGATAGTGAATAGCTAAACCACACACAGGAAGAAATTATTTACATTACGTACCACTGACAAAGGGCTTGTATCCACAACATAAAATAATTCCTACAATTTAATAATAATAATACAAACAGCCTCAATTAAAAATAGGCAAACAGGGACTTCACAATGGATGAATACAAATGGTCAGTAAGCAAATGAAAATATGCTCCATATCATTATTTATCAGGAAATAAAAATTAAAAGCAAAATGTGATATCACTGCATACCCATAAGCATGGATGAATTTTAAAAGGGTAACAATATCAAATATTGGTGAGGATGTGGGACAACTGCAAAATACAATATTGGTGGGAATGTTAAATGATACAGTCACTTTGGGAAAATGTCTGGCAGTTCCTATAAAATGAAACAAACACATAACCTACAGCTTGACAATTCTAATTTCAGTGCAAGAGAGTTGAAATCATATATTCACCAAAAGACTTGTATAAGAGTATTCACAGCAGCTTTATTCATAGTAGCTCAAAACTGGAAATAACACAAATGTCTATCAATAAGTAAATGGGAACAAATTGTGGTATATTCACACAATTCACTATTTATATATGCTACTAAATGGATGAATCTCAAAAATATTATTCTGAGCAAAAGAAGCCAGACACAAAAGAACACATATTGTATGATTCCATTTATAAGTAGTTCTAGAACAGGGTTAACTAAAGAATGGTGATAGAAATCAGAACAGTGGTTGCCTTTGGAGATGGTTCAGGAAAGAGAACTTTTTAAGAAAGGGCATAAGGGAACTTTTGGGGATGACAGACTGTTCTGCATTTGTACGCATCTGTCTAAACTCATTTGTCTTTATATACATTACACTTCAACTTGAAAAAGAAAAGAAACTGATGTAATACTAGTAACTGCTTTATAAGAGTGTTGTGGAAATTAAATAAGCCCATATATATGTATATCTTATATATATATATCTTACAATAGCACCTAAAAATTATAATATATAAGCATTAGAAATTACTATTTTATTATACAATTCATGTTGTTATTTCTAAGGCTCCATTCATTTAATGTACTATTAGTGGTTCTGCACAAATATTCAAACCATAAAATATATTTCAGAATTTTGGAATAATACCTCACATTGCATAGAATGAGACTTTTCTGGTATTATTCAGCTCTGCTGTTAAAAAGGCATTGCAGCTGTTTCTGCTCATGAAACCTTTGACACTCTGCAAATTCCCCGTCTGTGGTTTCCCTGCCAGTTGACTTCTAAATGGCTGCAAGTTTTCCTTTCCATTCAATTATCGAGAATTTTAAATACAAGTAATTAATCCCTTGATCAAATGGTATAGAATTAGACTGCTTTGATTGTTCCCTTTCCTCAAGAGGTCTTAAACTTCCATGAAATATAACATTTAAAGCACATTTAAACAGAGCATGGGATGGTTTAGAAAATGGTTTTGTGGTAATACCCTCAAAATCCATAGCCCAAAGCATGCATCTGATGAAATCAAACAAAAATGAACTTTTGCCTGAATTCTTTAGGGAATTGCTTCATCTACACAGTGCAGAGGTGCCAACATTTTAGCTAAATGGTAGGATGAAAATACCAGAGACAAATAGAAACCAAACATTACTGTGGTGATGATGCTGAATACCGGGGCAATTTATTCTTAAAAGGAATTTTGTTTTTCATCCCTCTGGCTTGAGAAGGAAATATTCACTGACAGATGCTGACAAGTGAAATATAAATGGTAAAATTACAGGGTTGAAGATGACAGTTTTCAACCTATCACTGACAGTGGGAGTCAGCTGAACATCATTTCTTGGGTCTTATCTGTTTTCATAGAGATTTCAAAGATGAAAGCATTCTGTCCCCTGTATGTGCAGATACAACTTCCGAGCCATTCTTATAAGGTAGACAGTAGCTCAGAATTAAGATCACGGGAGCCAAAAAAAAAAAAAAAAAAAAAAGATCATGGAAGACTAAAAGACTAAAATAATTTATTAAATTAGCAAAAATAATGCCACATTCTAACTTGAATATGATTTGGTATAATAATTCCACTTTCTTTTACAGCTAGATGTAACAAAATGTCCACCAATTGGCTGGCAGTAGCCTCATTACCCGAATTCCACATAATTGCTGTGTTTGATCAAGCAGAGCCGAGATAACAGCTGGTCCAGATATTTTCTGTGCTCCCATTTTAGCTAAAAAAGTTTGCAGGATGCACATTCTTTTTTTTCCCTTCCACTGCATGGAACATGGGTACTTCATACTCTATTTACGGTGTTGAACAGTAATCAATTACTGCAATCTTGCGAGGCTGCAAAAAGCAAAGAGCTTTATTTGGGGTCTTAAGACTTGCAATTCATAAGACACATATTTGGGTAAAACCAGAAGAGTGTTCTGCCAAAGAGAAGGAGTCAGGGGCTTATAACAACAAAAACCATAAGGTTGTTAAAGTTTTCTGGCAAAAAATATGCTTGACTCTGATGCAGGAAAGAAATATTTGTTCTTAAGGGATAGGCTGTCATAAGTTATTTAAGGTAAGGATCCAATAAGTAGATAGGCTGTTAGGGTAAAGGTCCAATAAGTATCTTGAGTTTCCGGAACACTGGGCAGAGGTTCTGGATGACTGCGTTAAGAAAATAAGTAGTCAAATTCCAGATTTCGTGTGGGCTAAGATGTGTATAAGTCACACTTCCTCAGTGGCTTCCTGGCTCTATTTTAGAAAGCTTTCTTAGCAATATTAACTCCACTTTTATTTTCCTTTCACAGTGGTCAAATAAATTTTGAAGTTAGACACCACATTAGATATGCCATCATGCTAAGAAAGACTTTGTCCAAGAGGCAGGGTTAGCAAGACTTTCAACAACTGTAACTTTTAGTCTTTGGAATTGCTCTTAATGAAGAGATTTAGTTTAAAAAAATATTTTTTCCTAATAGATTCCAATGGTTTAGTGAAATCTTCTGTCTCTTTCCTGGAACTACTTTCCATGGGAAAACTAATGAGAAGATTCTCAAGAAGACCAGGTTTAGAAATATTAAACAAGAGATGTATATTGCTTCACCAAACTAATGGGGATACTGGAAAATTAATCCATAAAAGTAATTTTATCTTAAAAATATTATCTCTTTGTTTTTGGAGTGCTTTTGTTGGTAAGTTACCTTTTCACACATAAGAGCATTCAGGCAATAATTTGCCTGACCCTTTTTAGCATTCAATTAGGTTAGCTCTTGAAATTCTTCCCTTAAATTCCACACTAAATTGGCTCATTTAAAGTATTCCCGTAAACCCAGAAACTGATTTCAGGCAAAATCACGTACCAGCCCCCAAACACCCAACCATCCAACCAACCAACAAACCAATAAAAGTATGTTTACAATCATCAGTCTTTCAAACTTTTATAAGGCCAATTGCAGCTACACCTACCTAATACTAAATTGTATGAGAACTATTTGGATAAAGAAACAAACAAACAAGTAACAAAACTAAACACAAAAAAATTCCTCTTGAACAAATACCCAGTAGGGTAAATGTCTGACATGAAGCTTTTGATTGTCAAGGCATCTGTTCCAGAGACATCCCTCTGGAATCAACATTGCCAGCTAGATTTCACAGCTACCAGTAAAACAACTAGATAAGAAACCGGGCTGCCTCCACCCATGAAGTTGCTCGTTTAGAAAGCTCTGCGTAACCTAGATAACTGACCACTTAAGTGACCCCACTTTTCCCTCTGCATGCCCTAATTCTCACTCTTATGTTTTAAATTTACCAATAAAGAATGAACCCACAAAACCCTAGGCAACCCAACCTTGTACCCCAATAAAGGCAGAGCCCCAGGTCCACACACTCCCCTCTTTCTCTCTCCCCTCAATCTCACGGTGTGGCCCTTGGTTGTGTTGTGTGTCTTCTAGTACCTGTGGGTAATACAACTTTTCTCAAAGTTTCCTGGTGGTGGTTGCTGAGTTCTATCTTGCAATCATAATAAGAACCAGAAGGGCTGGTCCAGCCACAACATTAGCTCCAGAGGTGGAAATATCTGTGGGGCCTCGCCACAGGTAGTACGGATCCAGGTGAATGCCCAAGGCATTACTAGCTGATAACAGCACTATAGCATCACTATCCATTGGCCAAGACAGACAGGAAACACACCCCTAAAGAAGTTTGTTTCTATTGTTTTTTTCCAAAAATCAAATCAGAAAGGAAAGTTTTTTAAAAGTACACTAAATTTTATGCAAAAATCCTACACAAAAAGGAACTGCTTTGAGTAGGTGTCTTCATTGTTCCAGTACTTGTAATAGAGAAATTTTTCATTGTTTGGCAAATACGAGTTAAGTATCTAACAAACTTATAAATGCCATACATTTATAAACACATCGTTTTTGATACTTGATATATTTTTATTTCTTTTAATTGAGGTGTAATTGACATATAACATTATATTAGTTTCAGGTACACCATATCATGATTTGGTATTTGTATATATTTGGTATTTGTATGTACTGCAGAGTGATCAACGCAATAAGTCTAGTTACCCTCTGTCACCTTACAAAGTTACAAAATATGCAATATAGTGTTATTGACTATAGTCACTATGCTATGTATTACATACCCCTGACTTATTCATTTTTTGACTAGAAGTTTGTACCTCTTGACCCCCTTCACCCATTTTGCTTACCCCTCCAACACGCCTCCTCTCTGGCAACCACCATTCTATTCTTTGTATCTATGAGTTTTGTTTTATTTTGTTTATTCATTTGTCTCGCTTTTTAGATTGCACGTATAAGTGAAATCATACAGTATTTGTCTTTCTTTGTCTGACTTATTTAATTTAGCATAATACCCTCTAGGTCCATCCATGTTATTGAAAATGGCACAATTTCATTTTTTTTTAAATGGCTGAGCAGTATGCCATCGTGTGTGTATGCACCACATCTTCTTTATCCACTAATCCATAGACGAATGCTTAGGTCATTTCCATATCTTGGCTATTGTGAATAATGCTGCAATGAAAAAGGGGTGCATACATCTTTTCAAATTACTGTTTTCATTTTCTTCAGACAGATACCCAGAAGTGGAATTGCTTGGTCATATGGTAGTTCTATCTTTAGTTTCTTGAGGAACCTCTATGTGTTTTCCATAGTTCCACCACACCCAAAGTGGAATATATTATCTCCTCTGCAAACTGTCTTCTGTATTCCTCATCTCAGTGAATGATTTCACTCCCCATGCTGATGCCCAATCCAGAACCCATTCAATCAATTATCAAATCAATTCTATTTTCCAAACCTATCTCCAGTCTTTTCTGTCCTCACTCCTACTTCCTCATTTCAGCCTCATCCTCTTTTTGCTGGATTACTGTTCATCATCTTGTTCTCTCTAATCTATCTTAACACTGTTGAAAGGGTCATTTTCTAAAAGCAAAATATGACTATGTCACTGTCATGTTTAAGATCCTTTACAGCTTTAAGCTGCCCTCAGGATAAAGTCTAAAATCTTTAACACAGTTTACGAGTTCTGCTTACTCTCTAGCCTTAACTCACCGTTTCTTCCAGCACATTCTATATTCCCACTACACTGTGAAAGAGTTATGTTCGGTAAGGTCTAGGAGTTGCATATACCAACCGTGCCCCCAGAATATACTTGCCCTCAATGTGTCTCCATTCACTTGCTCATCAATTCTATTTTTGAGTTGCAGGCTGGACGTTACTTTCTTCAGGGGAGACCTTCCCTAAAAACCCCACCTCTACCCCCTAATATGGCTTTTCTCCCCCCTCTTACTACAGTTATCCCCCTTAGCTGCAGATGTTCCCAGACTGCCCGTGGATACATGCAACCGCAGATAGTACCGAACCTTATATACTATACTATATTATTTCCTATACATACATCTTATGATAAACTTTAATTTATAAATTAGGCACAGTACAAGATTAATAATAATTGATGATAAAATAGAACAATTATACCAATATTCTATAATAAAAGTTATGTGAACGTGGTCTCTCTTTCTCAAAATATCTTATTGTACAAAATTAATTCATTTTCCATCTTAATTAAGCGTTTATCATTCACTGTGGCCATAACTTTTGCAGTTTGAGATGCAACAGCAAAACTAGCACACATTTCTTTTACAATGTCACAAATAAAAGATTCTTTCTCACCATAGATCTTAGCAACCTCAGCACATGATGTTTTCTTATTAAGAACTTTCACTTTTCACTTAAGGGAAGCAATTTATGGCTTTTCTTCATCATATCCAAATTGTCAGCATCACTACTCCAGTGCTTTTGGGCTATTATAACATAAAATAAGGGTTTCTTGTTTGTTTGGTTTTTTTTTTGGAATTTATTTAATTTTTTTTCTGCTTTATAACAAAGTGAATCAGTTATACATATACATATGTTCCCATATCTCTTCCCTCTTGCGTCTCCCTCCCTCCCACCCTCCCTATGCCACCCCTCCAGGCGGTCACAAAGCACTGAGCTGATATCCCTGCGCTATGCGGCTGCTTCCCACTAGCTATCTACCTTACGTTTGGTAGTGTATATATGTCCATGCCTCTCTCTCGCTTTGTCACAGCTTACCCTTCCCCCTCCCCATATCCTCAAGTCCATTCTCCAGTAGGTCTGTGTCTTTATTCCTGTCTTACCTCTAGGTTCTTCATGACAGTTTTTTTTCTTAAATTCCACATATATGTGTTAGCATATGGTATTTGTCTTTCTCTTTCTGACTTACTTCACTCTGTATGACAGACTCTAGGTCTATCCACCTCATTACAAATAGCTCAATTTCGTTTCTTTTTATGACTGAGTAATATTCCATTGTATATATGTGCAACATCTTCTTTATCCATTCATCCAATGATGGACACTTAGGTTGCTTCCATGTCCTGGCTATTGTTAACAGAGCTGCAATGAACATTGTGATACATGAATCTTTTTGAATTATGGTTTTCTCAGGGTATATGCCCAGTAGGGGGATTGCTGGGTCATATGGTAGTTCTATTTGTAGTTTTTTAAGGAAGCTCCATACTGTTCTCCATAGTGGCTGTACCAATTCACATTCCCACTAGCACTGCAAGAGTGTTCCCTTTTCTCCACACCCTCTCCAGCATTTATTGTTTCTAGATTTTTTGATGATGGCCATTCTGACTGTTGTGAGATGATATCTCATTGCAGTTTTGATTTGCATTTCTCTAATGATTAATGATGTGGAGCACAAGCATCAATACCGAGGCAGTAGATCTGATAACCAAGATGGCTACTAAGTGACAAAGAGTAGGAGACTCTGGACAAAGGGATGATTCATATCCTGGGCTGGATGGAGTGGGATGTCTCGAGATTTCATTATACTACTCAGAATGGCAAGCAGTTTTAAACTTATGAATAGTTTAAAAGAAATTTTTGTTTTATAATGGAGCATAGTTGATTAACAATGTGGTGTTAGTTTCAGGTGTACAGCAAATTGATTCAGCTATTGAAGGATGTTTATGTGGTGCCCAATTTTTCACCACTACAAATAATGCTGTAAAGTACATTACTGCTCATGCCTTTTTTTTTTTTTTTTTGGTAAGTGTGAGCATTTTTTTAGGGTGTATTATAGAGAGTAGAATTGCTAGGCTGTAGGGTGTACCTCTTCTACTTTACTAGAAATTGCCAAATTGCTATAGAAATTGATTTTAAAATATACATCCCCACCAGTAGTACAGCAGTTATATGAGGGTTCCCGTTGCTCCATATCTGGTATGTTTGGCTCTTTTAATTTTTATCAGTCAGAAATAATATTCCATTGCAGTTTTAAATTGCATTTCCCTGACTCCTGGAGAGGTTCTGTTCAGATTTCCCCTCCTGTGAGTTTTCCATTCATATCTGCTTTTTCCATTGTGTGCTTCTCCTTTTGCTCATTGATTTGAAGAAGCTATCTTTTATTCTGGATAATAATTTTTGTTGATTGTGTACAATGCAAATATCTTCTGCTGGTTGCATCTTGTCTTTTCATTTTATCGATGGTGGCTTTTGCTTTGTAGAAGCTGTCATTTTAATGTGGTCAATATAGTATTTTTTTTCTTTGTTGCTTAACATTTTTGTCTTGTTTCAAACTCTGAGGTAATAATCTATATGTTCTTTAAAATTGTTAAAGTTCTGCTTTTCACAATTAAATCATTAATCCACTTAGTGTGTGGTTGAGGTAATAATAAAAATGTTGTTGTTATTATTGTTCGGAAACAAACCTTTTGTTTTGGTACCATTATTGACTGGTTCATTCTTCCCCAATTGATTTACAATTCTTTGACACATATACACATGTCAAGTTTCCATATATGTGTAGGCCTGTTTTTTGAACTTTTGTTTAGTTTCACTAATTTATCTCTACACTGTTACCATACTTCTAAAATCAGTTTCTTTATAATAAATTTTGATATCAGGTAATCAAGTATTCTACTTTATTCTTCAAATCTGTGTGGTCTATACTTGGCTCTTTACTCGTCCATAAATATTTTAGAATCAGATTGTTAGATTCCATGAAAAAACCCAGAGGGGATTTGATTAGAATTAATCTGAATTGAATGTATACATTAAATGAGGAAGAACCAATGTCTTTATCATAGTGAATCTTCCCAAACATTATATGCCCTTCAAATTATATAAGGGTTTTTTATATTATCTTTTAAAAAGTTTTAAAAATTTCTTTATAAATGTCTTATAGATCTCTTATTAATTCCATTCTTTGAATAAATGAATGCATGAATTAATAAATAAGTAACATTTGTTGCCATTTGTTACAAATTCTATGTGTTTTAGAAATTACATTTTCCAGCTCTTTGTTAGGGTATAGGACTGCAACTGGTATTTTTTATTGATTTTATATCCAGAATCTTTATTGAACTTCCTTGTTAATTCTAATAATTTGTCAAATTTCTTGATTTCCTACTAAGACACATTTTCTCTCTTTTCAATCTTAATACGTTTATTTTCTTTTTCATATCAGTTCTTTAAAAATTAGAATTCAGTTATAAAACTATCTGGTCTTTATACTTTTTAGTGCTGAAATAGGTCCGTTTTCCAAATGTTAGCTCTGGGGTGAGCCTAGAACTTTATAACATGTTAGGGGTTTTCCTTCTCTGCTTCTCTTCGCACCATGATTCCCCATATACCTGAACTCTCAACAGCCCCTTTTTCTGGTCCTCTGGCTAAAAAGCTGGGGATTTAGCCACATGGGCTGTCAGGCATTTCCTGTGACTGGCTCCGCCTTCATGTGAAGCTATTAGAGAAAAGGGGGTGAGAAAAATAATGAGCATTTCCTCCCCCACATGCTCTGAATAGCAGCGACTCCTTTTCTCAGTTCTTCTCAGAATTTGCTCTCAGATATTTAGGTATTTGTGTGGCAGCAACTGCTGCAAATAGCTTCATGACTGAGGCTCGCCTCAAGCAGAGATTGGATAATAAAAATGTAGGGGCAAACCCAGCGATGCGCCTGGAGTCTCTGTCTTGCAGTGACCCCTGCTCAACCTACTTCGAACTCCTTGGGCCAGGAAAAGTTTCTCTGGGAGTATTTTTTCTATTCCCACCCTCTGTAGTTCCAGAATTCTGCCTGCTCTAGAGTCTATGCCTGGAGGCATAGGAGGGAAAAAAAGTCCAGAAAAATCTCTGTTATAATGGCATTCTTTGTATTTTGATTTTTCTCCCTAATCTGCTTGTTCTTATTTACTTTTCAGAATCCTCACATAGTTGCTTTATGCCTCCTGTTCAGGGTTTTTAGTTGTAATCACTGGGAGGGAGAGGGTTTGCTCACTCCATCCTAGCTGGAAGCAGCACCTCCACGCTGAAGTCCTTCCTCATGATGGAGAGGGGACACATAGCCTCAATCACTAAGTCCTCTCAGGCTCTGGACTGTTTATCTGCTTATTTGCTTAATTATTTCTTCCCCATCTATTCTCTTTCCTCCTCTGGATCTTCTGTTACTATTTCATCTGACCATCCAGTGTCATGTATTTTCCCCCCTAATTTACATATTTTTGTGCTTATTATATATAGGGAGTTTTTTTTTTTTTCCCATTTTGTTTTTCTGAATACAAATTTGGTTCTTACCAGTAAATGTCCTCTTGTTTATCCATTTACTTTTAAAGTTTAAAAATCACAATTTTAATTTTTAGAAAATCTTCGAGTGTTCTAAATTATCCTTTTGAGTGTTCTTATTTATTTTTTGTTGTTGTTTTTTTTGTTTGTTTGTTTTGTTTTTTTGTTTTTGCGGTACGCGGGCCTCTCACTGTTGTGGTCTCTCCTGTTGCAGAGCACAGGCTCCGGACGTGCAGGCTCAAGCGACCATGGCTCACGGGCCCAGCCACTCCGCGGCATGTGGGATCTTCCCGGACCGGACCACGAACCTGTGTCCCCTGCATTGGCAGGTGGACTCTTAACCACTGCGCCACCAGGGAAGCCCAATTTTTTGTTTTTAATGAAAGTTCTCAAATGTCTTTCCTGTCAATTCTTCTTCAGAGGGATTCACCTTGTCTAGATGTTTAGCTTGGTCTTTGCTTTAGCCTGTTCAGGCTGCTATAACAAAATACCACAGGCTGGGTAGCTTATAAACAGCAGAAACTTATTTCTCACAGTTCTGGAGGCTGGAAATTCGAGATCAAGACACCAGCTGGTAAGGGCCCTCTTCTGGGTTCATAGCCAGCACCTTCTCACTGTGTCCTCACATGACAGAAGGGGCTAGGCCTCTCTCTGTGATCCCTTTTATAAGAGCATTAATCCCATACATGAAGGTTCCACCCTGATGACCTAAGCACCTCCCAAAGGCCCCACCTCTTTATACCATCACCTCTGGGGGTTAATATCCAACATATGAATTTTGGAGGGGGACACAAACATTCAAACCGTTAACAGTTTTCCTCCATTAAACTTTGTTTTCTTCAGTGGATTTTAATTTTCATTGCCTATCTGAAAGAAGTTTAGGCTGGCAGGGTCTCTAGAGCTGGCAAAATGACGTCTGAGTGAGGAGTTTATGTGGAGAAAAGGCGAACTTCAGCCCTTTCTGTTATCAGAGTTGCCACCAGATCCTTGCTCAAAACACGCCAACCCCTCCCTTGAATAGGAGCTAACATATACCTTTAAGTTACAGGGTCTGTACACAAAGAAAAGAAGCTATAGGAAGAGGAAAACAAAAACCGGATAGAACTAGCTGAAACCAAGATGGCAGTGAATCTGACCTCCAACACACCTTGAGCCTCATTCTATGCTGATATTACTACATTTTCGTATGAAATTATATATCTACCAATGGCCAGAAGTCACAGACCAAAAAAGAATAGATAAGGGGTGGCACCCCATTTCCAGGAAAACCCTGCCTCTTTCCCAGAAAACTCATATATAGGCCTCCGCATCATTAATCTCACTCCTTCCTGCATTGTCCTTACTCCTTAAAAGCAAATCCCTCTCACTGTCAAGACCAGAAGTTGATTGGTGAACTAAGTTCCTGCTCCTCCGTTCTCTGGCCATTGAATAAAGCGTGTGTTGCTTCAATCTCAGCTTTGGTTTTGTTTTTGGCTGTGTGAACCCCAAAGGACAAAGAACCCTTCCGGCCAAGGCAGGGGGCCTTGGCCAGGCTAGGACCCAAATGGGTGTTCATATGACTTAATTCTGTAACACCTCCACAACCTGAGCCCAACAGCAGTTGCACCCAGAGTTGCAGGCGTCCTTCAGGTCCACTGGGCTTAGCTTCCCAGAGCAATACACAAGCAGCTGCTGGTAGACACGCAGCTCCTGTCTGTCAGGACTCACAGCCTATGACCTGAATGCCCAAAGGAGCCACAAGAATACTTTTTTTTCTCCTTCACCACTTTTCTCTTCTGCTCCTCCCTCCCTGTCACTAATTCCCATGCCTGCTCTACCCTACAGATTATAGCCGACTACCTTTGGCCCTAGGAGACCTCTCTGGGCCCCACCAGGTTTACTCTTCCGGTTTCTGTGTTATACAAAACCTTCCTTTTGAGGAAGACAGTCAGAGGTGTGCACCAAAAACTCTATCTTCCCTGAATGCCTCACAGTTGCAGTCTCATTCCTCAGCCCCCAGTGAAAAAGCATCCAATGTCCTATGAATTTTGTTGGCACTGATTTAAAGCTAACGACATTGTTTTTTTTTAATTAGCCAAGTATTATTTTATCTCAGTCGGTTTCTTAATTTGTGTCACAGTGTACTATTAAAGAATAACGAAGCGATAACGCTTAGTAGTTTATACTCCAGTTCTCTGAATAGATCATTTAAACCATATAAATGCGGACAGGCTCATTTTTGTTCTACATGTAAAAGTTTCTTGTATTGTTCTGCTTCTTAGAGTTGCCTTAGGAAAATTTAAAATGAGACAAGTTTTTGAAAAATGATTTCTTAAAATCCCAGCCCCATTCCCATACAGCTGAAAGTTTCCTATTCCAAATAAGCAGTGACTAGAGAGCAATTGATAATTTTTCTTTCTGATAGGTGGTGAGAAGGAAAACTTTTACTTTACAGATGAGACACTGAGGCCAGGGAAGGACAAAAAACTTTGGTGACACCATTACACAGGGGTAAGGCTGGGACCCAGACTCGCATGCTGTTCTTCCTACAACGCCGCACTGGAGCCGTAAAATGATTTAGGAACGACACTGTGGATGATCTCAAACAATAGAGGAGGAGACAGAAAGAGATGAGAGAAAATGTGAGCTCCTTCCATTTTAGTAAGCATCTTAGATGACTCAGTCCTTCACAATGCGGTGGGTGTTTTGAAGAACAGAGTGCTTCTTCTATGTGGCCAGCTTGTTTGTACATCTTTTCAAGGGAAAAAAACCTCAAGAGTTAGCAGAGCTGAAAGTATGTCTGAAAAGCCAATTTATCATTCAGATACAGTCTACTCTCTGTAAAGGAACTGAAGAGTTTTAAGGCACTCAGACAAAGGAACAAATATATATTGAGAATAAGTGAAATTAATGAAGTTTATCTTTAGCTTTCCAAGTCTCTTCTTAAATAATATTCCCTTAAAGTTGCATTTATACTTTATAAAATAATCTCACATTCATTACTTTGTGTGACTTTTCTCCTGTTTCTTATCTTTTATCATTTCTCTTCCACCAATAGCCAGGATCACACGTCTGAAATGTTCACAGTGGTTGATTTTATTTTTCAACTTCTTTTGGCAACAGAACAACCGTATTCTCGGGCTTCCCTGGTGGCGCAGTGGTTAAGAATCTGTCTGCCAATGCAGGGGACACGGGTTCGAGCCCTGGTCCAGGAAGATCCCACATGCCTCGGAGAAACTAAGCCCGTGCACCACAACTACTGAGCCTGCGCTCTGAAACCCGTGAGCCACAACTACTGAAGCCCATGCACCTAAAACCCATGCTCCCCAACAAGAGAAGCCACTGCAATGAGAAACCCGTGCACCGCAACAAAGAGTAACCCCTGCTCGCCGCAACTAGAGAAAGGATGTGCCCAGCAATGAAGACCCAACGCGACCAAAAATAAATAAATTTATTTAAAAAAAAGAACAACCTGTATTCTTATTTTTCTAACAACAACAAGACATTAAAAGAGAGTGAAAGGAAGAAGAGAGAATGAAGAACACCTTGTACTATCTTTACTACCAAAACATGTTCTAAGGAAAAAATTTGATACCAGGCATTATTTTTGTGAATTTAAGTTAACATGTCACCCTTCTCAGGATATTTGCTGAGAAACTTTATACTTAACTGTGTGAGAAAGAATGTCTCTATAAATGGAATTTATGCCCCATAAGTGACTTTAGAAGCCAATAAGTGGAGCAGTTATTTTGGGGACAACCTAGTGCATTGATTATATTCTGCCCTACTTTTTCTAATTCAGAAGGAAAGATAACTGATGGCTGGAAATACCATTGTGTTTGCACTTTCTTAAGTGTAAGGGCCTTGTAACCTCACGCTGTGATTCTTAAACTAGCCATGGAGGAGGCCACAGCCCTCAATGGACATTGAATATTGAACGTCACCTTTTTATTTGATATGAGTCAATTTTAAAGTCATATATATTTATGTTTTCCATTGATGTGTTTGCTCTTAATGGTGTAAATTAAATGTTTATAAGAATGGTTGTCATTCTTGATGAAACGCTGTGCTTATGATAACTGCATAGTTTTATTTCACTGAGAGGTACCATAACTGTCTTTGCCTGTGGTTGTGCTTCGTGACTAATTTAATGCTTCACTGTAAACATGCTTTTTCTGCCTGGGATTGCTCATAAAAGATTCCAACCCCGGTGTCTAGAGCTTCTTGGAATCTTATGAGAGTTGAGCTCACTGGGTGATTTGTATTTCATGCCAGTCAAAATTTGAGGGCTGTGTGATATAGTCTTATTTTAAACTGGCTGGGCAAATATTCATGTTCTCATTATTTATTATTCTTCCTAATAATGACTTTGTTTAGTGGTGCAAATTGGACATTAATGTATTGACATCCTAGAGGGTTTCAAAACAATTTTACCTTCTGGTATGTTTCAAGAACAGTGTGGAGGCCAGTGGTCCTTTTTCAAGGAGGTGTTCAGGGTTCTTGAAACTGTTACTTCCAGATGATTTCACACCAAGCTGGAAGTGCTTCCATCGTGGCCTCTCCAGCTGTGGCTGGCTATGATATTTATTCATTCATTCAGCAAATAGTTACTAAGTACATGCTATGTGCCCAACTCTATCCTGGCTCCTGAAGATACAGCAGTGAACAAAAGAGGCAAAATTCCTGCCTTTTTGGAGCCCATTTATTCAAAGGGAGGTAGATTATAAACAAGGTAAATAGCATGTTAAACACTGACCAATGTTAAGGAGAAAAATAAAGCTGGGAAGTGTCGGGAAAGGGATTGCAGTTTACATAATGGGACCATGAAGCCCTCACTGAGAAGGTGACTTTTGCACAAAGACCTGACAAAATGAGAAATAAGCCATGTGGATAGTTAGGGGAAAATTATACCTGGTGGAGGGAACAGCAAGTGAAAAAGACCTGAGGAGGAGCATGAACCAGTGTATTTGAGTAACAGTGAAGATGAGGTCGGGGTGCTGAAGCTGAGTTAACAAGGGAACAAGAGTAGAGGGTGAAGTAATGATGGGGGTGGAGTGGGGGAAGATTATGTAGGGCCTTAGAGGTGATAATTCAGACTCTTTTTTTTCAATTCAGGAGAAACACTATCTAGGGCAAATAACGAATTCAATGTCTACTTTCAAAAGATGCTTGGAGGGCTTCCCTGGTGGCACAGTGGTTGAGAGTCCGCCTGCCGATGCAAGGGACATGGGTTCATGCTCCAGTCCGGGAGGATCCCACATGCCGCGGAGCGGATGGGCCCGTGAGCCATGGCCGCTGGGCCTGCGCGTCCGGAGCCTGTGCTTGGCAACGGGAGAGGCCACAGCAGTGAGAGGCCTGCGTACCGCAAAAAAAAAAAAAAAAAAGAACACCACAAATAAAGGAATCATGAGTGTTTTATCATCATTCTATGCCCAGTGCTTAATGTCATGCCTGGTCCATTTTAGGCACTCACAATATTCCTTGAATGAATTCATGAATTTAAATATAAATGTATTCCTCTGCATTCTTCTGACTTCCCTCCAAAACTTTCACTCTGGGAAACCGATTCAGGATGTTCTGCTTCTTGAGGAAATTAGGGAACTCTTAAAACAGTGTAAGCCTGGGATAAGTAAGGAACTGGCAAACAGTAATGCCTTCAACATACGGACTTTGGATGTGGTTTCTTGAAATAAGTCCAACAGGGATTTGATTCAGACACCTGACCCAGACTAATGTCCTATCATGTGGCTTGGGAAAAAGACACAAAACAAAAATCAATAGAAACAACAATAAACTAGTAGGGACCTTGTGACTTAGAATATTAATGTATTTTTTAATGCTTGTATCTCTTTTTCCAACCATTATTTTCACATCAGAGGTCCCATTTTGCCCATTCCTCCTTCACTGCTTAGTACAGGTATGTTAGAAACAGCATGGATTGATGTCAAGTGGAGCTGGATGTGAATTCCTGATTCCCAGCTATGCTACAGTTTATTCACCTATGAAAGTGAGCTCAAGAGTCCCTAACTCAGGCTTTTAAGATTAAGTGAAATAAATTTGTCAAATGCCAGCTTAGAGTTTGGTATGCACCTGCTCCTTGAAAACACTGCTTCCCTTTCCCTTAAAATGCTGGCTCAGAGGTCATTAGTGGTCTTTGTTTGTTTTTTTCCTACCATTCCCTGGGTCTCATATACCTACTGGATATTTAGGGCTAAAAGTCTCAGAGTTATATACAGAAGTAAGGGGGAACATGGGTGTGGGGAGGAAATAAAGGAAGAGAGATTGGGGGAGAGAGGAGCGAAGAGTTAAGAACAAAGAGAAAAAATAGAATTCTTAGGTAATCCATGGTTCAGATGTGGTCAGATGATTTAAATAGCTTTCTAATATGACTTCTTGCCTCAATATTTAATCTTTCTAGTTCAATCTTCACACTGAAACCAGAGTTACATTCTTCTTTGGCTCATGCCATCTCCTAACTGTTCTTTCTTGCTTACTCCTATAGAACTTGGTGTATACCATGGTTGTTATTTTTATTCTGCCTTATATTAATATAGAAAGCATGATTATTAATCATCTTAATCTTTGAAGTTATGAGTCTGTATGAAAAAACAAAAATAAAACATGGAAATAGTCACTAATTAGCTGACAACTTATAATATTAATCCCAACTCTTCTAATGCTTCTCTTCATTTATTGTAAGTGATAGCTATCCATTACTATAATATCTTTACATTTTTTTCTCTGGTTCTTGAATGCTGTATATATATAATAATATAATTCAGATACAATGTGAATAGATTTCTGTGAAATTTCAAGAAGTACAAAAAATACAGGAAACGATGAAGTTCAGGTAAATGCTAAAATCACTCACAAAACTATTGACCAGATAAAAAACTGAGAGAAAATTGACAAGGTTGATAACAAAAGCAGCAAAGGGGAATAATTTGCATGCCCAAGCATCAGGAAAATTGATGAAGCTGTTTAACATTTTCACAAAGGATGTCCTCTTTAAGACAGTGTTATGAAAATTCAAATGAGAAGTGAATGTTGTCATAAGTTACGTTTTGTAGAAAAAAAATAACACATGATTTACTCTTTGTTGCAATTATATCCTATATTCTATTAAATATAAAGCAGAATAGACATTTTTTTCATGACTTTGAGTTTTGAGTTTCATTTTTTAAAGACTAACTCCAGGCCAAACACTGTTTTTAAAAAAACTGTATTTACTATTAACTTTTCTTCCCTGTGTTAAGATGTCTTACCTGGCGCCAATTATCCTGAGCAAAATGAGTTCTTCCTGTAGTTAGTTATTTGTAGACCTTTGGAAGCCATTAGAATGTCAGCTCCATGAAAAAAGCTACCATGTTTTCACCAGCCAACATAATGCCTTGCACATAAACACTAATGTATCATTTACTGTGGGCTGAATGCTGATCTCAGCACTTTACAAATATGAACTAATTTAATTATCAAAATAATATTCCAAGGTAGGTAGTATCTTTAAAGATGAGAAAACTAAGGCACAGAGAAATTAAGTAACTTGTCTAAGGTCACACATTTTGTAAATGGTAGCACTGGAAATCAAACCCATGCTGTCTGGCTCCAAAATCCATAATCCTAGACCATACACTATGTTGTCTCTACTATTTTAGGCTGCCTCCAGATGTTTGTGGAATAAATTAAGATTTTAGAAATCTGTGTGAATATAGTAATACAGTCTACAGGTTATATTCAAATGAGACTCTGGGGAAGAGGGTTTATGGTATCTTTGGTTATGACAAATGCTAGAAGAAAAATGCAAACACAAAAACAAAAACAAACAAAATGCCCAAAACTCTTCCAATGAAACGAAGACCATCTGGCCTCTTCCAATATACTCTTTATTCCATTTTTATCCTTATTATTATTATTATTTTTTGTGGTATGCGGGCCTCTCACTGTTGTGGCCTCTCCCATTGCGGAGCACAGGCTCCAGACGCACAGGCCCAGCGGCCATGGATCACGGGCCCAGCTGCTCCGCAGCATGTGGGATCTTCCCGGACCGGGGCACGAATCCATGTCCCCTGCATCGGCAGGCGGACTCTCAACCACTGAGCCACCAGGGAAGCCCTATCCTTATTATTTTTTATCATAAAATAGAATACAAAAAATATAAATACTACAGAAATATTTTGTGCATATTCCACCAACCATTTTCTTTCTACCACATATTGATACATTTTGCATTATAGTCCAAATTGGTTTGCTATATATGCCCACTAATGACAGTGCACTGAGTTGCGCGATGGGAATGACTATAGGCTACGGATCAAGACTTTATTTCACTTTCTCTGTATAGCACTTGGGACGTGGACCAGAACAAGGCAAATGCGGGAGTTCCTTTTCCATTCTCACATCCTACCTAGGATCTGCTTGAGGTCATCTGCTACCCCAGGTTCTCCCAGCAGCCCTACCCTTGACTTACTTTGCAGCAACCTGTTCTCTTTTAGACCCTTGTCCAGTCTTTACTTCTCTGCCTCCTTCTCTCAGGGACCTGCTCTCTGCTGGGTGAGAGGCCTAATTTGATGGCCTACTCAAGACTCCTAGGTTTGCTGAGTTGTCTCAGCAGCTGGAGCCAGGGTGGTTTAGGGGTAGGACTGGGGCTGGAGGTACCAGGCAGGTTTTGGACCCTCCACATATCCCTCAAGGAGAATATCTCACTGTTCATCTTTCTATATGTACTGTGATGAAAATTATATTCTCAGTAACTGACACTAGAATTTCTCCTAGGGAGGGAAGTACAAAGGAACTGCTTATGTTAGGAAGACACTTTGATATACTTCACGGAGACAGAAGGTTAAGGATGGCAGGAGCCCAAATAACAAAAACAACTGAACTGCTTTGCATGAGAACGTGTGAATAATCTTTATTTGATTATTATTTTGTTGTAAGAAGGGTGTGGGAAAGATTGGGGAAAAGAGAAATGGGAGGGGGCAAAAATGAAGTCAGCAAGATGGTATAATTTCCATCAGGGTGAAGGGTCAGTGTGGCATTCTCCTTGGATAGGCAGCAGAGAAAACTTTCTAGAAAGGGAAGGGGAATTTTATCCCAGGGTTGCAAGGATTTTTCAACATCCTCAAATCAGTGTGATATACCACATTAACTATACTCGATATTTTGCAATAACCTATATGGGAAAAGAATCTGAAAAACTATATATGTATGTGTATGTATGTATGTGTGTGTGTGTGTGTGTGTGTATATATATATATATATAACTGAATCACTTTGCTGTACACCTGAAACTAACACAACATTGTAAGTCAACTATACTTCAATAAAAAAATCTGACCATCACACAGAGGTGGTATAACCTAATATAGACCACAATAAGCTTAAAAATATATAATTAAAGAATAAAAACCATATGATCATCTCAATAGATGCAGGAAAAGCTTTTGATAAATATCAACACCCATTTATGATAAAAACTCTCCAGAAAGTGGGCACAGAAGGAACAAACCTCAACATAATAAAGGTCATCCATAACAAACCCAGAGCTAACATTGTACTCAATGGTTAAAATCTGAAAGCATTTCCCCTAAGATCAGGAACAAGACAAGGATACCCACTTTTTTTCTCACCACTTTTATTTAACATAGTTTTGGAAGTCCTAGCCATGGCAATCAGAGAAGAAAAAGAAATAAAAGGAATCCAAATTGGAAAAGAAGCAGTAAAACTGTCATTGTTTGCAGATGACATGATACTATACATAGAAAATCCTAAAGATGCTGCCAGAAAACTGCTGGAGCTCATCAATGAATTTGGTAAAGTTGCAGGATACAAAATTAATACACAGAAATCTGCTGCATTTCTATACTCTAACAACAAAAGGTCAGAAAGAGAAATTAAGGAAACAACCCCACTTACCATCACATCAAAAAGAATAAAATATCTAGGAATAAACCTACCTAAGGAGGCAAAAAGACCTGTACTCCAAAAAATACAAGATGCTGATGAAAGAAATTGAAGATGACGCAAATAGATGGAAAGATATATGTATTACTGGATTAGAAGAATCAATATTGTGAAAATGAATATAATACCCAAGGCAGTCTACAGATTCAGTGCAATCCCTATCAAATTACCAATGGCATTTTTCACAGAACTAGAACAAAAAATTTTAAAATTTACCTGGAAATACAAAAGACCCTGAATAGCCAAAGGAATCTTGAGAAAGAAAAACGGAGCTGGAGGAATCAGGATTCCTGACTTCAGACTGCACTACAAAGCTACATTCATCAAAACAGTATGCTACTGACACAAAACAGACATATAGATCAATGTAACAGGATAGAAAGCCCAGAAATGAAACCATTCACCTATGGTCAACTAATCTATGACAAAGGAGGCAAGAATATACAATGGAGAAAGGACAGTCTCTTCAGTAAGCGGTGCTGGGAAGACTGGACAGCTACATATAAAAGAATAAAATTAGAACATTCTCTAACACCACACACAACTCAAAATGGATTAAAGGCCTAAATGTAAGACCAAATACAGTACTTAAAAACTCCTAGAGGAAAACACAGGCAGAACACTCTTTGACATAAATCATAGCAATATTTTTTTGAATCCATCTCCTAGAGTAATGAAAATAAAGACAAAAATAAACAAATGTGACCTAATTAGACTTAAAAGCTTTTGCACAGCAAAGGAAACCATAAACAAAACAAAAAGACAACCTACAGAATGGGAGAAAATATTTGCAAACAATGTGACCGACAAGGGATGATTAATTTCCAAAATATACAAACTGCTCATCTAGTTCAATATAAAAAAACCCAAACAACCCAATAAAAAAATGGACAGAAAACCTAAATAGACATTTCTCCAAAGATTTACAGATGACCAACAGGCCCATGAAAAAATGCTCAATGTCTCTAAATATTAGACAAATGCAAATCAAAACTATAATGAGGTATCACCTCACACCAGTCAGAATGGCCATCATCACAAAGTCTACAAATAATAAACGCTGGAGAAGGTGTAGAGAAAAGGGAATCCTCTTACACTGTTGGTGGGAATGTAAATTGGTACAGCCACTATGGAGAACAGTATGGAGGTTTTTTAAAAAAGCTAGAGTTGCCATATGATCCAGCAATCCTACTCCTGGGCATATATCCAGAGAAAAGTATAATTGGAAAAGATACATGCAGCCCAATGTTTATTGCAGCACTCTTTACAATAGTCAAGACATGGAAGCAACCTAAATGTCCATTGACAGAGAAATGGATAAAGAAGATGTGGTGCATATATATATCCATGTTGCTGCAAATGGCATTATTTCATGCTTTTTTTTTTTTTTTTTTTGTGGTATGCGGGCCTCTCACTGTTGTGGCTTCTCCCGTTGCGGAGCACAAGCTCCGGCCGCACAGGCTCAGTAGCCATGGCTCATGGGCCTAGCCGCTCTGCAGCATGTGGGATCTTCCTGGACCAGGGCACGAACCTCTGTCCCCTGCACCGGCAGGTGGACTCTCAACCACTGCGCCACCAAGGAAGCCCATATTTCATGCTTTTTTAAGGCTGAGTAATATTCCATTGTGTGTGTGTGTGTGTGTGTGTGTGTACAAAATGTCATTGTTTCGTTCTTTTTTATGGCTGAGTAATATTCCATTGTGTGTGTATAAAAATGCCATTATTTCATTCTTTTTTATGGCTGAGTAATATTCCATTGTGTGTGTGTGTATGTATGTATTGTGTGTGTGTGTGTGTGTGTGTGTGTGTGTATAGTGCCATTTGCAGCAACATGGATGGATTATAATACTAAGTGAAGTAATCCAGACAGAGAAAGACAAATATCATATGATATCACTTATATGTGGAATCTAAAAATAGTTATACAAATGAACTTATTTATAAAATAGAAATAGACTCACAGATATAGAAAACAAACTTACAGTTACCAAAGGGGAAGCAGGAGAAGAAATACATTTGGTGTTTGGGATTAACATGTATACACTACTGTATATAAACTAGATAACCAACAAGGACCTACTGTATAGCACAGGGAACTATACTCAATATTTTGTAATAACCTATATGGGAAAAAAATCTGAAAAATAATAGATAGATATATATGTATAACTCAATCACTTTGCTATACACTTGAAACTAATACAACATTGTAAATCAAATATATTTCAATAAGAAAAATACACATCATTATGCTTCCCCAATAATTAGTAAATAATTTAACCCCAAATGATTTGTGTGAATGTGGTGAGAGGTGAAAATCTTGATGAGAACGTTTTCACATCAATGTAGCACAGAATAGGAACAGTGTGTATGGCAGAAGAGTCTTCAAGCAAAGCAGACCATGCTTGATCTAGTCCTCAGGAGGTCACAGATGTCTGCACTGGGGCTTTGTACTGCCACACGGTGGGGAGTTCAGGGGTTCAAACCAAATATATGTCTCTTGCAAAGACATTGGAGGGGCTTATTGTTTCTGGGTTATATATATATTTTGTTTGAAAAAAAGAGTACCTCTGTTTAAAAAAAATAGTGTATATGTGTATGTATGTGTGGGTGTGTATATAAAAGACCATTGAACCCTAATCCATGCTCCCCAAAACTGTTCATTTGCTCAAGTTATTTTCCTGCCAGGGGACACTCAGTATGGTAAAGAGACCTTGTGATGAGGAACCTAGACAAATTGTATGAGCTTCTGAGGACAAGTTTGTGTCCCAGCAATGAGCACATGCTTGGCAAATAGTGGAGGTGCCCAACTGATACTCACTGAGTAGAACCTATGAGATAGTATCTTATGATACCACAGAGACACCTGGACTTTTTCCTGGCTGGTAAGGTCTTAGCCTCGGTCTTACATATGCATCATACACTTTTCTACTCTCGGTAGAAATCTCCTAGTCTGCCTGTAATACCAAACTCAACCTCAATGGAAAATGAAATATTTGCTGCTGATTTCACCCCACCTGCTCATGAGGAAACCTCCCTCCTGCTGATTCTGATGATGTTTATGTGTGCAACATTACCATCATGATAATTAGTGCTATGCATAGAAGTCTTTAGGAAATGTTTTGCTTTTCCAGTTTACAGGTAAAAGGATCTCCCCCAATAAGCTTTATTGTAGAGTTTTAATCTATTTATGTTCAATGTTTTGTTTTCTGGGGACTCTCCTTCATATTTCCTCGTGGGCACAGACTTAGGAATGAAAAGAAAACAGAGACCCCTTTTCCCCTTCACCTGCCGTCACTGCTCACAAATCATCCCAAACATTTAGTAACTATCGGGATAAAAGCATCAAAGGATGAGGGACAAAGAAGGAAGTTTATGCTTCTTCAATGTTTCAGGTGTTACCAGGTTCCCTGTCCTCACTTTCCACCTCTCCTCACAAATGTTCCCCCAATTTCCTTTGCACCTGCAGAGTCAACCCCATCCAGGGCCAGCCTGGCCAGAGTCAGGGCTGGGTGGGGTGGGGAGAAGTGTCTCTAGATAAATACTATTTTTTCCCTTTAAAAAAATCACCCCTTCCCTTGCTCTGTTATCATCATGAACGATGGATTTATTATTTTTAACTTGAGGTATTATAATCACTATTTGTAGACTCATCTAGCTCTAAAAATGTACCCCATGTCTTGTACAGGGGACCATGGCCCCTTGTATTGCATTGATGAGAACTGAATCATTGTTTTCTTCCTTCTGGGCTTGTCTTAATGATTTTTATTGTACATCTAACCATTTAGATTTTTCTCTTGATTTGACTGATCTCCATTCTGCTCTCACTTCCCCCACCCCACAGGCTGAGCTCTGATGATGAGCTATGATTCAGGTGTAGGGGGATGGGCAGTATAGGTCCAGGGTTGCTGTGAGAAGTGGTTTCTAAGAGCAGAACAGATAGTAACGCTGAACAGAATTCCCAAAGCATGTTCACTTTTTTTCTATATAAATAATTATATTGGGTTTTGAATCTAAACTTTTCTTTGGATTAGCACTATCGTGGAATACTCTCAAAAATTCAAATTTCACCAATAGTCCCCAAAATATATTTTAAGATATTTTCTTTTATTCCAGAATCTGCTTAGATTTCACTCATTGTATTCAGTTGTTATGTCCCTTTGGTTTATTTCTCACTATGTTTGTTTCTCATGACATTCAGGGTTTTTTTTTTTTTGCGGTATGTGGCCCTCTCACTGTTGTGGCCTCTCCCATTGCAGAGCACAGGCTCCGGACGCGCAGGCTCAACAGCCATGGCTCACAGGCCCAGCCCATCCGCGGCATGTGGGATCCTCCCGGACTGGGGCACGAACCTGTGTCCCCTGCATCGGCAGGCGGACTCTCAACCACTGCGCCACCAGGGAAGCCCATGACATTCATTTTTTACTGACCCTCTCTGAAGTTTATTAGCTTCAGAAAACAAACCATATTCTGTCCCTCCACTCCTGCGCCTTTCTTTTCTCCAGTCTCTTGCTCCTGTGGCGTCTTCATCCTCATTCATCACTCACACCTCTCTGGGCCTGTTCAAACACTTGGTAATATGGCTGTACAAACTTTGTAACATAGCTGTCATCCTCCTCAGTGTACATGGAGTAGAGGGAAAAGTTTGGGGTGTAGACACACAAACTAGACACAAACACACAGACACACACATGAGACCTTTCTCTCTTCTGGAATTTCTCTCCTAGGATTGTGCATTATCAGCCCAGGAACCCAGGACAGGAGCAGCTAAGACTCTCTCGTGGTTACCAAGGGTTACACATATCTCACTTTGAGCATTAAGTAAAACTGCAGCTTCTGATTGATGGACAGCTACTGGCCTGATAAATGACTGGAAGATTCCACTGTAGCACCTTTCCAGGAGGTATTCCTCAAATGCAGAGATGGCTCAGAAAGGCTGAAGGCATTTTTATTGCAGAGAGAGGTTTTTAACTTGTCAGAAAAATATTTCTCTTCAGGGAGAAGACAATAATTAATACATGGTGAAAACACGTCAAAATACTTCCCCAGAGCCTGGAGGAGACGCTGGCAGGCCCTGCACTGATAGGGAAGCAGGGAGTTGGCAAAGCTGTTCCAGGCCTGCTCTGGGTTGGCTCTCTACAGTCAGAGATTACTTGCTGGTGCTGATTCCTGCCTCTGAGTTTGGTGCCAGCTCCTAAGGATGGCTGAGATACCCTATGCCAGTCTGCACTGGGTGATGGCATCCTTCACAAGTGAATTGAAGCCTCATTCTCTGTGTAGGCTTTGCCTTCTCTACAGGAGCTTCTGTCCTCCCTCCCTTCCTTTCCTTGTCAGCAGATGAGTGCTGACTATTGAGTACGCTAGGCACCACATTGGGCATGGTGAAGGACACATTCAGAGTCTCACAGCTTAGCGTCAAGTAGGAGGGCAGGGCTATGTCTTTTATAGATCTGCTCTAGTTTACAGCTCCTACTTCACAGGAGCTCAGCACATCTCACTCACTACCAAAGGGAGCCGATCGTGAATCTCTCTTTCCGACTCTCATGCCCTGAGCTGTTTGAGATGTCTTCGAATTTGGAGGTTTCTTGAGTTGAGAGGAATGGACCGTGCATGGCTGCTAAATCTCACGCTGCTTTTAATCAACATCAGGGTTGTTGGCACTCCACCAGAGAGGCCAGGTATACCATCTGGAATCTGGCAGGAAGTCACTTTAGCAGGTGTCTGAGAACCTGGGTTCTTGCAGTGAGTTCAGATCCTGACTATGCCATTTACTGGTTAAATGACCTTGGGTGGGCTTCTTTAACACCTCCTTATCAATACAATGAGAACTATTACAGTAGTTACTTCATAAGATCTTTGGACGGTTTTACCACAATGCACATGAAGTCCTTAGCATGTGACCTACCACACAGAAAGAGCTCGATAAACGGTAGCAATAAGTAGGGAGGTGGATTTTAGCAGTTACACAGACTCTACATCATAAGGTTATACATATAATAAAATTAAGGCTTTGGCATCTCTTGACTATTCTTTCACTTAGTACCTGAAATGGTTATTTCTATAAGGCTTTTCCTAAGTTTAGAATTCTTCCGTATTTGATTTCTCTAAATAATTAGATGATAAAGATCTCTAATATCTCATACTATATAAGCAAGTGAGTAATATTATCCCTTCTTACTTGATGCTGAGGACATAAGACTACTGGTGGAAATGGTTAAAATCCTTTTTTAACATGTTAATAAAAATTAATAAAACACAAGGATAAAATTTTGAACTCCCTCCTATCTCTTAGTCAATGTTGTTTAAAAGTACTTATAAGATTGTGAATGAAATTTATGTGATCTGATTCTATGGTGAATTTTCAAGGTTTTATTTTAAAAGAATGAAATAAAAAGCTATAACCCCCAGTGCTGTCCTGTGAGGAAAGCTATGAATATTGAAAAGCCAGGTCAGTCAGAGGTAGAAATCTGAGCAGCTGTCAATTTTTTGCTTCTGTGCTGTGGATATGCTATTTGGTCTTTGCCTCTCTTCTTATGAGTCTCATTTATTTAAACAAAATGCATTTTCTCTGCAACTAGAGTTAACTATCCAGTGAATAGAAGGCAAGGCTGACAGGAGTTGTTCTGTGAGGACAGCAGCTAATGTTAACGCACAGGTTCCCAAGTTCCTCATGGAATTTTCTTGCCCCTGATGTCTGCATAGCTGGACCCCTCATTTTGCTCAAGTCTCTACTTATAAGTTAACCTTCTCCCAGCAAATTTCCTTGAGAACATAACCTTAAGTAGTATATCTCATCATTCTCTCTCCCCTAACCCTGAATCATTTTTCACACCACTGAGCTTTCCCTGAGATATCACAAATTAATGGTTAATTACTGCCTTCCTGCTAAACTCCCACTCCAAAGCTCACAAGATGTGGGACGGTAGGAATGTTACCTATCTCCACCAGTTCTATACCTCCTATACCTGTATGTAGTTCCTGGCCCATACGGATGTTCAATAAGTATCAAATAAATAAATAAACCAATAAACCAAGACGCAGCATGTCATGGTAGAAAGATTCTGGATTTGAAATTAAGGTACAGTTTTGACTCCTGGCTATGTTCATACCAGAGCTGTATGTCTATGGGTGAGCCAACTAATTTTTTTGGGCTTTAGTTTCCTCACGTATAAAATGAGAATAACAAAATCTATCTTGCAAGGGTGTTACGACATTCAAATGAGATGGCATATGTGCAAATGCTTTATACATGTCTTATAAACAATATTCATTTAACTAATTTGTTACTATCACTCACAGACCAGTAATCATGATTATTGAACTCTTCTGTTTTAAGTTCAGAAGATATGACAACACTTCATATGTTTGGCAGTTAGCCTGTATAACTATGTCATCTGTTATTTAATTTTGTTTTTTCTTTCCCCAGAAAGCACAGGATGACAGTACGGAAGTCTTATAAGTTTGATTATTTCGATATAGCTCTGATTTTTAACCCAGGTATTCATGGAATCTAACTATTATCCCGAAAGCCCCTACTCATGGAAGAAAGACCTTTTTCTACAGGCTTCCTGGGGAGGACATTTGAAATAGATACCTAGTGTAATTGTCATTAAAAAAAATCTACCTGACAACCTAGAAGTTAAATGAATATGTGGGTTTTGATGGTCAAGGTGATGGTAGACTGTAGTTTGATTTGAATTTTTTAACCATTTATTAAAAGTTTGAGTTTTACTCTGCAAGCCAGAAGGGAGTGGCAGGACATACTGAAAGTGATGAAGGAGAAAAACCTGCAACCAAGATTACTCTACCAAGCAAGGATCTCATTCAGATTTGATGGAGAAATTAAAACCTTTACAGACAAGCAAAAGCTGAGAGAGTTCAGCACCACCAAACCAGCTTTACAACAAATGCTAAAGGAACTTCTCTAGGCAAGAAACACAAGAGAAGGAAAAGACCTATAATAACGAACCCAAAACAATTAAGAAAATGGGAATAGGAACATACATATCGATAATTACCTTAAATGTAAATGGACTAAATGCTCCCACCAAAAGGCACAGATTGGCTGAATGGATACAAAAACAAGACCCATATATATACTGCCTACAAGAGACCCACTTCAGACTTAGAGACACATACAGACTGAAAGTAAGGGGATGGAAAAAGATATTCCATGCAAATGGAAACCAAAAGAAAGCTGGAGTAGCAATTCCCATACCAGACAAAATAGACTTTAAAATAAAGACTATTACAAGAGACAAAGAAGGACACTACATAATGATCAAGGGATTGATCCAAGAAGAAGATATAACAATTGTAAATATTTATGCACCCAACATAGGAGCACCTCAATATATAAGGCAAATACTAACAGCCATAAAAGGGGAAATTGACAGTAACACATTCATAGTAGGGGAATTTAACACCCCACTTTCACCAATGGACAGATCATCCAAAATGAAAATAAATAAGGAAACACAAGCTTTAAATGATACATTAAACAAGATGGACTTAATTGATATTTATAGGACATTCCATCCAAAAACAACAGAATACACATTTTTCTCAAGTGCTCATGGAACATTCTCCAGGATAGATCATATCTTGGGTCACAAGTCAAGCCTTGGTAAATTTAAGAAAATTGAAATTGTATCAAGTATCTTTTCCGACCACAACGCCATGAGACTAGATATCAATTACAGGAAAAGATCTGTAAAAAATACAAATACATGGAGGCTAAACAATACACTACTTAAAAACGAAGTGATCACTGAAGAAATCATAGAGGAAATTTAAAAAATACCTAGAAACAAATGACAGTGGAGACACGACGACCCAAAACCTATGGGATGCAGAAAAAGCAGTTCTAAGAGGGAAGTTTATAGCAATACAAGCCCACCTTAAGAAACAGGAAACATCTTGAATAAACAAATTAACCCTGCACCTAAATCAATTAGAGAAAGAAGAACAAAAAAACCCCAAAGTTAGCAGAAGGAAAGAAATCATAAAAATCAGATCAGAAATAAATGAAAAAGAAATGAAGGAAACAATAGAAAGATCAATAAAACTAAAAGTTGGTTCTTTGAGAAGATAAACAAAATGCATAAACCATTAGCCAGACTCACCAAGAAAAAAAGAGAGAAGACTCAAATCAATAGAATGAGAAATGAAAAAGGAGAAGTAACAACTGACACCGCAGAAATACAAAAGATCATGAGAGATTACTACAAACAACTCTATGCCAATAAAATGGACAACCTGGAAGAAATGGACAAATTCTTAGAAATGCACAACCTGCCAAGACTGAATCAGGAAGAAATAGAAAATATGAACAGACCAATCACAAGCACTGAAATTGAAACTGTGATTAAAAATCTTCCAACAAACAAAAGCCCAGGAGCAGATGGCTTCACAGGCGAATTCTATCAAACATTTAGAGAAGAGCTAACACCTATCCTTCTCAAAGTCTTCCAAAATATAGCAGAGGGAGGAACACTCCCAAACTCATTCTACGAGGCCACCATCACCGTGATACCAAAACCAGACAAGGATGTCACAAAGAAAGTAAACTACAGGCCAATATCAGTGATGAACATAGATGCAAAAATCCTCAACAAAATACTAGCAAACAGAATCCAACAGCACATTAAAAGGATCATACACCATGATCAAGTGGGGTTTATTCCAGGAATGCAAGGATTCTTCAATATACGCAAATCTATCAATGTGATAAACCATATTAACAAATTGAAGGAGAAAAACCATATGATCATCTCAATAGATGCAGAGAAAGCTTTTGACAAAATTCAACGCTGATTTATGATAAAAACCCTGCAGAAAGTAGGCATAGAGGGAACTTTCCTCAACATAATAAAGGCCATATATGCAAACTCACAGCCAACATCATCCTCAATGGTGAAAAACTGAAACCATTTCCACTAAGATCAGGAACAAGAAAAGGTTGCCCACTCTCACCACTCTTATTCAATATAGTTTTGGAAGTTTTAGCCACAGCAATCAGAGAAGAAAAGGAAATAAAAGGAATCCAAATCGGAAAAGAAGAAGTAAGGCTGTCACTGTTTGCAGATGACATGATACTATACATAGAGAATCCTAAAGATGCTACCAGAAAACTACTAGGGCTAATCAATGAATTTGGTAAAGTGGCAGGATACAAAATTAATGCACAGAAATCTCTTGCATTCCTATACACTAATGGTGAAAAATCTGAAAGTGAAATCAAGAAAACACTCCCATTTACCATTGCAACAAAGAGAATAAAATATCTAGGAATAAACCTACCTAAGGAGACAAAAGACCTGTATGCAGAAAATTATAAGACACTGATGAAAGAAATTAAAGATGATACAGATAGATGGAGAGATATACAATGTTCTTGGATTGGAAGAATCAACGTTGTGAAAATGACGCTACTACCCAAAGCAATCTACAGATTCAATGCAATCCCTATCAAACTACCACTGGAATTTTTCACAGAACTAGAACAAAAAATTTCAGAATTTGTATGGAAACACAAAAGACCCTGAAATATAGCCAAAGCAATCTTGAGAACAAAAAATGGAGCTGGAGGAATCAGGCTCCCTGACTTCAGACTATACTACAAAGCTACAGTAATCAAGACAGTATGGTACTGGCACAAAAACAGAAAGATAGATCAATGGAACAGGATAGAAAGCCCAGAGATAAACCCATGCACATATGGTCACTTTATCTTTGATAAAGGAGACAGGAATGTACAGTGGAGAAAGGACAGCCTCTTCAATAAGTAGTGCTGGGAAAACTGGACAGCTACATGTAAAAGTATGAGATTAGATCACTCCCTAACACCATGCACAAAAATAAGCTCAAAATGGATTAAAGATCTAAGTGTAAGTCCAGAAACTATCAAACTCTTAGAGGAAAACATAGGCAGAACACTCTATGACATAAATCACAGCAAGATCCTTTTTGACCCACCTCCTAGAGAAATGGAAATAAAAACAAAAATAAACAAATGGGACCTAATGAAACTTCAAAGCTTTTGCACAGCAAAGGAAACCATAAACAAGACCAAAAGACAACCCTCAGAATGGGAGAAAATATTTGCAAATGAAGCAACTGACAAAGGATTAATTTCCAAAATTTACAAGCAGCTCATGCAGCTCAATAACAAAAAAAAAACAACCCAATCCATAAATGGTCAGAAGACCTAAATAGACATTTCTCCAAAGAAGATATACAGACTGCCAACAAGCACATGAAAGAATGCTCAACATCATTAATCATTCAAGAAATGCAAATCAAAACTACAATGAGATATCACCTCACACCAGTCAGAATGGCCATCATCAAAAAATCTAGAAACAATAAATGCTGGAGAGGGTGTAGAGAAAAGGGAACACTCTTGTACTGCTGGTGGGAAATTGAATTGGTACAGCCACTATGGAGAACAGTATGGAGGTTCCTTAAAAAACTACAAATAGAACTACCATATGACCCAGCAATCCCACTACTGGGCATATACCCTGAGAAAACGGTAATTCAAAAAGAGTCATGTACCAAAATGTTCATTGCAGCTCTATTTACAATAGCCCGGAGATGGAAACAACCTAAGTGCCCATCATCAGATGTATGGATAAAGAAGATGTGGCACATATATACAGTGGAATATTACTCAGTCATAAAAAGAAACGAAATTGAGCTATTTGTAATGAGGTGGATAGACCTAGAGTCTGTCATACAGAGTGAAGTAAGTCAGAAAGAGAAATCAAATACCATATGCTAACACATATATATAGAATTTAAGAAAAAAAAAATGTCATGAAGAACCTAGGGGTAAGACAGGAATAAAGACACAGACCTACTGGAGAATGGACTTGAGGATATGGGGAGGGGGAAGGGTAAGCTGTGACAAAGCGAGAGAGAGGCATGGACATATATACACTACCAAACGTAAGGTAGATAGCTAGTGGGAAGCAGCCGCATAGCGCAGGGATATCAGCTCAGTGCTTTGTGACCGCCTGGAGGGGTGGCATAGGGAGGGTGGGAGGGAGGGAGACGCAAGAGGGAAGAGATATGGGAACATATGTATATGTATAACTGATTCACTTTGTTATAAAGCAGAAAGTAACACACCATTGTAAAGCAATTATACCCCAATAAAGATGTTAAAAGAAAAAAAAAGTTTGAGTTTTAATTTAGCAGTGAATATCTTCTATTAACTGAGTGAGGGACAACATAATTTTTTTGTACCTAGAATATTCCATTTTTAACTTTTAATTTTGGCAAATAAAAATTCATATAAACCCTGGAAGATTTTGAGGAGTTATTGATATAAATATTAAAGATGCATTCATTAATAGATTACCCATTTTGAAATTTGGTAATATATATCCAAAGCTTTAAACACATGTATAATTATTGGTCTAGTAATTCTACTTCTAGAGATTTATCCTCCCAAATTAATTATGGTTATGGGCAAAGCTTTATATATATAAAGTTATTAATTACAGCATTGGTTATAATATCAAAATTAAGGAAAAAATCTAAATGTCTAATAATAGGGAATCAGTTAAATGTATTATAGTACATTTATAAAAAGGAATATTATAAAGCCAGAAAAATGATGTAGAAGAGTATTTAATGTCTTGAGAAACATTCATTACATTATGTTAAATTTAAAAAAAAAATCCATGTTCTATGTGTGTGAATGTGTGTGTGTATAGATTCATTTTTTAATGGCATAATCTGAAATAGATGGGGTTCAAACAGAAAATGGCTTTATTTTTAAACAGCTATTGCCTTCAAATGTATTCTGTTGAATCTCCCTTCTCTGCCCTTTGTGGTGTCTTGGAAAGATGCCTTAGCTTTTTTGACATTTTCTGTTATGAGCATGGTCTCCATAATTACAGTTCATTTTCAGGCATTAAGAGGTCCTGTGCATTCTAAATGAAAACTTTAAGTTCACACCCAGAGAGTATGGTTTGTTTATTCACACGTCATCATATTCCTTCCCTGCTTCTTCTGGCTCCTTTAGGGCTGGGAAGGGGGAAAGTGCACTAGAGGGACAAGAGTAACTGTCTTATGTCACCAGTGCTATTATAATCTGCCTGTGTGACAGGCATCCAAAGTCTTGTTCTTTAATTGGATACAAACATGGATTCTTTGGCTATTCTGCAAAATGCTATAGTTCCTTGGTATAAGCAGTTTAGAACTCTTACAACAAACCCTCTGATTGCCCTTGGTGATGCATTCCATAACCTCTCACACTATGGCTCCCTTGCCCTGGTTAGCTGCCCTATAGGGAAGAGTAATTTCAAGATAGCTTGAGCCGAGCTACTCTCTATGGCCTCTAATTGGGCCACAGAAAACTCATACATAATTTTTTTTCTTTGGAGTATAGTCGATTTACAGTGCTGTGTTACTTTCTGCTGTATAGCACAGTGAATCAGGTATACATATACATATATCCACTCTTTTTTAGACTCTTTTCCCATATAGGTCATTACATAGTATTGAGTACAGTTCCTTGTGCTATACAGTAGGTCCTTATTAATTATCTATTTTATATATAGTAGTGTGTATATATCAATCCCGATCTCAAATTTATCCCTCCCCTCCTTTCCCCTTGGTAAACATAAGATTGTTTTCTACATCTGTAACTCTATTTTTGTTTTGTAAATAAGTTCATCTGTACCATTTTTTTACATTCCACACATAAGTGATATCATACAATATTTGTCCTTCTCTGACTTACTTCACTCAGTATGACAATCTCTAGGTCCATCCATGTTGCTGCAAATGGCATTATTTCATTCTTTTTTATGGCTGAGTAATGTTCTATTGTATATATATACACCATACATTCTTGCTATACCAAATCATAACCATAGTTCAAGATTTCCTACTGTTTCCCTCTGTCTTTGTTTTTCCACTGAGAAGCCAAACCTGCCAACCTCTACCCTTTAGTGTTCTCCAAGTGGTAAACTGGTATCAGTCTTTATGTTCACGTATAATCCTGGGCTCCAGAGACATCTCAAGTTCCTCCAATAACTCTCTTTACTGAAAAACCTAGGTTTCTGCAGTTCATAATAGACAAGGACATCAGAGAATAAAGGTTAGGTCACAGACCAGATAGGATAACATGGAGAGGATGGAATTCATAACCCAAGAGCAAGTTTGTGAGAAAAAAGGGGGTTTACAGAGTCAGTGTGGTTCTGGTTTCTAGGATAGGTTGATGAATGTATAACTCTATAAGAAATAAAAAGGAAGCTTTCTAACTCCTAGTGATGGAACTAAGGGAATCCAAAAAGAGATGACAAGATGGTTGCAGTATCCACGTATTTTCATCCTGAGAGAATTGAAGTTCAGTAGCTTTTCTAATTATTCTGAACCCAGTATGTAATAATTTATATCTGACCATCAAATTTGAAGATCTTTTGTCTTAAAGATGAAAAAGTATGTGTCAAACTCAACACCAAAAAATATTAAAATTTTATCCAAGGCACCAAATATTTAATAATTTATCCACTTTTCTCCTCTGACAGAAATATGATATAATTTTAACAGGATGTATTGTTCTTTTAGGATAATATAGATGAGCCATTTGGTTTACAAGATCCAAAGCATTTGTGGCATTCTTTTTGTTACACTGAATTTCATTTTTTTCTACACAAAGAGTTAACTGCATTCTGGTTACAGCACTTAAAATATTCAGAGTGACTACCTCCTTTGTTTGAAATTTACTGGATAGTTGCTTAATCCTTTGCTTCATTTTGAATAGTGTCTTTTAAGCTAGCATGTGTGTTAATGAAGAAAATGTACAACAGGGAAGTCAGACTCCCTAGAGAAAGGTCAGCTGGCTATCTTCTAGGCAACATTCATTATCCTCATGAATGCACTAATAGCTAAACACAAGTCTTAGAGACTCAGTTTCTATAATTATCGGCACACTGAAAACAAATTTACTTTTCAGGTATTGTTTTACATTAATCAAGTTAACAGCAATTCATATATAAAGCAGAAGCCCAATGTTTTAATTTTTCACCAGAAAAATAATTATTTATAACTAGTGAAAAATTTTACTTGCTAAGATAGCAACTGTGAGGGTTAATTCCTTTTGTCAACATAACTGGGCCATGGGGTGCCCAAGTATATGGTTACACGTTATTCTGGGTGTGTCTGAGAGGATTTTTTTTTTAACATATTTATTGGAGTATAATTGCTTTACAATGCTGTGTTAGTTTCTGCTTTATAACAAAGTGAATCAGCTGTACATATACATATATCCCCATATCTCCTCCCTCTTGCGTCTCCCTCCCACCCTCCCTATCCCACCCCTCTAGGTGGTCACAAAGCACCCAGCTGATCTCCCTGTGCTATTTGGTTGCTTCCCACTAGCTATCTATTTTGTGAGGATGTTTTTAGAGGATATTAACAGTGGAATCTATAGACAGCAATCTGAGTAGAGCAGATTGCTATATCCAGTGAGGAAGAACCTCACCCAATGCCCTCAAAGCTTGAATAGAGCAAAAAGGCAGAGTAAGAGAGAATTCACTGTGTGACTGTTTTCAGCCTGAGAGAACATCTTTTCATGTCTTTGAACTTGCACTGAACTGAAACTTACACCATTGGCTCTCAGGACTTTGGATTCAGACTGGGAGTTACACCATTAGCTCTCTTGTGTCTCCAGCTTGCTGACTGCAGATCTTGGGACTTCTTAGCATCCAGCCTCCATAACCACATGAGCCAATTCCTTATAATAAATAAACATACATACACACACATACACAATATAGAATGTGTATGTGTGTGTGTGTATATATATATATATATATGATCATATATATAGATGACTCTCTTACCTAAGCAGTTCTGTTAGGATGTATCTTTGGGTTCCTTCCAGGAATTCTAGAACATAAGTATGCTCCCTTCCACTGTAAATGTACGCTGGATCACACAGCCTCAATTGTGCTCAGAATGAAACAGCCTGTGGCCTCAAGTGGCTCATCCTACACATAGAGTCACCTCTAAAGAAATCTCCAGTTACTAGAAGTGATTTAAAAATGAGTTCCCTTCTTTTACTTCATCTCCCACAGAACAGTAAATGGGACCCAAACCAAAACACATAAACACTTCTCCAAACCTCTCTTTCCTTCCAAACTCATCCAGAGGCTCTCAAAAGAAACCCTCTTTCTTCCATCTGACTTTTTGCCCTATCCTCAGATCTGTACTTAATTTCTTGAAGAAATGTTTTCCAATATTTGAATCCATTATCCAGATTCTCCACAAGAAAGGGAGCCTGGGAAACTTGGCATTCATCTAGCAAGCAACAATCTTTCCCTCTTTCTTCCTGGCCTTCCAGGCTGATTATCTCTTCCCATTCTCCCTTTTCTGTAATACTAAAAGCCTATTACTGGTCTGCTTCCATAGAGTGCATGGGGGAAGCTATGGGGAAGCTGATCTAGAAAACTAAAAATCTCTTGTTTGGAAGGCTGAGAACATTCCTAAGTCAGTAAATTTTGATTCCAGCACATAAATCCTGCAGACCCAGAGGCCATTCTACCTCAAAAGTAACTTGGGGGCTTCCCTGGTGGCGCAGTGGTTGAGAGTCCGCCTGCCGATGCAGGGGACACGGGTTCGTGCCCCGGTCTGGGAAGATCCCATATGCCGCGGAGCGGCTGGGCCCGTGAGCCGTGGCCGCTGAGCCTGCGCGTCCGGAGCCTGTGCTCCACAATGGGAGAGGCCACCACAGTGAGAGGCCCACGTACCGCAAAAAAAAAAAAAAAAAAAAAAGTAACTTGGCATCTCCAGACACAGGGCTACTGTATGTTAGTACTAGAGCTGAATGCTCAAAGGGCAATGTTATTTCCCTTATTTCCAAGCCTTTGGGGTGGCAATGGGATGGAGGTGAGGTCACTGTGACCCCTAAGTACACAATACAACCTCTGATGAGGACAAAGGCATATGCTCCATTTCTGCTCAGGTTGATTTGTTCTGCCCTGTTCCTTGGCCAAATTAAAAATGTGTGCTATTGGTCACAGACAGCCTGCAAACCCATCACTGGGTGGACTGCCCTCAAGTGTGTGTGCCCACTTAATGCTGGGTCAGCAGAAATATGTTTACAAATGAAAGAAACCACATCCATTACCATATTTTTTACATCTATTTTTAGTCTAAAACGTATTCAGGGCAATTTGCATTCATTTTAGGATAGAAACATTACACTTGGTATGCATATTACTGAACTGGAGCTATATATAACATTGCTCTTCACTTTTGCACACTGTGTACAATTGCCTGCAAGGGGAGGGACCTCTCATTTCATAAACACTTACCCATCGTGATCAGCATTTTGACATTCCTCATCTGATAACTATGCGTGGCTGTTGCTGAATCTCTGATCCAGAACCAACTGACATTTCCACATTGTACATAAGACTAATCTTTGTGTAACCGAAGCCATGATTTTGAGAGGTCTGTTGCCATTTATAATCCCGTTTTAGAATGTGAACAGATTGAATGCATCCTTTTTCACTTGGAAAGAGAAACTTGGTAATTTCAGCCCTATAGGTCACATTCTTCAGAAAAATCCTGAATAAATTTTCAGTATTTTGCGCTTATGGATCAATGACTTAACGTCATACGTGGATGCCTTTGGTCTGAGATTTTCTTCAGCTCCTTACGATAGCCACAAATTATTGAATGCAGCTCTTCCATATGTTCTACTGTCCAGATCTATTCATGTGTCTGATTTCTATTGATGTGCTAGTTTGTCTCATCAATTTCTTTAGTATTAATTTAAGCCTGATATTCTCAGATAGGGTGCAGGGCAACAGAATCACCTATACCGGGCCCTTCCTGCATGCTTTCTTGTCCCACAGGGCTTCTAGTACATCTCAACCACTCGATTCAGAGCAATTGATTTTGGTGCTTTTGTTCATACATTTCATCAGGGCAGGAAGCTTGTTTTGGAGAGTGGGAGGACTCCAGCTAGCAAGTGTGGGAAGGGGTATTTGGTGGCTGACGGAGATGTGGTGACAGTCCTCTGAAGCAAAGTAACTGACAAGGAGATGGTGTTTGGTACTGCACTCCCTCAGGTTAAGCTTAGTGTTGGCTGGACTGGTCATCTCCCTGTTCCATGAAGATGCAGGGCCAATTCCCAGACCTTGTTGCTCCAACTGGTTTGGAAAAGGCTCCTCCTGCCCATCCACTTATCTAATCCTACCTGTGCATCAGGTTCCTCCTTAGGTCCTGTTTCCTCCTTGAAGCCTTATGGGCAACCAGAATTTATGCCTTCCTTGATTTTTCTTTTTTGAACCCTAAATGTTTATATTTCTCATTTTTGCACATATGTTGCTAATATTTTTGAACTGATTCCTGAGTATAAGAATCGTCATTGTAACAATATCACAAGTTCCTTGAAGTCTATAATTTTATTAATTTTATTTTCCAGAGGAGAGAACTTTGAACAGAATGAGAGGAAGAGAACTAGTATTTATTTAACATTACTATGTGCCAAGTACATATGTGGGAAGCCCTCAATATCTTCCTGTAATTTTTTTCTGCATGGTATTATTTCCTTTTTATAGATGATTAAAATGAGGTTTGGAGTTTTAAGTAACTAGCTGAAAACACATGAATTGTGGCGGAGAAATTAGAGATTTGCTTTAGGGTTACAAAACACCAATCTCATCTACTACCACTGTATTTAAACATCAGCCTCACTATACCGTAAAAGTTTGTCCAGTATCACTTTATTTAGGCATACTACTGTCTTCCCGTTTTAGTATGTAATATAGGTGATATTTCCCTACCTTAATATATATTTTTCAATACTAGCTTTCATTGCTACTATAGTTCATCCTTTAATTTCAGATTAAATGATAATTGTATAATGATATTATCAATCAGTTGCTGAGAAGTCTTGATACAACTCCTTTTGGGAGCACTGTGCTTATAATTATATACATAGTCATTGCTGTCAAAATCACCTTTTCCCAACTATTATGAGGATGCTTTTAGTAGTAGAAATAGAAATAGTACACCTTGAGAATGTTGTTTGTACTAGCATTGCTTTTTTTAAAAAATTTTATTTATTTTTGGCTGCATTGGGTCTTCGTTGCTGTGCGTTGCAACAAAAGGGGGCTACTCTTCGTTGCGGTGCATGGGCTTCTCATTGCTGTGGCTTCTCTTGCTGTGGAGCACCAGCTCTAGCATTGCTTTTTATTTACCACAGGAAATAATTTTTACATGGAAAGTCATAGAACTATAATTATGATTTTATTATCTAATACTTCCACAAAATTTCAATCTTTTTTCTCTAAGTATTTGAGTTATCAAGATTATAAATCTTTCTGTGTTTTTTTATGTATGATTTGAAAGAATCAATAAACATCCTCACCAACTCTTCTGATTTTATAATGCTAGTCAGAAAATTTTATCCATTCTGACAGTTTCTTATATACTAGGTCTTCTTTATCAGTTTTACTTCAACTATTGAATTCTTGGAAGATTTCATAACCATAACACTTTTGTTATTTTTATTATTTTCTGACTGCCAAAATCCTGTTATTTCCTTTTTCCAGTAAAGATTTAGTTTCTGAAAACTATATTTAATCATCTCAGACTTTTAAAATTAACACTATGTATAATTTTTCTAGATGCCAGCTTTCATTTTTCTTAATTTAGTTTCCCTGGGGTGTGTTTAAAATTACTATCCTATTTGTTTCAATCCTTTTATTAGCATTAACATTTTCAGGTTTAGAAATATTTATATGGCTCCTATAAGATTCAGGTTTTACCAGATTCATATCTGCAGCTTGCCACTCAGCTTTTTATTGAAGTCTCATGGAATATTAAATACATTTTTTGATTATGTGCACCAGGACTACTGAATCTCAGGAGAAGAAACTATCATGAGGACAGCTCATCCTTTGGTTTGCTTGATGCTGTTTTTATACTTGTGGTAGAACAGGTATAGAACTCTGTATCTGTTTCTGTTAATTAGGGGAATATAAAGAGGCAGTCATGTGTAGGGAGATTGAGAACATATTCTAGAGCCAGACAGCCATGGATTTGAAACCTGGGTCTCCCATTTATTAGTAGTAACTTTGGGAAAATTGTTTAACCTTATGGTGCTTTAATTTCCTCATGAATAAAAGGGGGGTGATGATAATCACTACCTTATAGAGTTGTAGGAGGATTAACTTAGTTAATACATTTAAAGTGCTTAAAATAGGGCACATACATATAGCTCTCGTGTGTGTGTGTGTGTGTGTGTGTGTGTGTGTGTAGGGAATGCTCTAACAAGAGTTTATTTAAAATGAATCTGCTTGGTTTCACTGTCACACATACAGAGATAGCCCATGGCACTCTACATTTTCTACCCATAATATAATGTAGTGAATTTTGATATTGCACAGGGTCATTCTTGTAAACCAGAAAAAAGAAAAGTATTTTTTTAGTTTTTCCTTTTTGAGCAGCATATGCTTTTCTTTACACAAAATGCTAGCAACATTTTCTCTCCCTTTTTCTCGAGCTATTGTCTGCCGAGAAATACGGACAGTTCCAGGTCTCACCTGTGACTATCTCAAGAGGGAAAATCAATACAATAATTAACTTATATAAAGATGCCTAAGGCCATGACTACCTCTGCACTTTCTTTTTCTTAGTAGTAAGACTTTCACAATTGGCTTTGGTAAATTTTGCAAAAGTTCCATGAATAAATCTGTAACCATATTCATATATAAAAATAGTTACATGAATTTTCAAGAAAAGGCCAGAGGCTGAATGGGAAGGAAATATATTACTTTGTTCTATGCACTCACCTATGGGCTGCATGTGTTTAATAAACAATTTTTCCTATTTCCATTTGCGTCTGTGAAAATCCCAACTTTTCTTGAAGATTCTTCAACCTAACTGTCCTTGCCTTCATAAAATCTTTGAAAGCCTCCATTAGAATGGATCAATCTACTAAAACAAGTAGGTATAATTATGGGTCAACATATATCAACCCCATGGTAACTGCAAATAAAAAACCTACAATAAATACACAAAAATCAAAAAGAAACGAACACAAGCATACTACTAAAGAAAGTCATCAAACCACAGGGAAGAAATAAAAAGAAGAAATGAACAGAGAAGAACTACAAAAACAACCAGAAAACAAGTAATAAAATGGCAATAAGTACATATTATCAATAATTACTTTAAATGTCAATGGACTAAATTCCCTGATCAAAAGACATAGGGTGGCTGATTGGATAAAAACAAAACAAAACAAGACCCTTCAATATGCTGCCTGCAAGACACTCACTTCAGGGCTAAAGACACACACAGACTGAAAGTGAGAGGATGAAAAAAGATATTTTATGCAAACAGAAATGACAAGAAAGCAGGGGTAGCAATACCCATATCAGACAAAACAGACTTTAAAGCAAAGGCTATAACAATAGAATACAAGGAGAGGATATTACACTTGTTAACATATATGCACCCAATACAGGAGCACCTAAATATGTAAAGCAAATACTCACAGACATAAAGGGAGAAATTGAAAATAATACAATCCACCTCTTAGTTTTCCCAATGTGGGTTTTATCTCTTTCATGACACTTCATACACTATATCACAGACTTCTTGAAGTCAGAATCTTTGTCATTTTATCTGTTTGTCTTTAGTCTTATATTCCTACCACCCTGCTTCACCTCTTGCCAAGTGTAGTAGCTCAAGTAGGTGGGTCTTCAACAAATCGTTCTGGAATGAATAGATTTATAAATGACTAGAACAGGTATGAGACATAGAAATCATTTAGTTTGATTCCTCATTTCAACCATGAGAAAACTGAGGCTTAGGAGGGTGTCCAATTTTGCTTGAGATCACAAAGCAAGCACAGAAAGGGGGAAAAAAAGACCTTTCTTATGTTGGTGTACATACATTTTTAATTATAATGATTAAAATCTTGGAAGTACTGGTACTTGAGAATTATAAATCTCTAGAATATCTGAGACATTGCTTTGGAAGTAGCTATAGCAAAGCAGGTAAGTGTCTCTAAATATGGTGAATAGGATTCCTATTTAGCCAAATTTGTCACTTGATAAACAGTTTTAAAGAGAAACAGATAAATTCCATATTGCATTTTATTCGCCAGTAGTCTTGTGCAGTATTTGACTTGTAAATTGATTTGTCCAATTGACTATCCACAACTGTCAGGTTACTCTGGTAAAATGGAAGCCTCTGACAGTTAGAGAGATCTGGAACCATGTGTCCTTCACTACAACACTGCACATGAACCGTTAGAATGAAAATCAGTTTCTCCGACAAAATAGATTTTTACTTTAGCATCAGGCACAAAACATTGAAACATCCTCTTCCTATAAACCCTCTGAAGCCTCTGCTTCTTGTCCTTTTAGAAACCCTGACAAGGACCTTACATGAATCATTCATTTTGTGAAAATACAATATTCTGTCAGCAGCATCAGCTAGCCCAGTTGGATTAGGAAACAGAATCAGGATGAACTAGAGCTTGAGACCATGGGTGTTACTTTAAAAGTGGTAGCCTTCCGGGCTCACCAGAATTTTAGACTTCATTCATGCAAGGACAGAGGTGCCTGTATAATTTTAGTAGCCAAAACATATCTTGAATAGTACTAATTTCACCAGTGAAAATTTACTTCCAAAGTTCTTTGTAATAATATATGAATCTTCTAGTGAAGATTCAGATATTGATATTTGAAGACCCTGTCATAGCTCCATTCCTGAGAGTGGACTCCTAACTATTTCAAATGCTAACAATGTCTTAGGTTGTTTGTGGCTTAAGTTTAACACACGCACGTTAAGTAACACTCTGTATATGCGTAGAAAAAGACTGGGAAAAATGCATGTAAATATTGACAATGGATGGGATGATGGGGTAATAGGTAGTTATAATTTTCTTTATATTTTTCCATTCCAGTTTTTTATTAGCATATAATTTTGTAATTAAGAAAAGTAATTTATTTATAAATAATTTTAGTATTTTCATGGATAACATAGTGTTTTCTATTTTGGTCTTCTTATCCCAAAACCATGATCCTAGCTGCCATGTAAATGGTCTTGACAGTTCTCTCACCTTATCATCTTCAGTTGCCTTAACTAGCAGGCTAGGAATCTTGCTGCACCTTTTCCCCTTGGATCATGCTTAGTTTTAGTAACACAGAGGTTTCTTGTTATTATTCCCTTCCTCTTGTGCCTTTGGCAGATAATATTAAGTGATTAAGGCACTCTTTCTCCTGATCCTGTACTCTCCTTGAGGTTATTCCAGTTCACTATGCCTGATCAGCTGGAATTGGCAACAATGAAATCAGCAAAGCCTAAACTAATCCAGGGATTGAGAGAGTCCAGCCTTGCTTGGAGCACCCACGAGGCAGGCCAGCTGGTTTCTGTTTATATGGAGGAGTAAAGAGCTTATTGAAAAGTTCTTCCAAAAGTAAGAGGGGTTAACATACAGCAGCTTGATTGCAGGACAAGGGGTTGTTATTATAGGAGAGAAGTGGTTTTGAAAGCAGGATGGCATTTGCTAGTCAGATTTCTCTTTGCCGCAGCCCCACGGCTGAGTCCTAGGATGCATTATGAAACATTCCTTTATAAGTTGCACTGATGGAAATGGCTAGTGGTGTTCCCACTGGAGCATAATAATGTAATCCTGATACATCACATTCAGGAACCGTAAAGAAGGAAACAGTACAGTATATGCGAATCATTCCTCTGGAATTTTCCAAACTAAAAGTAATTTGAATGGGGCTGGAGTTTCTGAATTCTATGAGAAAATAGTTCTGCTAACATTTTAGGTTTCCTATTTTAGTCTCAAATTTGTGTGGTCCATGAATACGTGGCTTATTCTCAGAAATTATGTGACATAAAAGGGGAGTTATTATCGTTTTCATTTTACAGATTAATAAAAGCAAGGAGAGGTCAAATCTGTTCACACAATGATAACTTATGTTGGAGATGAACTAGAACCCAGCTGTGACTTTGTTCTTTTCCCACTGGAACACATCACGACTAGGCCCATAGACACTTACCAAGAACACACTGAATAAAGCCCGGTATCAGATGCTGGGACTACTATAAATATAATGAGAAGTGCAGACCAACTTAGCACACTAAAATATACAGGTATTGGGGGGATTAAGATGGTGGAGTAAGAGAATGTGAAGTTCACCTCCCCCCACAAATACATCAAAAATACATGTATATATGGAGCAGTTCTCATGGAAAACTGACTGAAAACTGGCAGAACTCCTATGCAACCAAGGCTGCAAGAAAGATTCTCATGTAATTGGGTAGGACTGGAAAAAAAGCATTGGATAGGGACCTGTACCACTGAAGGGGTCTAAGAGGAAAAGAAAGACCACACAGGTGGACTCGCCCTGGGGAATGAGCCAGAGAGTAGGCATCCCAGCCCTGGGGTCTTATGTGGAAGCGACAAGCCCTCTTGCTTACTGGGAGAACTGCTGGGACACACAGAAGGGCTGGAGAAGCCTAGATTCCACTCATGAGGAGTGTGCAGGTGCTGGCTTGCCAACAAACAGGAAGGCGAGAAACTCTGCACTAGTGGCTGCTGCCTAGCCACACTCCCCAGTCTGAGCTGGGTGAACAGCCAGCCTATCCCTGTTTACTCCATACCATGGCTTGGCCCAGGATCTAGAGCAGCCAAGTCCTGGGAAAAGAATCTAGCAATGCAGAGATGGCCAGAGGGTCCAGGAAGTGATCGAGGTGTGGCAGCGGTGGTTATTGTTGGTGCTTATGCAAACATAGGCAGCCCAGAACTCTGGCAGCAATGCAGCTGCTCAAACCCCCAGGAGCAACATGCCTCGACTCCCACCCCCAGTTATGTGAACTCTCCAACCCGTCCACTCCACACCACAGCTTGGAATTGGATCTAGGCCTGCTAGGTCCTGGGAGAAGACTCAATATAGGGACACAGGAGTGGCCCTGGGGGCCTGGGATGTGCTCCAGGTGGGGCAGTGGTGGCCATTATTGTCACTTGCTCAAGCAGTGCCACAGAAGCAGCCCAGATCTCTGACAGCAGCACAGCTGCTTCAATTCTTGCAACCACAAGCCCTGACTCCCAGTCCCAGTGGGCAAATGCTCTGGCCATGCCCATTCCATACCACAACCTTGCAATAGATCTGGGATAACCACAGCAGAGGAGGGTATGCTACCTTGAGCTGTGTCTGGGTGGAACTGAGGGTGGCTGCACAGGTGGGTGTTGAACCTCTATGGGCACACAAGTCTCACTTGCCTCAGCACTCCCCTCCCTTGAGGCAGGAAACCCAGTGTGGGAAGAGGGAATATCACACACCTGAAGTGAACAGAGCCTGCTTGAACCCAACCCTTATGGCTTATGCTCCAGCAGCTGGGGAGCAGACCCCACCCCTGACAGCTCAGTGACAGCCACAGAGCAGAAAGGAAGTCCCACTTCATATTTAGAGCAGGTTTTAGCTCCTCTAACACCAACCACAGCCTCTATCATGGTGATAGTGACCAGCACACCCTGAGGGAACTTGTGGCTAGTATCCACATCACATCCAGCCCTCACACCAAACACATTGAGCACACAGTCTATATAGGGATGGTCCCACATAAAAAAGCCACTTCAAGACCACAAAATATAACTGTTGTACCTAGATTCATAGACAAAGAGAAAGTTAAGTAAAATGAAAAGGCAAAGGAACTACTCCCAATTGAAAGAGCAAGTGAAAACCTTTGAAAAAATAAATGAAACAGAGATAGTCTATGAGGCACTGAGTTCAAATATTTGGTAATAAATATGCTAACTGAATTCAGAAAGAGTACTGACATAAACACAGATCATTTTAACAAGGATCTAGAAACTATAAAGATAACCCAATCAAAAATAGATAATTCAATTTTTGAGATTAAAAATACTCTAGAAGCAATGAATAGCCAGATAAGAGACACAGAAGAATGCATAGGTGATCTGGAAGATAGAATAATGGAAATCACCCAGTCAGAATAACAGAAAAAAAAAAAAAAAAAGAAAGCAACATACAAGATCTCTGAAAGAATATAAAATATGCCAACAAATGCACAATAAGTGTTCCAGAAGGAGAAGAGAGAGATAAGGGGATCAAAAATGTACTTGAAGAAATTATGGCTGAAAATTTCATAACTCTAGAGAAGGAAAATTTCATAAATCTAAAATTTCATATCCAGGTACAGGAAACACAGAGGGTCCCAAATAAAATGAACCCAAGGAGATACACATCAACACATATCATAATTAAAATGACAAAAGTTAAAGAGAGGATTCTAAAGGCAGCAGAGAAAAAAAAAAAAAAAAGAGAGAATCATATACAAGGTAACCCGCATAATGCTATGAGCTGATTTCTCTGCAGAAACTTTGCAGGTCAGGAGAAGGTGGCATGATATATTCAAAGTCCTGAAAGGGAAAATCTGCAACCTAGGATACTTTACCCATCAAGATCATCACCTAGAATAGAAGGACAGATAAAGAATTTCTCAGACAAGCAAAAAGTATTTAACAGAATTTAGCAAAAATAAATATATCCTAAAAGAAATGTTGAAGGGTCTTTAAATAAAAAAGAAGCAAGAACCTATGGGAAAGAGAAAATCCTAATAGGAAAGGCAAATATATAGTAAGGATTGAAGATCACTTAAAGAAGCCAGTATGTAGATTAAAAACAAACAAACAAAAAATGTAAACTCAACTATAACTACAATAAATAGTAAAAGAATAAGCATGAAAATGTAAGGTATGACATCAAAAACACAAAATGTAGCAGAGGGGAGTAAAAAAATGTAAATCTTTTAGAATGTTTTTGAACTTGAAAGATTATCAGTTTAAACCAAGTAGATATAGTTATGGGACAACAATATACAAACTCCATGGTAACCACAAATCAAAAATATACAATAGCTACACAAAAAAACAAAAGAAAGAAACATAAGCATACTATCAATACTAATGAAAATCATCAAACCACAATGGGAAAAATAAAAAGAAGAAGAAATGAAGAAAGAAGAAGTATTGAAAAAACAGAAAACAAGTAATAAAATGGCAATTATTACATAATTATCAATAATTAAATGGCAATGGACTAAATGCTCTGATCAAGACATAGGGTGGCTGATTGGATAAAAAAACAAAACGAACAAACAAACAAAAAAAACAAGGACCTACAATATGCTGCCTACAAGAGACTCACTTCAGGGTTAAACACACACACAGACTGAAAATAAGGGGTTGGAAAAAGATATTTCATGCAAACCGAAATGACTAGAAAGCAGGGGTAGCAATACTCATAACAGATAAAATAGACTTTAAAACAAAGGCTAGGGCTTCCCTGGTGGCACAGTGGTTGAGAGTCCGCCTGCCGATGCAGGGGACACAGGTTCGTGCCCCGGTCCGGGCAGATCCCACATGCCGCGGAGCAGCTAGGCCCATGAGCCATGGCCGCTGAGCCTGCATGTCTGGAGCCTGTGCTCCACAGCGGGAGAGGCCACAACAGTGAGAGGCCTGCATACCGCAAAAAAACAAAAAAAACAAAGGCTATAACAAAAGACAACGAAGAGTATTATGTAATGATAATGGGATCAGTGTAAGAATATATTACACTCTTTAACATATATGCACCCAGTGCAGGAGCACCTAAACATATAGAGCAAATTCTAACAGACATAAAGAGAGAAATTGACAATAATACAATAATAGTAGGAGACTTTAAACCCCACTGACATTAATGGGCAAATCATCTATAGAGAAACTCAAGAAGGCAAAAGAGTTCTCAAATGACACAATAGTCCAGTTGGACTTAATTGATAAACTCAATAAGGCAAAAGAGGTCTTAAACGACACAATAGTCCAGTTGGACTTAATTGATATCTACAGGACACTACATCGAAAAAAAGCAGGATGCATGTTCCTCTTAAGTGCACATGGAATGTTCTCTAGGCTAGACCATATATTAGGTTGCAAAACAAGCCTCAACAAATTTAAGAGGACAGAAATTATATCAAGCATTTTTTTGGACCACAACAGTCTGAAACTAGAAATCAACCACAGAAAGAAAAATGGGGAAAAAAACAAATATGTGGAAACTAACAACATGCTACTAAAAAAAAATGGGTCAATGATGAAATCAAAGAGGAAATCGAAAACTACCTCCAGACAAATGAAAATAGAAACACAACTTTGCAAAATCTATGAGAGGCAGCAAAAGCAGTTCTAAGAGGGAAGTTTATAGCAATGCAGCTCTTCCTCAAGAAACAAGAAAAATCTCAAATGAACAACCTAACCAACCACCTAAAACCATTAGAAAAAAGAAGAACAAAGCCCAAAGTCAGCAGAAGGAAGGAAATAATAAAGATCAGAGAGGAAATAAATAAAATACGGTTTAAAAATCAATAGAAAAGATAAATGAAACCAAACTGTTTCTTTGAAAAGATAAGCAAAATTGATAAAACTTTAGCCAGGCTCACCAAGAAGAAAAGAGAGAGAACCCAAATAAACAAAATAAGAAATGAAAGAGGAGAGAAATAACCAATACCACAGAGATACAAAAAATCATGAGAATACTATGAACAGTTATATGCCAACAAATGGGACAATCTAGAAGAAATGGGAAAATTTCTAGAAACATTTGGCATGCTAAGATTAAGTCTAGAAGAAACAGACAGTCTGAAAAGACCAATCACTAGAAGTGAAATAGCATCTGTAATAATAATAATAAAAAAAAACTCCCTGCAAACAAAAGTCCAGGACCAGATGGCTTCACTGGGGAATTCTATCAAACATACAAAGAAGAATTTATGTCAATACTTCTCAAACTATTCCAAAAATCTGAAGAAGAGGGAACACTCCCAAAATCATTCTATGAGGCCATCATTACCTTGATACCAAAACCAAAGATACTATAAAAAAAAAGAAAATCACAGGCCAATATCTTTGATGAATAAAGAGGCAAAAATCCACAACAAACTATTAGCAAAATGAATCCAATAATATATAAAAAGGAGGACATATCATGATCAAGTTGAATTTATTCCAGGGTCCAAAGAATGGGTCAACATATGCAAATCAATCAGTGTGATATACCACATCAACAAAAGGAAAAATAAAAACCACATGATCATCTCAATAGATACAGAAAAAAGCATTTGACAAAATTCAACATCCAGTCATGATAAAAAACTCTTATCAAAGTGGGTATAGAGGGAATATATATCAACATATTAAGACTGTATGACAAACTCACACACTTCCTCCTTAACCGAAACGTCTCTAGTCTTCATTTAACTCCTAAATCAATCATTTCAACATGTAACTTAACTTCCCTAAATCTTTTTACTCAGCTCTAAAATGAGGATAACAACAGTAGCCAGTTTTATTTGCTTAATTAGTTTGTTACTGGGCAAATACATAATTGATTATCTCTGTATCAACTCTCTGATATTGCAACATCCTATTATAATTTTTTGGATTTAAATAAAGGACTTGAATTGACAAGGGATGGCTACTCTACTAGACAGGTTTGCAAAGGCCTGTGTTCCAGAGTTGTAATCCTTTGAGGAGAACTCCTGGTTTCCTGCCTGGTGGTTGCAGAAAGTTATCCCAACAGTGTGAAAGTCAGCTGAATGGCCTTTTTCCTCAGGTTTCTTCCTAATCTAAGAACTCTCCTTGGCATTCAGAAGGATACTTGTTTTTGTTCTGCTTCATGCATAGGAGAGAATCAGGTTCATTTTTTTCAGGAACTTCAGAGAGGCCTGCCTTCCAATGAAAGGCAGAGTGGTGTGGGGTCACTTAAGGCCAATACTTGTTTTCTTTTTGAGGGAATGAGATAATGCAGTTCAAGGGGAAAACAGGTGTAATATTTTTTTCAATATGAAAATGACTAGAAGGCCAGAAAAGGAGGGGTCGTGCACTATTAAGTGAACTTTATACTGTTCAGGAAGGTACAGCTCCTATATAGAATTCTCTGATGACAGTGGATTTAAACTGTGTTTTTCTCTGCCTATTATGCTGAAAATAATATAACTGGCCAAAAAAGTTGGTGACACAGTTGAACGAATTTTATGGGCTAAAACACATAGGGAATTTGCAAGCAACAACTTTATGTAATATTTTATCAAGAAACATGGTTCAAGGAACTTTGAAAAGGAGTGTTTCAGCCTTTTCTTTTCTGGCCAAGGCTGTTTTCTTCTACCAGTTCCCATAATCATTAACTTGGATTTCTCCCATAGGCTGAGACTGCTGGGAAGAAGCCCTTCTCATCTTCAGTTCTTTGGCACCCTTGTGATGCATCCTTTAGGGTCTGAACTGCATTGCAATGCCAGGCAAAAGGCATACGTTTGGGATCTTAAAGCCTTTGTTTCACTTGGCTCTACCTTAGCAGTTGAGTTACAATGGAAAAAGCCACTTATTGTTTTAGAGCCTTGAGTTCCTAATTTTTAAAAAGTCAGGAATAGTACTTACCTCATAGGTATCCATGGAGGATCACAGGAGATAAAATGTGAAAATGCTTTATATACTTACTTTAATATTTAAACAAATGTTAATTATTGTATCGACTTTTTTTCATAATTATTTTCCTTTTCTCTCATATTAAGTTGAAAGATCCTTGAGGTAAAGATTTTGAGTTTCCCCTAGTTTCTGTCATAATACTTGGCATAAAGTAGGTGTTCAAAACGTTTTTGAGGAAGGAATGTGTGAGTGCATGAGTGAATAATGAATCTGTTTGGAGGACTGTCTGTTATATATATGATGGGAGATTTCAGAGCATTATAAATTAAACTTTGGGCCTCTTTCACAACAATCATTGCTTAGAAGACTACTCTTTTAAAATCAATACATATACCTCTAGTCAGCTCTGTGGCCCAGGCTCCCTGGTATAGATTTTTGACTGATAAATTACCCTGACCTTTGCTGATGTGCAAGTGCAGATTTAAAAGTTTATGGAGTAATTTTGAAAGAATTAGGATGCAAATGTCTGGGATAATTGGGAATTTGACAATTTCTTTTTCAGTGCTTCACTGTGAAATATGGCCCAGGGAATCAATTCTTACCTTTGAGAGCAATGGTTCTCAAAGTCTGGTCCCTGGACCAGCAGCATCATCTTCTCCTGCAAACTTGTTAGAAATGCAGATTCCCAGATTCCGCCTCAGATCTACTATATCAGAAATCCTGGAGTTGGGGCCCAAGAATATGTATTTGAACAACCCTTCCAGGTGATTCTGATGCTCTCAAAAGTTTGAGAAACTGAGAGAGTACTGGAATTAAGAAGAGAAAACCAAAGTATAGAAGAAAAATAGCAATAGTTTGTTTTTAATAGTATTAGGTTTTAAAGTGTTTTAAAATGCTGTCAAATCTTTCATTCTAAAAGGATCCCTTCTTTCTTGGATTGGAAGAATCAATACTGTCAAAATGAATATACTACACAAGGCAATCTACAGATTCAATGCAACCCCTATCAAATTATCAATGGCATTTTTCACAGAACTAGAGCAAAAAATTTTTGATTTGCATGGCAACACAAAAGACCCCAAATATCCAAAGCAATCCCGAGAAAGAAAAATGGAGTTGGAGGAATCAGGCTCCCTGACTTCAGACTGTACTACAAAGCCACAGTAATCAAAACAGCATGGTACTGGCACAAAAACAGAAATACAGATCAATGGAAAAGGATAGAAAGCCCAGAAATTAGCACATGCACCTATGGTCAATTAATCCATGAAAAAGAAGGCAAGACTATACAATGGAGAAAAGACAGTCTCTTCAATAAGTGGTGCTGGGAAAACTGGTACATGTAAAGACAGTTACATGTAAAAGAATGAAATTAGGCCATTCCCTAACAGCATACACAAAAATAAATTCAAAATGAATCAAAGACCTAAATGTAAGCCTAGATACTATAAAAACTCTTAAAGAAAAACATAGGGAGAACACACTTTGACATACATCACAGCAATATCTTCTTTGATCAACCTCCTAGAGTAATGAAAATAAAAAGAAAAATAAACAAATGAGAGCTAATTAAACTTAAAAGCATCTGCACAGCAAAGGAAACCATAAAAAAAAAAATGAAAAGACAACCCACAGAATGGGAGAAAAAATTTGCAAATGATGTGACCAACAAGGGATTAATCTCCAAAATATACAAAAAGCTCTTGCAGCTCTATGTCAAAAAAACAAGCAACCCAATCAAAAAATGGGCAGAAGATCTAAATAGACATTTCTCCAAAGAAGACATACAGATGGCCAAAAAGCACATGAAAAGATGCTCAACATCACTAATTATCAGAGAAATGCAAATCAAAATTACAATGAGGTATCACCTCACACCAGTCAGAATGGCCATCATCAAAACATCTACAAACAATAAATGCTGGAGAGGGTGTGGAGAGAAGGGAACCCTCCTACGTTTTTGGTGGGAATGTAAATTGATACAACCACTATGGACAAGAGTATGGAGGCTTCTTAAAAAGCTATAGATAAATACGATCCAGCAATCCCACTCCTGGGCATATATCTGGAGGATACCATAATTCGAAAAGATACACGCACCCCAATGTTCATTGCAGCACTATTTACAATAGTCAAGCCATGGAAGCAACCTAAATGTCCATTGACAGAGGAATGGATAAAGAAGAAGTGGTACATATATACAATGGAATATTACTTGGTACATATATACAATGGAATGGAATAATAAAAAAGAACGAAATAATGCAATCTGTAGCAACATGGATGGACCTAGAGATCATCATACTAAGTAAAGTAAGTCAGAGGAAGACAAATATCATATGATATCGCTCATATGTGGAATCTAATTTTAAAAATGATACAAATGTACTTATTTACAAAACAGAAACAGACAGTTATTGAAAACAAACTTATGGTTAACAAAGGGGAAATGTGGTGGCAGAGGGATAAATAGGGAGCTTGGGATTAACATACATACACTACTATATATAGGATAGATAACTGACAAGGACCTACTGTATAGCACAGGGAACTCTACTCAATATTATGTGATAACCCACATGAGAAAAGAATCTGAAAATGAATATATGTATATGTATAACTGCATTACTTTGTGGTACACCTGAAATTAACACAACATTGTAAGTCAACTACGCTCCAATAAAATTTAAATAAATAAATAAATAAATAAAAGGATCCCTTCTTTCCAGATAAGGAAACTGAGTTACAGATACGGTAGCTACCTTAGTCTAGACATGAGAGCTGTATCCCTTTCCACTGGGGTTCTCCTGGGTGACTGGCTCTCTCATACTGTAAACTCAATAAGGCTCCCTTAAGAGGTGTAATATGTCACCTTTCTTGGGTCGTATGCTGGAAGAGCAAAGTAATTACTGAAATGGGTCCCTCTCATGGTGGGAATCTGAGGTAATGTGGAGGGTTGGTTGGGGAGGTAGAAGTGACTTTTTAGGGTTCTTCACATCACACCATGGACAGAATCATTGACATCTACACATAAAGAACACACTAACCCTGGCCTCAGTGAGGACAACCCATTTTGGACAAGTTACAGAATCTGTCTTGTTTCTCTGGCAGTGGGAATTGAGCTGACCCCAGGATTTTGAGAATTTGCAAAACTCAATCAGAAACTTGAGATGGTACTATTGACCCATTTTCTACCAGGCAAAAAGCTGTGGTGAGCATGTACTTCATTCACAGCAAGGCACAAAGAGGATAGAAGGCAGAAATGATAGAAATTAGGACTTCATGGTCATTTGGGCTACTAATATCTCTAACAGGACTGTTACTTGAGAAATTGTGTGCACCAGTGCCAAATAAAGTGTCATGCTATCACTGAAGAAGCAGGTGCATTTTACTTTGTCCTTTTTTTCATGCTTGAGTTCATATTGCCCCAGTCAACACTAACAGTTTCACAATGCTGTTTGGCTGCTTTAAATGATAATTGCTGTTATCTCCTTTCCCTGTAATTGTCTTATTGCCTGCCTTTTCTCTACCTTACTAGCAATATTCCATTGTTTGTGTTCTGAAAGTATATTAAACTATTAAAAGCTAAAACCCTAAAGAACTGTATTTTTCTGTGGAAACTGACAATACTAATGAAGCCTAGGAGCCTGGTCCCACCTGCAGTCTAACTGCATTATTTATTATTCTTTGAGGCAACAATTTCAGTCCTTCTCCTGCCTTCTGACGACCTTCCTCTAACAGCCTTCAAGTTATCAGCTGAGGTTATCAACTCAGGTAGGCAGCCTGGGCACATAGAACATGACAATGTGTAAACTGTTAAGTTCTGAAATATCTGTCTTCTATGACTGAAAATAACTAGAAGACAAGGTTGGCTCTTAGGAAGCTGGGGGAACCTGAGATCTCAAGGGTGTGAACTCCTCCAAACACAGCTGTAGGGGAGGTCAAGCTTGGCAACAGTGACTTCTCAACTCCTTTTACTGTAGCCCTGTCCCCCTCTTGGGGCCTCCTTGGGAAACCTGGCCTTTGTGATATCCACTGAGCATACAAAGCTCCCCAGTGAGGTCCCTCTGGAGGACACGGTCACAGGCTCCAAAATCTTCCATCTCTTGTCCTTGTTCCCTCACAGTTTCCTTTGCTAATCTTGTTGAAATGCAAATGGAAGTTTGGTAGGAAGTGTGGATGAGGATTATTTTAGGCACTGAGTTTTGCATGGAAAGTAGATAGTCATGACTAATGATGTATAGCTTCTAACCGAGTAGAACAGGCAACACAGAAAGACAAACAGAACAAAGCTTTACTTTTCCAACTTGACAATTGCTTACCATTCTGTTCTAGCATCTAGGTAGCAGGCTTCTGCATAAGCAAGGAAGACAATTATTTCTGGGGAAGTTTCTAGGAATGCCAGTTATTCTCCCTTACCCAAGTATATTACTCCCATGAATCTGTCACAGCGTCTGGAATTCTACCATTGAAACTGCCTTACTTTGGATTAAAGCACCATATCTCAAGTATGTTTTTTTTTTTTAATTGCAGTCCTGATGGAGCAGAACAAGCAAACAAGCAAAATCAACATAGTCACAGAACCAGCTTCAAGGAAAGCACAAGAGATGGATCTTCTTGTGTTTGCATGCATCCCAAGTTCACAGTCTCAGCTGCCATTGATCTCCTCTCAAGGTTGAGAGGGCCAGTCTTAAGGGATCCTGTCTCTAGGACAAGGATAATAGTAACTGGAGCCAGTTGGCTGACAGTTACAGGAAGGAGGGAGGCACAAATGCAGACAGCCAGAGTGGAAGTGTCACAACCTCGTGAATTAATTGGCTCTTCTACTGGACAGAACAGGTCACTTCTCCTTCAGCAACCCAGATAATACTGGGTGAGGGTACCATGTATCACACTGCAAATTAATCTCTGGTTCTCCTGCTAGGACTGTTCAGACTCCTATTTCAAGATTTTGGGCTTGTATCGAAAATTTACTTTCTCTTAAACTCATGTTTTTATATCATACCCCGTTGAATCTAAGTTTTGTTCTTGCTTCTGGAGTCTTCCTTTCTGGAACTCCTCATTACGCTCTTTTTGTAATTTAGCGACTTCAAATGTACCTTATCCTCTGCACTTTTTATAACCTTAATTTTTATTCTTGCTTATGGTTCTCTAATGAAGTTGTTAAATAAGATTGCAGTGGTAACACATTAGAATCCTCTTTGTAACTCAATGTATTTCCATTTCAGAATTTTTTCCCCAGTGTTTCAGGCTATCTTTGGTATTCAGGATCTTACTCACAACTGAACTAATTTGAACTAAGTTGATCATTTAGTTACCATAAGCTTTGTGATATGTAACAACCTAATTCCTCTATCTCATAAACTGAGAGTGCCGCTAAAGCCTTGAGAAGTGTTATCTAAGCGGTTGAAGCTGCCTAAGGAGTTCAGGGGCCACAAAACTCCCACCTAAAATGAAACAGCCCCATCAGATGGTTCCATTGGGTTTACCTTGGTTTAGTCCAAATCACTGAATATTTGGGAGTGATTGTGGATCTGGCCTTGGAGTTAGTAGCCCTGCCTGTGACTTGGTGGGATTTATTTACACTGTCTCTACTTGTACTTTTTCTCATAACATGGGTAACAATTCCCATTTACTGAAAATAAACTTTTGAGGAGTCACACAATTATAAAGGGACTTACTTCTTACATTCAAGATTAATGGTGTACATTACCTGTTACTAGTAAATATAATTCTTGATATTTTCTTTAATATTCTCATTCAGGAAGCTTGTTGACAGAGAAACCTACTCTATTTCTTCCATTTGCTCTCTTGCCAGGCCACCTTGTTACAGGACTCCAGAGGGCACCCTCCTGTGGACAGTAATAATGCCCATGCTGTTGAGCAACACACTGCCTTGCTCTAAGTCTAATGAGCTGCTTACAATTTTTTCTCTGATCGTTTCTCCCCCTATGGATAGAGATGATATGACTGCCTTGGAAAATAACTTTTTAGACAGAGAATTTTTTTATTTTGGAAAAAAATCACGTGACATAGTTTCTTTTTCCCTGATTTTGTTGTCCTGTCCATTTTATCTCTTCCTTATAATTTTATCTATATTTTATAATTTGACCATAAATTTATATTATTATAAAGCTTTTAAATTCTATTTTTACTAGAAGCAGTAAGAAGCACAGATTTGCTTGTCTTTCCTTCCTCACTTCTTTACTGTTGATCAATAAGGATTGGCTACTAGTGTTAATGCTATTGTTTTCCTTACCACCAGAAAGAGCCAGACAGTATAACAATTCTTTTTTGTCACCTTCCCATGGTCAATGTGCACAAGTCTCCAAACCCTACACATTTGACCTTTCTGCTTCATTATAATGTGGGGTTGGCATCTTTATACTATAGGCAACTTTGATGGTATGCACAGTGGTAACTCATTAGATGGAGCCATCTGATGCCTCCTTTGTAGTGGGTTTCTTCTGTAGATCTGTCTGTGGATAAGAGCTAAGATGGAGAAAACACAAACAAACGTATACAAAGGGCATCCTATCCACTACTGTTCCAATTCCTCTAAGCCTTCTTAGCCTGGTACAGTGGGGAAACCCACTTCCACAGGTTGAGGAAAGAGGCAAAAGGAAGCACTAAACAGATCCCAATTAATCATAATAATCATCAGTTAGCTCCCCATACCTAAATTAGTAATGAGAGGAAAAGAAAATGATTTAAGCTGAGTTAATTTCCTATTTTAAAAAAATATGGTTATAAAATACATAGTCCTAAAGGCATGCAGTTCTTAAGATCTGCGTTGTTCTAGATCAAGCAGCTTTACATGGTTTTTTTTACCCTTAATTATTGGATAGTATTAGTCAGAAGAGAAGGTTATTTTACTGGAAGAGGGAAAATGATTAGATCTGGTCAGTGTAAATAGAATGTGTTATTCTATACTTAGTGAATTCAGGGGAACATGTACATTTTAGCAAGACACTGTGGAAAAGCAGATGCAATAAGGAAGAGATTACATTCTTAACATTTGGGGGGCTAGTGGCAAAAGTTCAAATGGAGGTTATCTGCCATTCTTCTTCTCTTTTTATTGCTATACTTTATACCACACCTAGTGATACCTCAAACGCATGTTAGTAGACACCCCAGCTGTCTAGAGAAAACACTTTTACTCTCATACTATACCCGCACTTCATTTCTGACACTAGATTTGTGAATTTTCCACAAATCAAGTGATTCTCTAACATCAGCTGGGTGTCCTACAATTTAACTCAATTCTGAGACTACCTACCTGTAGATAGTATCAGATCCCAGGTTAAGAGCTCAGGCCCACAAGACTAGCCCCCCACACTTCAGATGCCAATCACAAGTCCCAGGTTGTCACCTGTACTTCTGATGGACTGGCTATAAATCAGGGTTCTCCTTCCTTGGGTTCAATAATTTGCTAGAATGGCTCACAGAACTCAGGGAAACACTTAGGTATGTTTACCAGTTTATCATATAATGAAGGATATGATAAAGGGAACAGATGAAAAGATATGAAGTGTGAGGTTTGGAAAGGTCCCAAGTGCAGGAGCTTCTGTCCCCATAAGTTGGGGTGTGCCACCCTCCTGGCATGTGGATGTGTTTAACAACATGGAAGCACTTTGAGCCCTGCACTATTGGGAATTTTACAGAGGCTTTATCATGCAGGCATGATTGATTATTAATTCCATTTCCAGTCTCTCTTTCCTCTCTGGAGAATTGAGGGTAGAGATGAAAGTTCCAAACTTCTAATCATGGCTTGGTCTTTCTGGTGACCAGACCCCCATTTAGGAGCCCACCAAAAGTCATCTCACTAGGACAAAAGATATTCCTATCAACCAGGATATTCCAAGAAATTTAGGAGACTGGTGTCAAAAGCTCCTATCACTCAGGAAATTACAAAGGTCTTAGGAGCTCTGTGCTAGAAACCAGGATCAAAGACTAAATATTAGAACAAAATATTCTCTTAGCACATCTGTTTATAAGAGAATTAGGAGATCTGTGTCAGGAATCAGAGGCAGACACACACACACACACACACACACACACACACACACACACACACACA
>NW_020837948.1:66929504-67028882 GCF_003676395.1 Aethalodelphis obliquidens
ACACACACACACACACACACACACACACACACACACACACACACACATATATATTTTATTATTTCACATTAGCCCTAATCCAAGCTCTGGGCACACCTCTACTCAAAAAGCTAGTCATTGGGTTTAGGAATGTATATAATAGAAGCATGGTTATTCTGTGTGTGTACAGACTCTAGAACTTAGCTGAGGTATTTTGGCTGGGAATTCTGGTGTCCTTGGTATCTGGAAAGTGTATCTAGAGGGCAAAGACTTATGCCTTTTTGCCCCACATTATCCTTGACTGGTAGAAAAGGACATGATCAGATGAGGGCTAGAATGGGGCTCTCTAATGTATACAGGCCTTCCAGGACCCAGTCCCACCCACCAGAGGTCCAGAACCTGGCCTCACCCACCAGTGCACTGGCACCAGCCCCAGGACACAGTCTCACTCACAATTGGGTAGGCACAGCCTGAAGACCAGCTGGGTCCTGGCCCTGGCCACCAGCAGACAGACACCAATCTCCAGACTACTGCAGTCCCACAGCTTGCCAGGCCAGGACCCAACCCACCCACCAGCAGGCCAGAACCAGCCCTGGGACAACCTGGGACCCACCCCTGCCCACCAGTGGACCAACACCAGCTTTGGGAAGCCTTGAACCCCTCAGCCAGCCACCCTGGGATATATCAGCTTTGGACACCATGGACCCCAAAGTTGGCTGTGTTGGGAACAAGCCTTGCCCACCAGTTGGACTAGCACCAACTCTGAGACCCCTACAGCCCTACAGTCTGAGACTTCAGGACTTGAACCTGCCCACCAGCAGACCAGAACCAGCTCTGAGGTATCTTGGGTCCCTCAGCCAGCTGCCCCAGGATGAGGAACCACAAACCAGCAGGCCAATACCAGCTTTGGGATAGCCCAGGCCCTGCAGCCAGCCATCAGGAACGGGCCCTGCCCACCAGCATGAGGACACTAGATCCAGGATGCCTAGCCCTGCAACCTGCCACCCTGGGACCTGGCTCTACTCTCCAGTGGGCCAGAACTAGCCCTGGGACACCCTGGGGCTCTGCAGCCAGCAGCTTCATGACCTGGCCCCACCCACCAGTGGCTGACAGCCTTGGCACAAGTCAGGACCTGGCAACCAACTGGACTGAAGGTCAGCTACACCTAACAGACCTCCCACAGTAGTCAACCTGTCACAATAGAAGGACCCATGAAGACTAAATGGGGGCACCCCTAGAGCATATAGCTCTGGTGACCAGAGGGGAGTGTGCTGCTAGGAAACATAGAATGTCTCCTACATAAGGCCACTTTTCCAAGACCAGGAAACATAACTAACCTATCAAATACATGGAAATAAAAACAGAGAATTAGGCAAAATGAGGCAACAGAGGAATATGGTCCATGTGAAGGAACAAGATAAAACCCCAGAAGAACTAAGTAAAGTGGAGAAAAGCAATCTATCTGATAAAGAATTCAAGGTAATGATCACAAAGATGCTCAAAGGACTAAGAATGGATGAACACAGTGAAAAGTTTAACAAAGAGTTAGAAAATATGAAGAACCAATAGTAGAAACAATAGTTCAGAGTAGAAGAACACAATAACTGAAATTAAAAATAGAGTAAAAGGAACCAACAGTAGATTAGATGATACAGAGGAACAGATCACTGAACTGGATGACAGAATAGTGGAAATCATTCAAGCTGAACAGAAAAAAGGAAAAAAATTAAATGAGGACGGTTTAAGAAACTTCTGAGACAATATCAAATGAACTAATATTTGCACAATAAGGGTCCTCAGATGGAGAAGAAACAGAAAGGGGGAGAGGACATATTTGAAGACATAATAGTTGAAAAGTTCCCTAATTTGGGAAAGGAAACAAACATCCAGGTCCCAGGAGTAGAGAGTCCCAAACAGGATCAACCCAAAGAGGACCACACCAAGACACATTGTAATCAAAATGGAAAAAATTAAAGATAAAGAGAGAATATTAAAAGCAGCAAGGGAAAAGCAACAAGTTATATACAAGGGAACCCCCAGTAAACTATCAGCTGACTTTTCAGCAGAAACTCTGCAGGCCAGAAGGGAGTGGCATGTTATATTTAAAGTGATGAAAGGGAAATACCTAAATTTGAAGGAGAAATCAAAAGTTTTACAGACAAGCAAAAGCTAACAGTTCAGCACCACAAAACCAGCTTTACAAGAAATGTTAATGGGACTTCTCTAAGCAGAAAGTCCACAAGAAATATGAAAATTACAAAAGGAAAAATCTCATTGGTAAAGGCAAATATACAGTAAAGGTAGTATATCTACCACTTATAAAACTAGTAGGAAAGTTAAAACTCAAAAGTAGTAAAATCATCTATATCCACAATGAGTAGTTAAGAGATTCACAAAACAAAAGGATGTAAAATATGATGTCAAATATGGTAAACGTGGATGGAGGGTAAAAATTCAGGGTTGTTAAAAGGTGTTTGAATTTAAAAGATCAGCAACTTAAAATAATCACATATATAAATAGATTGCTATATATAAAACTCATGGTAGTCACAAAACAAAAATATAGATACACACATACAAAAGAGAAAGGAATTCAAACATAACACTAAATATAGTCATCAAATCACAAAGGAAGAGAGCAAAATAGAAGGAACAAAAAAGAAATACAAAACAACCCCCAAACAATGAACAAAATGTCAGTAAGTACATACCTATCAATAATTACTTTAAATGTAAATGGACTAAATTCTTCAATCAAAAGATGGGGAGCTGAACAGATGAAAAACCAAGACCCACATGTATGCTGCCTGCAAAAGATTCATTTCAGATATAAAGACACACACAGACTGAAAATAAGGGGATGGAAAAAGTTATTCCATGTAAATGGAAACAAAAAGGAAGCCAGGGTAACAACACTTGTATCAGACAAAATAGACTTTAAAACAAAGATTGTAAAAAAGAGAGAAAGAAGAACATTACAAACCAACCCATAGAGAAAGAAATCAGATGTGTGGTTATCAGAGGCAAGGGGGAGGGGGAGGGGGAGCTGTATGAAGGCAATCAAAAGGTAAAAACTTCCAGTTATAAGATAAACAAGTATTAGTAATGTGCAACATGACAAATATAATTATCACTGCTATATTTTATATATGAAAGTTGTTAAGAGAATAAACCTAAAGAGTTCTCATCACACACACAAAATATTTTTTTCTATTTCTTTAATTTTGTATGTATATGATATGATAGATTTTCACTAAACTTATTTTGGTAATCATTTCATGATATAAGTCAAATCATTATGCTGTACACCTTAACTTTATACAGTGCTGTATGTCAACATATCTCAACAAAACTGGAAGAAAAAAATTTTTTAAAGATTGACAGTATTTTTAAAAAATATTAATTCTTATAAAAAGCACAGAGCAGTGCTTAGCAAATTGTTAAAAAAAAAAAGTATAGAGGGCTTGGGGGGCATGGGTGGTACCATTTGCTTTATGCAACCCCAGTAACAAAAGTCTTAGGAGACAAGATTGAACCGGCCTCAACTGTGCTTTCCTCATTTCTGGTTGCTTTGTTTATGAGGCCAGATGTCATATGCAGCACATTAGAAAAAGCAAAATCACATGCAAGTAAGGTTAATATTAATCAGGAACAGAGCAGTTCATGATCACCAATGCCATCTTGGGGAATGATTTGGGGAGTAGTTTGGAAGGGTTTTGAACCATAAATAAAGGATGATATTACCAGGAGGGTGCCAAGCTTGCGTGCTGTATGACTTCTGGGTGTTACAGACAACTGTGTCTCCCTCTGGCTTTGATGGAACTATAGTAAATGAGCTAGATAGTCATGAATCCATATTCTATCACTTATGTTGCCTGTTTCTGTGAGCTTTTACATTATGCTCCTAAAACGTTTTTTACATTCATTTCAACCTTTTTCACAGGGCCACCACATGCCCTGTATATTTAAAAACCTGGGCTGGGAAAGAAGTCACTTGTCCTAACTTACTTGGTGTCTGCAGAATGGGTTGGAAGATATTGTAGGTAAGGGGTTGAAGGAGGAGAAGAAATTTAAATGAGAGAGACCATAGCAGTAACAGTCTTGCTTCCATAACCACCATGTTTTGGGAATTCTATCTATTGTCCTCTGCACTCAAAAATAGAAGGGAGGGTTGAGAGTCTGCCTGCCGATGCAGGGGACATAGGTTTGTGCCCCGGTCCGGGAAGATCCCACATGCCACAGAGCGGCTGGGCCCGTGAGACATGGCCGCTGAGCCTGCGCGTCTGGAGCCTGTGCTCCGCAACGGGAGAGGCCACAACAGTGAGAGGCCCGCGTACCGCAAAAAAAAAAAAAAAAAAAAAAAATAGAAGGGACCAAAAGAGCAAGACCCTAAGTAAGGGGAACTCATTTAGAGTGGGCAGCTTAGAAACTATGGATGCAGTTACCTAATTTTACCAACAGTGCATTTCACATGGATGCATTAAAATGCTACATTTCTGTGAAGTTAGATGATATTGTCACTATTCAGTCACTACCGTAGTCCTCCTTAATTTGCAAGATACAAATGTACAAGATACATTCCAAGACTCCCAGTAGATGTCTGAAATCACAGATACTACCAAGCTGTGTATATACTATGATTTTTTCTATACTTACATACCCATGATACAGTTTAATTTATAAATTAAAGCACAGTAAGAGATTAACAATAATAATAAAATAGAAGAATGATAACAATATACAGTAATAAAAGTTATGTGATGTGGTCTCTAACTCTCAAAATATCTTATTGTGTTTAATTTATTGCCTTGTCTGTCTTAACTAAGCACTTATGCACTGTGGCCGTAACTTTTGCATGTTGACGTGCAACAGTAAAACTAACATAAATGTATTTTTCCTTCTTCACAATTACACAGATAGAAGATTTATTCTTACTATAGACCTTAGCAACCTCACCATACAATATTCTTTCTTTCCTTATTAAGTTGAGAACTTTCACCTTTTCACTTAAAGGAAGCACTTTATGGCTTCTCTTTGGCATATCCAAATTACCAGCATCTCTATTCTAGTGCTTTAGGGACATTATTAAGTAAAATAAGCATTACCTGCATACAAATGCTGCAATACTGTGACAGTCAGTTTAATAACTGAGATGGCTACTAAGTGACTAACAGGCAGGATACACTGGACAAAGGGATGATTCATGTCCAGGGTGGGACAGAGGGGGACAGCATGAAATTTCATCACACTACTCAGAATGGTGGGCAATTTAAAAGTTAAGAATTGCTTATTACTGATTTGCATTTCCCTGATGATTAGTGACGTTGAGCATCTTTTCATATGTCTGTTGGCCATCTGCATTTCCTCTTTGGAAAAAATGTCTATTCAGTTCTGCCCATTTTTAGTCAGTTTATTTTTTTGATATTGAGTTGTATGTGCCATTTATATATGTTGGATATTAATCCCTTATTGGTCATATCATTGCTAAATATTTTCTCTCATTCAGTAGGTTGTCTTTTCATTTTGTTGATGGTTTCCTTTGCTGTGCAAAAGATTTTAAATTAATTAGGTCCCATTTATTTATTTTAATTTCCTTTGTTTTAGGGGACAGATCCAAAAAAATATTGCTGTGATTTATGTCAAAGAGTGTTCTCCCTATGTTTTCCTCTAGGAGTTTTATAGTATCTGGTCTTACATTTAGGTCTTTAATCTATTTTGAGTTTATTTTTGTGTGTAGTGTTAGAGAATGTTCTAATTTCATCCTTTTACACATGGCTGTCCTGTTTTCCCAGCACCACTTATCAAAGAGACAGTTTTTTCTCCACTGTGTATTCTTGCCTCCTTTGTCATAGATTAATTGACCATAAGTGCATGGGTTTATTTCTGGGCTCTGTATTCTGTTCCATTGATTTATGTGTCTGTTTTTATCCATATACCATATTGTTTTGATTACTATAACTCTGTAGTATAGTCTGAAGTTAGGGAGTATAGTTCCTCCAGCTCTGTTCTTCTTTCTCAAGATTGTTTTGGCTATTTGGGGTCTTTTGTGTTTCCATACCTCCCACCTGTCAGAATGGCTATCATCAAAAAGAACACAAATAACATTGTTCGTGAGTATGTGGAAAAAAGAGAACTCTCGTACACTGTTGGTAGGAATGTAAATTGGGGCAGCCACTGTGGAAAACAGTATACAGGTTTCTCCAAAAACTAAAAGTAGAATTACCTTATGACCCAGCAATTCCATTCCTGGGTATACATCCCAAAAAAAAAAAAAAAAACCCACACAAATTGGAAAAGATACATGCACCCCAATGTTTACAGCAGCATTATTTATAATTACCAAGATATGGAAGTAACCTAAATGTCCATAATCAGATGAATTGATAAAGAAGATGTGGTATATATATACACAATGGAATACTACTCAGCCATAAAAGCAAATGAAATTTTGCCATTTGAAGCACCATGGATGAACTTGGAGGGCATTATGCTAAGTAAAATAAGTCAGAGAAAGACAAATACTATATGATATCACATGTGGAGTCTAAAAACTACAACAAGCTAGTGAATGAAACAAAAAAGAAGCAGACTTACAGATATAGAGAACAAACTACTGGTTACCGAGGAGAGAGGGAAGCAGGAAGGGAAAATATAAGGGTAAGAGATTAAGGGGTATAAATTATTGGGTATAAAATAAACTACAAGGATATATTGTACAACATGGGGAATATAGCCAATATTTTATAATAAGTATAAATGCAATATAACCTTTAAAAATTTTGAATTACTACATGGTACACCTGTACTTATATAATATTGTACATCAACTACAATTAAAAAAAGAAATATTGGTATTGGTATTGAAAAAGTAAATGACTTAAATACTAGGTAACAAATTGTTTTGCAACTCAAATGGTTTCCAAGACTTTGTTTTTGAGAAACTTGTAGGAAGATGTAATTTAGTTACTAGCTTATAGATTAGTAAAATATTTCATGTATGAAACAGACTCAGACATAGAAAATAAACTTATGGTTACCAAAGGGGAAAGGGAGAGGGAGGGATAAATGAGGAGTGTGGGATTAATAAATACAAACTACTATACATGAGACAGATAAGCAACAGGAATTTACTGTATAGCACAGGAAACTATTTCCAAAATCTTATAATAAACTATAATGGAAAATAATCTAAAATATATATATAAAGCTGAATCACTTTGCTGTACACCTGAAACTAACACAATATTGTAAATCAACTATACTTTGATTAAAAATATTTATATGATAAAAAAAGGATTGCTTATTTCTGGAATTTTCCATTTAATACTCTTGGGCCGAAATTGACTGCAGATAACTGAAAACGAGGAAAGTGAAACTGTGGATAAGGGGGGAAAATACCTCCTTCAGGATCAGAAATTACCTCCTTCAGGATCAGTCCTTATTCAATGGCATATAGGATACCAATACACAATCTGAGCAAGCACAGGAAAGATAATAGCCCACAGATGTTTCTAAAATGGAGATGACATTAAGTGTGTGTGTGTGTGTGTATGTGGAGAGAAGAAGGTCAGGGAGACACATTCTCAATTTTTATCAGGATGTAAGACACTGAATAAGGAGGTCTCCCCTTTGTGGTTTATACAACCATAGTCTGAAAGGCTGAATAAAATGTAGTCTGTAACATTGGTGAAGGATTTGAGCCAGAGACCAGAGGCATCATTTCGTGGAGGAACTTGATGTTAATTGAAGATGACAAAGTATGGAAAGCCTGAGAGACTAACATCCTTTACTGGCTAAGAGAGGGGCAATTTGCATTGTGTGAAAACACCTTAAATAACTGCATGTCTGCTGAATTAATTTGCATTTAAAACCTGAGAGGTGGTCAAAACTGCCTCTGGCAAAACTGAATGTCAGTATTGAAACTTGCAGCATGTTCTGTACTTTGGGAAGTAGAATATCCTTAAGCATGAAAATCATTGAAGAAATCAGGTCTCCTTACCTCTTACCCCAGAGCAAGTCCGTACTGTGAACTTGTGGTTCTTTCTGCTTATTAGCTCACAATGTACACATCAGGAAAAGTCTCACCAGCTCCTACCAATTCTTCCCAAATTTCAACCCCTATCCCTCACTCCTACTCTGGTATGGAATGGAGGAGACTTGGTGTCACCTCCTGCCTGCATTCCTGTGTCTCTGTCTGAAGGAAACAGGAGATGCAGTTGTTGGAACCAGTTGTTTGGAAGCATAGGGGCCATGTGTTCCTTCAGATAGAGCCGGCTTGGTTCCCACAACAGCTCTGAGATCCATCGCTCCCTTTCTTCCCCTTTCCCGTATATGGTTCATGTTCATGACACTGACTGAGATGTGTCCCTCAATGCTAATTCTGATGGATCGTGCTGCTTCTGACTTCCAGGATGGATCTCCTCTCTGCACCTGTCCAGACTGGTGGCTGATGCTATAGAATCCTGTCTTGGTTTGACCAGGTATCTCCCACCAATAACTAAGGTTTGCCACACAAAAGAGAAGGCTAGAAGCTAGCTGCTCCACGTCTGACTCCCGATTGTGGCCACTGCCACATTTTCCTGCAGTACCTCACCTGCCTGACTATTCGTGAAAGGGAAACTTACTTCCGGAATAAGGACTGAGCTTTCATTTTTGTCTTAAGTTGCATTTTCCAGGATCCAATTCCATTGTCAGTGACCAAATGACCTATTATGTCTAGAGCCGGAGTCATCCAAGGTGTGACATTTATATAAAAGTCATACTATTTCCTCAAAGTTTAGGGTCTGCCTGGCTCCCCATCCCAGTCTCACCTAATGTACTGAAGCATGGGTACTCACACCTACCTGTGCTTTCTGTCCTTATTTTATAATTCTAGCTGTTCTCCCCTCCAGGCCTTGGTGTTAAGATTATTCTGACTGCTATTTTAGCTTCCTGGGCCATCTGTCTCCTTTGTAACTTTTTTAGTGACCCCTTTTATGCAGTGTTCCCTATCTGCTGTATAGTTAGAATTTCCTCATGTTTTTGTGTTTCCTGAACTTCTGGCTTGAGGCTTACCTTTCTTAATCAATATTTCATGGTGTGACTTGCATGATAGTGCCTCCTTTACACACTGTTCCTTTATATTCATGCTGATTCCCTGAACCCCAATCCCTGCTTCACTTTCTATTCTTAAACTGAAAACATATCTTTCCTTATAGTGATTGATCTCCTGGCTCTGACCACATCTAGATTCTTGAAACCACTTTTGTTCTATCCTAGCTATCTGGGACTACTGTAATATATCCCTAGTACAGGTGATAATCATTCTGATTATCTGTAAATAAAGAATGAAGGAGGGCTAAAAACAGGACAGAAGAAACTCACAAACCATCCATCTACTAGAAGTAGAGCTAAGTTTCATGGAACCACTAAAGTGATGAGGCAATATTTTCCTCTTATTGTGGTCACATAGTCCATCATTTACATTTCACTCCATATGTCTGCAACATTCTTGTTTTTTCTGGACTAGCTTTTTCTACTAAGCCTGTTAGTTTTGCCCTTCATAACTTTGGTCTGCCATAGATTGGCCTGTGGATTGGTTCCCACCAGATGAAGTGTCTCACTCCTGATCCAATCAGGGATGGCCCAGGAGAGGGCTCCTGTGGCAATTCATGGTCACCCAAGCCCATCACTTCAGCAGAGGTCGCAAGTACGGATAACTTCCAAAGAAAAAGGCAGAGACTCAGCATATTCCCCAAGCATGCCTAATACAATTAACTAAAAATTTGGGTAAAAATTGGTCAATTCACTGGCCATGCATGAAGAGGTCAATAATATTTTAAAAAGCAAACTAAGTACTGCAAAGTGACAGAGGTAGTGTTAAATATTCAGAGACAAGTGACTGAAACTAATTAGGTGTGAAAGGTTGGCAAAGAAATATATGCTATGCAAATATATATGCAAATATATGCAAAAAAATATATGCTAAATATATGCTAAAGGGAGGGAAGACATTAATGAAACTTAAAGAGAGTGGAAAATGTGGATAAACTTGATTTGACGACTCAATTAATACTAAACATATCCTGCAGGAATATATAAAGGCAAGTAAGGCATTTTGAGGTTTTTTTGCAAAAACATTTCTACTGAAAAGTATGCCCAGGGTTCTGTACTCGTCTACAAAAATGTCATTAAGAAACTAATTAGAGAATTATAATTATCATCGATTGAGACTCCTTTATTGAAAAAAGCAGAAAAGCGTATCGGATATGATTATGTAGAAAAGATTAATAGAACTAAATATGGGCAAGCAGATCAGGAGAAGGGCAGCCAGTAATAAGATATTGATTCTCATAACCTCTTTTGTCCTCCATGGACCTGAGCACAACTACCTATGGGGGAGTGAATCCATTTTATTTCCTGAATACTATCTTTAAGAAGCTGGGAGCTTCTCTAGGGTGCTGTCAGTGATACTTGGTGGGAAGCCATGGCACAGGGCAAGTGAGGGATGCCAGGCAGGACTGACGTCTGCTACCTGACAGGCAGATCAGGAAGGTAGCAACATATGGGACTCTAAGTATTCACACAGGAAGCAGTCAGAGCAGAGATGTCAGACTGAGTTTAGAATCCTAGCCCTAACATTTACTAAGGCCGAATTAGGCACGTTGCTTCATCTCTAATTTTGTTTCCTCAGCAATAAAATGTGGGATAGTAATTCTACTTCATAGGATAGGTGTTCATAAGATATATATAAGGTGCCTTGAACTGTGACTGACAGGATGGAATTACAATAAATGGTAGTTATTATTATTACTCAAAATGAATGAAAGAAACGGGCAGAAAATATGATCTGGGGTGGAACATGGCATACTGTTAGGCATACGAAAGTGATTCTCTCCTCCTGGTATATGTTGATAAAGCTTGGTAGGTATACACTTCTTTACATAACATGAGCCAAAGAACTACAAGTACTTGGAGCTAGTTGACTGTAACAAAAAGAGAACTAGGTCATTTGGGGAGACATCAATAGTTTTACAGGTCGCAAAAAATTGTTGCAATTTTCTATATGTTTCTTAAGTGAGCTTAAAGCTCACATTCTTAGTCATTGTTTAAAGTGTCTCAGAGACCCTTTTGAACCCCTTTTTCCCTTTCAACTTGAAAGTAGGGATCACTGATTTTGCCTCTTCTTCCACAAGTCATTTAGATTCTTCAGAATCAAAGCTCAAGGGTACATTTTAAGCATCTCATAAGCAGACTCTATTGCAACTTTCCCTGGGCTGGCCTCTCTCTCCATCATTTTCCCTCTACCTTGAATTCAAAATGCTAATGCCAATTAAATTATATTTTAGGGACTTCCTTGGTGGCGCAGTGGTTAAGAATCCGCCTGCCAATGCAGGGGACATGGGTTCAAGCCCTGGTCCAGGAAGATCCCACATGCCGTGGAGCAACTAAGCCCACACGCCACAACTACTGAGCCCACGTGCCACAACTACTGAAGCCCATGCGCCTAGAGCCCATGCTCCGCAACAAGAGAAGCCACCACAATGAGAAGCCTGCACACCATAACAAAGACCCAACACAGCCAAAAATAAGTAAATTAATTTAAAAAAAAATTATATTTTAATTATTTCACTCAAATTTCTATACTGAGATTATGTTGCTATTGGTATCAGATTTCAGTTTCTTTTAAAGAATCAAAATGCCTGAGCTTTTGGGAGTCTTTTTTTTTTAATAAATTTATTATTTTTTGGCTGCATTGGGTCTTCATTGCTACGCATGTGCTTTCTCTAGTTGCGGTGAGTGGGGCCTACACTTCATTTTGGTGCACGGGTTTCTTAGGGCTTCTTATTGCAGTGGCTTCTCTTGTTGTGGAGCATGGGCTCTAGGTGCACAGGCTACAGTAGTTGTGGCATGTGGGCTGAGTAGTTGTGGCTCGCAGGCTCTAGAGTGCAGGCTCAGTAGTTGTGGTGCACGGGCTTAGTTGCTTAACCACCAGGGAAGTTCCTGGGAGTATTTCTATCTCGATGAAACTACAAGCAAAATCACTGACATGTAAATTGTAGATATCATGACAGTTTACCTTCCCTTCCAAAGTAATTAAATATGTATTACCTAAGAATGATATTATCCCACATTACTATAATACCATTATCACACTCAAGGAATTTGACATTGTTAAATCACATTTTCAAATATGCAGCCAATATTCAAGTTCTTACTTGTTCCCAAAATATTCTTTATAGTTGTTTTTTTGTTTATGTCCTGATGCAGTTAAAGATCACTCATTGCCTTTGGTTGTCATGGCATGGGTACTTTTAAAACTCATAGGGTGATTCTGAAAACCTTTTCTCTTCCCTTCCTGTTAAAACCAGAGAGGTAGGAACCTACTCTACTCACAAGTGTGGTCCTTAGAATTTTATAAATTCCATAAATATATGACAAGAAATAGCTTATGCTAAATTTTCTTAAAATGAGGAATGCTTCTTGAGGGATTGCATTATTGTGAGAACTTCAAGGCCCAAGAATCCTTTGGGGAGGAGATTTCTGAATCAATAGGTCCCTAAGAGGCATTCCAGCTAGGATGGGTTAGAAAAGGGTAAGTAGATTTCTGACATCAGAGGAGCTGATCTTCTCTTGAGAGTTGCTTTTTTTTTTGCTACGAACCAGAATTGCTTAGGATTTAACACCTGCCTGAGGTTATACAATTGCCAAATAGACCACTAAGGTAAACTAGTATTTTCAGACAAAGATGATGGCCTGACCAATGAACAGAACCACAACTCATTAGTATTATCAGCAAAGTTTTAATTATAAAATGATAAATGCTAATATTAATATAAAATTAATTATTAATAATTGGTTATAGTACTCCTGTTTCTATTACTTTGAAGTATCTTTTTTAGTCTTTTAAAGAATATTGTCATTGTTTCCAATCTTCTCATCACTATAGGTTGTAATGGGAAATTTTTCTTCATGTCTCTTTTATGGGCTATGAAAGACACTGGAAAACCCAACATTGCTTCAGGGTTTAATAAGTATTCAAAATAATTGCAAATGAGATTAACACTGGACAGTAGAAAAGTAACATGAAGCTATTATTCAACTGTTTTATTAATTAAGAATTAGTTGATTGACAAATTGCTTCTAAAATTATCCACTTTCAAGAACAGCTCCAAGAGTTGTCACTTTCTCTGCAGTATCCTCTGATGTAGTGTTAAATTTATGCAAAAAGCAGAAACATCAGAAACCACTTTTTGCTTTTTTATCTTGACATGGCCTTCCCTCTAGAATTATTTTTTTCTTTTTGCATTATAGTTTTATCTCGGTTGCTTTCACTTCCAGTGTAGCCTTCCTAGAATGAATAGAAGAATAAGGCAATGCTGATTGATTTGGTTTGATACTGACAGTGAGCTTTGAGCTTTTGGATTGTTAGAGTGAGATTTTCCTGAAATTGACAATACTGTCCCTGTTCCTTTCCTTCCACCTACAGCATACAGAGACTATAGAAGAAACAAAAGACAAGGACATGCCATTGCCTTGTCTGAGTTTAGGTAGTTTCAGCTTTACTTGAGAACACATCAGAAAATGATGACTATGTGGCCCAGTCTTACAAGGTGAAATTGTGATTTCTTTCTGTGGTATTGTTCACTACCTTCCTCTCATTTTCTACATTCTCCTTCCCCTGCTCCTCTAGTATTGCCAAGAAATTGCAAATAATGTTTCTGGGCAATACACAGTGGTGAAAAGGTATGAATGACCACAGGACAAGTTTTCCTGGGAGTGGGGATGCTTTTGATTTTAGTTGAAGATTTTGAGGAAAAGTTAAGAAATTCAAATAGTGATATTATTGAAAGTATTATGTAATATTACAACAATTGAATATATGTTAATACAGTGCAAAATTCACATCTTTTTTAAAAGAAAAAAGACTTTATAGTTTTTTTTTTGCTTAAGATAGAACTATACTTTGCCACTGGGGTTCTATAATAGTAAAAACTTGCAAATCAAAGTCATATGAGCTCTAAGTCCAAATCCAGATAAAAGCCAACTTGGAAACTTCCAAGGAATTTTTTTGATTAACATGGCTAAGTTTTAGCCATATATAATAAATCTTGTTCCAAATACCTATGTCATAGTTTGGATTCCCCAACAAGTGAATTCTGAGATGGAATGGCTTTGTTTTGCCATATCTCAGCTCCAGCCAGACTTTTGCATTTCAGGTCCCTGCAGCCAGGAAACTGAGCGCAAATAAGGCTGCACCTCCCCAGACTGTTTATGACACAGGCTCTCAGAGAAGGGTTGTGAATGCGAGGAAATGATTGATACCTTCAATCCAGGTAGCCTTCTGAAATTAGCATAGAGCTTCCCAAAGTAACTGCTTTGGAGAAGCAAACATTCATTCAGATACGAAAATTCTAACATGCTTGTTAAAATTCAGTTTTTACAACTTATATCTCCTTTTATCTCCCTGGAATGGCAGTGGAGTTAGAGTGATACATTTTGATGAAGGCAAGGAGAATTTCCTTTCCAGTTTGAACCCCCAAATAGCTTTCCAGTTGCTCAACACTTGTAAGGGCATGCCCCAGTTATGCTAGGATGATTTTTCTTTTTAGTATATTTGGAAGACAGTGAGTTGTGCCTTATTATACACTGAGGGTTTGAAATATTCTTTTCCATCATGAATGTCCAAATAGCATCCAAAGAGACTCATAAGTCAACACAGACTATTCAGCCTAATGTTCTAGATTCTAGAATGTCATTACAGAGTAAAATATTTCCTTCTTCTCACCATTATAGAACAATCAAAATGAAAAAGTATAAGATGCACCTGAATGCACAACTGAGTCATGTTTAGCTTAATGTGAATCTCTGCCCTGGCCTAACCCCATCCCAGCTGTTTTTGCTGAGTGTTCAGCTAGCTGTGAGTTATGCCACGTATTTTTTGGAAACAGAGACGGAACATCTTTGTGCATCATGTTTTTCTGCTCTTGGACGGAGACTGCAAGTCTCTACGCTTTCACAATTCTCTGGGCAACACTCCCACGTGTCCTTGAATAATGCTTGCACAGAGTAACACATCCCATTGCTTGCTCTGATTTTTCAGCCCATCACTGTATTCTCTCCTGCAGGATGAGGCCTTGTCAGTTTCATTAGTTTCAGTCTGTATCCCAGGATCAGGCTCAGTTTCAATTCTTTCCTTATTTTCAGACAAATTCCCTTGGACATTCTGACCCTCAAGTGATGCTCCCATTGTTCTCATTGCCAAAGAGGCTCCATGAACCACTCTTTTCATTTTGGGCTGCTTCATTTGACTTTCTATCCTCCTGGAATGGAACTTGAATTGCCATCATCCTTTTGTGGATTGTTTCCTATTTGTCAGCCACTATTGAGGCCACTATTCTATCTACTGCTGCTCCTCACCCTGCATGTTTTGTCTGGCCTCCATTTCACTTTTAGGCTGTTGTAAGGCAGCAGCTATGGCATTATATGTTTACTTAACTGTGGAAGCTAACACTGTCATTAAATGAAAAGTTAATTTATCCCTTAATTACTCAACAGTTATTAGAATTTGGAGCAGGATCTCTTTGGAGCATGATCACAGTGTAAAACTATATTGTGTTTCTTTGTTTCAGGTCTTGATTTACACCAAGACCCTTAGTAAAATGGCCACAATATCCTCTCATCATCTCTCATTCTACCAGTATTGGAGTGTGAACTTGGCTTGGGAAACTTTCAATCTCAAATGTTTAACAACCCAGATCCAAAGTAAGATAACAAAATAACTATTTACTGAGAATTCTGGAAATGTCTGATTTTGGGTATCATCCTTTTCCTTCCCTCTCCACTGAGGTAGGAAAAAAAAAAAAATCAAATGCTCTTGAAATAAATCCATGAAAGAGGTAGTATGTTCATTAGAAAAATGTAAAAATGGCATCCTAGTAATAACAGAAATAAAAACAATAATTACCAACATTAACACATCCATTAATGAATATCATTCCTGCTACCACCACTGTTACCATTTAATGAACCCCTACTCTATAGGTGCTTTAAACTCATTCCCTTATCAAGCCCTCTAAGGGAGGCATTATTATACTCATCATACGTTGGAAATGAAGTCAAGGTTTGGAGAGATTAAATAACTTGTCTATGATCACATAGCTTGTTAAGTGACTGAACCAAAATTTGAATGTAGATCTGTTTGGTTTTTAAAATCTATGTTTTAGCCACTATACCAAGATGACTCTCATCAGCTATCAACTTGTTCAAAGATTGCATCTGCCAGGCTTTATATGCACAAGTAAAATGAAATGGAACAAATTTTCTGGTAAATTGGAAAGCTGATTTCAACCTAGATCCTGATTTCCCTTATTAGTTTTATTTTTCCTTTTCTGCTTATGCAGATGTTGGCAATGTCTCTGCATATAACCAGCCATATTGACCAGCAAGCCCCTTCAGTGGACTGCATGTGTCACTCGGGCCAGGCATGACTGCTAGAGTGGTTCTCTGTAGCCAAGTAGCTCTGAGAATTATGAGCTGCCACAGAAAACTGGGAGAACCATTCCAGTCTGACTGAGATCTACTCACCTTTTGATTTTCAGACCTGCTCCTCATCCTAGTGTGATTTTTTTAGTGTCAAATTCCAAAGATAAAGAAATTTTATACTTAGCTTATTCTTTTCAAACTGTAATAGCAATGGTTGACTCACTGTATTGACTCACCTGGCCTAGCCTCTGGGATGAGGCCAAATTTAGAAAGTGACCTTGGCAGTAGACCTAGATTACCCTGAGCCTTTCCATGTGGAGAACAACATCCACCTTTTATTATCCAGGGTTCCTGATTTCTGAGGTTTCTTGCCAAGAAGCAAGTAGATGAGTAGACCAAGTTAAGACCGTGTAGATAGCAAAGATGTTGCTTATTACCTAAAACCAGTTTGATCAGCAGAAGTAATAGAAGGTCCCTATCTTTCTCTTCTCGAAAATTCAGGTTCAAATGTTGTATTCTTCCCCTCATTGTATCCTTCTTATTCTATATTGCCAACTCCTCCCCAGGCTCTTCTCCGGATTTTCCTCCAGGAGGAGGTCATTAGGAATTACTCTTTGCTACATTTCATGTAATTTTCCTCTTTTTAATCTATTGCCATAAGGTGAAATTTCGATTATCAGGGCAACTGTGAGTGGAACGAGTATGGTGAAGTTTAATCTGAGTTCTTAGCTTATTTGGTCTTATTTCTGCTATGTTATTAGCTTTCTTCACTCTTATGGTTAAAAGAATACAAATCATTCCACTACCCTGCCTTTTTCTATTCTTCTTTGCCTCTATTTCTTCTCAAGATCTAGTGTGAATGCACTATGCCAAATTTACAAATTCAATTCCTTTTCTTTCCATTAGCACACTTTGATTCCTTTGCCTTCATTTTTTGTTAGATTCTCCCTTGGATCAATATTTTCCACTCAAGAGAAACTGGTTTCAAAGCTCAGTTTCTCAGTTCAGAAAAGAAGTTTAATTATCATTGACAAGCTCTTTCCTCTATGCAACATCTGTTATGTAACTGGAGGAGATTCAGGCCATGAATTTAGACTGATCAAAATGGATGGCTTATCTATGTAAACTCTTCCTGTTTTCAGAAATTATGGAACACCAAAATGTTTCTGGGTAGCTGGGTGGAAAGAATACCTAAAATCTCTGCTTAATGATGGGGAGAGTGTTTTAGTTATGAGCTACCATAATTTAGAAACCAGCCAGTGAAAATTAAGGTGTAGCTGGATGAATCAGAACTAAATCTGAATTCATTAATAGGTATAGAGAAAGGACACTGTTGATAAGTTTAACTTCTGAGAAAAATAATTAGGCAAAAAAATTATATGTGGCATGTGATGGATCTCAGAGACCTATTTAGAGTCATAGAATCAAGGAGAACTATGGCCAGAAAACTGCTTAGAGAGCATCTATTTCAACTATTTATTTTGATGATTAGAAAACTGAAGTTTAGAAAGGTGAAATAAGTTTTCCAAGACTGTCTAACTACTTAGTGTCAGAGCTGAGACTGGTGTTTCCTGGGTATATATGCAATTATTTTAAAGGACTGGAACATAAATATGCTTCCATTTGAAGCTACCCTGATGTTTACTTCAGTTCAATTTAATCAAGTCCATTTAAATACTACTCTCATGGCTTTCAAAAATTTTGGAAACTTCCAAGCAAATTGAAGTCCCTGGAGCTAAATAGCCAAAACTCCAGACAGTCTAGACTAAGATCTTTTCCACAGAACTTGATATCCTAGAAGGCAAAAATAACTCTCTTTGGTCTTCACTGTTAGACAATAGGCCTAGAATACAGACTATTTTATGGATTCATGGAAATATGTGTTAGGTTGGTCTCCCCCAAAAGCAGATTCTGAGACAAGGATTTGAGTGAAAATAGTTTTCTTTGAGAGATGATCGCAGGAAGCACTAGTTGGGCAATGGAGATGTGAGCCAAGAAAGTGTATCTTATCACTTCAGGCAAGCGGGGCTCAATGCCTGATGCAGACCGCTGAGATTCTGTGGGGCTCAATGCCTGATGCACACCTCTGAGATGTTGTGTAGAATATTCCACAGAGTTGTTCTGGGTCAAGGAAGCTAGAATATTTATTCACCAACTACCAACTCCCATATGTCATTGATTGAGAGTTTCTCCATTCATTGAGAGTAGACATTTTGGAACTGCCCTGGGAAAGAGCTGCACTACAGTTCCTATGGCCATAGAAAGCTCTCAATAAAAGAATTGTGAATAATTGCAGTAAGAAATCATTGGCATGCATTGGAATGATTAATGTTGAGGGAATATGGATGGGATATGAAAACTGTCTGCTATGAAGGGGAAATGAACAGAGGAGGGAATGGGGGATGAAGCAGATAAGCTAAAATGGATCAGCCAAATGCAGTTTGAATCTCATGATATTTCCCTCAAGTTATGAGTCTGTGCTTAATGGATTTTAGTGTACAGAACTAGCTTATTTTATAGATTGAGATTTTGTGGATTTCTATGGAATTTTTTTTGAGGGTGTCCCCCAAACATTCATAGCAAACTTTTGGTAAGAACCTGATGCAGAGCTTCTTATTTTAGAAACATCTCAGGTTTAGGTAGTGAAGGGTCATGAGAGGTGTGGTTGGGAGCAGAGAGAGGAATATCTAGAGAGTGACAAGTGAAGATTGCTGAGTATCTTAGTAATGTCAGATTATACATACTTGAGTTAAGATTAAAAATAAAATGTTAAAAGCCTGTAAAACTGAATACAAATTAATATTTTAAGAAATAATTTGGCATGGTTAATATCTCAAAATCTTATTTTTGCTATGAATATGAGGATTTGAAGGAATCAAGAATTCAGAGAGATAGGTCAAGAAATGGTGGCTACATAAATCTAAAACGTTCCAATACATTCTGTAAAAGCTCTGCATCAACAAAGGTAAAATGTGAACCCACACAAATCCCATTCTTCAGAAGACTATAAGTTAGAGTAAAATACACAATCCAATTTACCTGTAAGTAGAAAAATAAAAACCAATTTCCATTTTTAGTTTTTAGAGAAACCTCCATACTGTTTTCCATAGTGACTGCACGAATTTACATTCCCACCAACAGTGTACAAGTGTTCCGGTCTCTTCACATCCTTGCCAACATTTGTTATTTGTGTTTCTTTGGATGATAGCCTATGACCCAGCAATTTCACTCCTGGGTGTATATCCAAAAAAAAGCAAAAACACTAATTCAAAAAGATATATTCACCCCAATGTTCATAGCAGCATTATTTACAATTACCAAGGTATGGAAGCAACCTAAGTATCCATCAACAGATAAATGGTAAAGAAGATGTGGTATATACAATGGAATACTACTCAGCCATAAAAAATGAAATTTTGCCATTTGCAGCAACATGGATGGACTTGGAGGGAATTATGCTAAGTGAAATAAGTTGGACAGAGAAAGAAAAATACTGTATGATATCACTTATATGTGGAATCTAAAAAATACAACAACAAACTAGTGAATAAAACAGAAAAGAAGCAGACTCACAGATATAGAGAAGAAACTAGTGGTTGCCAGTGGGGGGTGGAGGGACAATATAGGGGTAGAGGACAAAAAAGGGTTATTATAGAATTATTAGAAATCATGTGTGTGAAACTTTTGAAAATTGTAAAGCACTATAGAATGTAAAGAATCTTTCAGTTAGTAAATAAAGAAACAAACAGCTAATTTCTAGTGGAGCTGTTTGTCAACTCCCCAACCAAGATTTCCAGTGAGCAGAGTATGGAAAAACTCTGTGGAAGAGGGATTAGGGCAAGGGAAAAGAGCTCTTTGGAAGTTGTGTAATAAGAGGAAAAAGAAACAAGATGAGAAAATTTAGAATTTTGTAAGATAAATACAAATATAAAATATCATAAGGCATTTTTCTCCACTTTGCACTCAGACTAAAAAAACATTTGCTTTGCTACACTGACAGAAGAGGGTGATGTAGAACTAGGAATCTTGTAAATTTCCCAAATTTTCATCCCTAGTTACTAAATGCAGAGATGCAAGCAGTCTTCATTTATGCTAAGAAGAAAACAGAGAATTAAAATCAAACATTTCACCTGATAACAATTGTCTCTAAAAGCCAACCACAAACAAGAAAACTGCCATATAACTCTATAAAATAAACCTTCTCAAATAAATATTTGCCAATATGAAAAAAATATCTTGAATCACTTTTCTAAGAGGAGAAATAGAAAGAAGGAAGGAATAAATAAAATGTGTACTAATTTCTTCCATTCAGTAAAGAAATATAAGAAAAAGAGACTAAATTACAAGTTGCTCAATGATGAATAAATTAAAGAAAACAATAAAGTCAATGAAGAGGACAATAATCAAAACAATTAAAATGAGATAAAAAAAGAAATAAAAAGGTTCAGGAAGAAAGTAATTATAACGGAAAACAGAGAATATCCAATACATGAATAATTAAACTCCCCAAAGGAGAAAAACAAAACAATGGAACAGAACTAATATTTAGAACAATAAGGCAATTTTCCGGAAACAAAAGAAAACTTTGAAATCTATGCATTGAAAGGGCTCACTGAGTACCTAAGAAAATTGACATAGCATGATCAAATCTAAGGCCTATCCTACTAAGACTCTTGGACTTAAGTCCAAATAATTCCCAGTGTTTTCAGTCAAAAAGATCTAATGAGTTATAAGGGCAAGAGACTTAGAGAAAAGCAATACTGAAGGAGCATTTTCAAAAAACTCAAGAATTATGATCTAAGGATTTTATATCCTGCCGAGATGTCCTTCAAATATCAAGACTATAAACCTCATTTTTAAACATGTAAGAACTCAAGAGGTTATGAGAAAATGCTGAGACAATACACAGAAAATACTATATACATAGAATTTATAACATGAAATTAAAAGGACAGAATTGAGATAAAATATATCAGCCATATCAATAAATATGAATGGGCTAAATTCAATTATTAAAAGAAAAATTATTTACAATTTTACTCACAAAGCAAGGTCCAACTATATACTTTATAAAAGAGGCACATCTAAACCAAAGTGATTCAGAAATGCTGAAAATAAAGGGATGAGCAAAGCAGGAGAAAGGAAACAATAAAAAAGCAGCAGTTAAAATACTGATATCCTGACAGAAATGCATTACCTCAATGTAATCACAAGGAAACATCAAACGAACTCAAATTGAGAAAGATTTTTATGAAATAATTGCTCTTTTTCAAAATTTTCAAAATATGTCAGGGGAATGGAAAGCAAAGACAGACAGGAATTGTCCAGATTAAAGGAGACTAAGGAGACTTGATAACTAAATGGAACGTGTGATCCTGAATTGAACCCTGCTGTCTGTCTTTCTCTCTCTCTCTCTCTCTCTCTCTCTCTCTCTCTCTCTCTATATATATATATATATATATATATATATATATATAGCTTACATAGGTCATTTTTGTAGGAATTGGCAAAATGTTGACAAAATGGAAATTAAATAGTATTATATCATCACTAATTTCCTAATATTGATATTTTAGTGTGATTATGTAAATGAATGTCCTTACTCTTGGGAAATGCACATTGACATATTTAGGGTTAAAAAGGCATTGTATCTGCAACTTATGGCCGAGTGGCTCTGCAAAATTATAATAGTATCTGTCTGTGTGTGTAGGTAAGATGTCCAGGGGTTCACTGTCCTATCGTTACAACTTTCTGTAAGTCTGAAATTATTCAAAATTTTAAAATTACAAAAAAATATATTCAGGGGAGGGACACAGATTAAGTTAGGCATCTGTATCCACAAGAAGAATTTGAATGTATTTTCTGCAGGCTCTGCTGGGTCATAAACTTTATTGCCTCTGGAGGAATCCTATTTCAAGGACTTGCTCTGCTCTGGTTATTGGGATGTGACTGGCTGCAAGTACCACCAAGTTAAAGTAGTGTTATTCCTAGAGAGAAAATGCACCTTCAAATGTCATCTAAATGACTTTGCCTTTCCTGGAAAACAATCTTGGATAAAGTGAAATTGGGAGTAAAATTTCAGAAGGTAAGGGCTTCTTTGTACATAGATGCTTTGAAGGGGTTTCTGAGAGATGGATATTTTGATTCCATTATGTTAAATAAAAGCTTTCCAAAAAGAAAAAAGAAAAACAAACAAACAAAACTGAGCCATCCCGCAGTTTTCAAATAAAAAAGGACATTTCTACTGCATCATAGAACTCAACCTTAATGGTAAATTAAACAAAAGCAGAGATAATAGCTCTTGGAAGTAATAGTTTGTAAAGCAATGGTTCTCAGACAGCTTGCTCACTTTGTTAGCTAAGGATGCTTTTTTTTCATTGATTTTGGAAAGAATCAAGGCATTATATGATAGATACAAATATGTTTATAAGCTTCTAGATCCAAGATTAAGTTCAAACTGTTTAAACAGGATTATTTCACTCATTTAATTGTGGGGGGGGGAAGAATGTAAAAAGTGTAGACATCTCATTTTATGGCCTTTTATTTTTCTTGAGTCTATAATTATCATCGCATTTAAAATATTTAGTACTTTTTAGGGCTTCCCTGGTGGCACAGTGGTTGAGAGTCTGCCTGCCGATGCAGGGGACACGGGTTCGTGCCCCGGTCCACGGAGCGGCTGGGACCGTGAGCCATGGCCTCTGAGCCTGCGCATCCGGAGCCTGTGCTCCACAACAGGAGAGGCCACAACAGTGAGAGGCCCACGTACCATAAAAAAAAAAAAAAAAAAATTTAGTACTTTTAAAATATTTTTGGAAAGATTTAAAGATACAGAAAAATACAGAAGCTAACTTAACAGTTAGTTAGATTTTCATGATTTTACCACCCAAACCAATTAATATTAAACGTTTATTTTTGCTTCAGAGGTGTTCCTAATAAATGAAACAATATTAAAAAATTGATTTCACTTATTCCTTTGTAATCCCATTTCCCACACTTCTCCTAAAAATACTATCCTGAATTTGGTATGTATTCTTCAAGTTCATGTTTACTACATATGTTTATCCATGAATAATATATATTTTTGATAGCCTCATCCACCAGAGGGCAGACAGCAGAGGCAAGAAGAACTATAATCCTGCAGCCTGTGGAACAAAAACCACAGTCACAGAAAGATAGACAAGATGAAAACACAGAGGGCTATGTACCAGATGAAGGAACAAGATAAAACCCCAGAAAAACAACTACATGAAGTGGAGATAGGCAACCTTCCAGAAAAAGAATTCAGAATAATGATAGTGAAGATGATCCAGGACCTCGGAAAAAGAATGGAGGCAAAGATCAAGAAGAGGCAGGAAATGTTTAACAATGACTTAGAAGAATTAAAGAACAAACAAACAGAGATGGACAATACAATAACTGAAATGAAAAATACACTAGAAGAATCAACAGCAGAAAAACTGAGGCAGAAGAACAGACAAGTGACCTGGAAGACAGAATGGTGGAATTCACTGCTGTGGAACAGAATAAAGAAAAAAGAATGAAAAGAAATGAAGACAGCCTAAGAGACCTCTGGGACAACATTAAATGCAACAACATGCACATTATAAGGGTCCCAGAAAGAGAAGAAAGAGAGACAGGACCCGAAAAATTATTTGAAGAGATGACAGTCAAAAACTTTCCTAACATGGGAAAGGAAAAAGCCACCCAAGTCCAGGAAGAAAAGAGAGGCAGGATAAACCCAAGGAGAAACACGCCAAGACACATAGTAGTCAAAGTGACAAAAATTAAAGACAAAGAAAAATTATTGAAAGCAGCAAGGGAAAAACGACAAATAACATAGAGGGAACTCCCATAAGGTTAACAGCTGATTTCTCAGCAGAAACTCTGCAAGCCAGAAGGGAGTGGCATGATATATTTAAAGTGATGAAAGGGAAGAAACTAAAACCAAGATTATGCTACCTGGCAAGGATCTCATTCAGATCTGAAGGAGAAATTAAAACTTTTACAGACAAGCAAAACCTAAGAGAATTCAGCACCACCAAACGAGCTTTACAACAAGTGCTAAAGGCACTTCTCTAGGCAGGAAAGACAAGAGAAGAAAAAGACCTATAATAAACCCCAAACAATTAAGAAAGTGGTAATAGGAACTTACATATTGATAATTACCTTCAATGTAAATAGATTAAATGCTCCCACCAGAAGACATAGACTGGCTGAACAGATACAAAAACAAGACCCATATACTGAACAGATACAAAAACAAGACCCATATACAAGACCCATTATATATGCTGTCTACAAGAGACCCACATCAGACCTAGGGACACATACAGACTGAAAGTGAGGAGATGGAAAAAGGTATTCCATGCAAATGGAAATCAAAGAAAGCTGGAGTAGCAATACTCATATCAAATAAAATAGACTTTAAAATAAAGAATGTTACAAGAGACAAGGAAGGACACTACATAATGATCAAAGGATCAATGCAAGAAGAAGATATAACAATTATAAATATATATGCACCCAACATAGGAGAACCTCAATACATAAGGCAACTGCTAACAGCTATAAAAGAGGAAATCGACAGTAACAAAATAATAGTGGGGGACTTTAACATGTCACTTACACCAATGGACAGATAATCCAAACAAAATTAATAAGGAAACACAAGCTTTAAATGACAGAACAGACCAGATAGATTTAATTGATATTTATAGGACATTCCATCTAAAACCATCAGATTACACTTCCTTCTCAACTGCACATGGAATATTCTCCAGGATAGACTACATCTTGGGTCACAAATCAAGCCTCAGTAAATTTAAGAAAATTGAAATCATATCAAGCAACTTTTCTGACCACAACACTATGAGATTAGAAATCAATTACAGGGAAAATAATGTAAAAAATACAATCACATGGAGGCCAAACAATATGTTACTAAATAATAAAGAGATCACTGAAGAAATCAAAGACAAAATAAAAAAATACCTAGAGACAAATTACAATGAAAACACGATGATCCAAAACCTATGGGATGCAGCAAAAGCAGTTCTAAGAGGGAAGTTTATAGCTATACAAGTCTACCTCAAGAAACAAGAAAAAGCTCAAATAAACAATCTAACTTTAACCTAAAGGAATTAGAGAGAGAAGAAAAAACAAAACCCAAAGTTAGTCAAAGGAACGAAATCATAAAGATCAGAGGAGAAATAAATGAAATTGAAACAAGGAAAACAATAGCAAAGATCAATAAAACTAAAAGCTGGTTCTTTGAGAAGATAAACAAAATTGATAACCCATTAGCCAGACTCATCAAGAAGAAGAGGGAGAGGACTCAAATCAATAAAATTAGAAGTGAAAAAGGAGAAGTTACAACAGACAACGCAGAAATACAAAGCATCCTAAGAGACTACTACAAGCAAATCCATGCCAATAAAATGGACAACCTGGAAGAAATGGGCAAATTCTTAGAAAGGTAAAACGTTCCAAGACTGAACCAGAAAGAAATAGAAAATATGAACAGACCAATCACAAGTAATGAATTTGAAACTGTGATTAAAAATCTTCCAACAAACAAAGTCCAGGACCAGATGGCTTCACAGGTGAATTCAATCAAACATTTAGAGAATAGCTAACACCCATCCTTCTCAACCTCTTCCAAAACATTACAGAGGAAAGAACACTCCCAAACTCATTCTATGAGCCCACCATCCCGTTGATACCAAAACGAGACAAAGATACTACAAAAAAAGAAAATTACAGACCAGCATCACTGATGAATATAGATGCAAAAAGCCTAACAAAATACTAGCAAACAGAATCCAACAACACAGTAAAGGGATTATACACCATGAGCAAGTGGAATTTATCCCAGTGATGCAAGGATTCTTCAATATATGCAAATCAATCAATGTGATACACCATATTAACAAATTGAAGAATAAAAACCATATGATCATCTCAATAGATGCAGAAAAAGCTTTTGACAAAATTCAACATCCATTTATGAGAAAAACTCTCCAGAAAATGGGCATAGAGGGAACCTACCTCAACATAATAAAGGCCATATACAACAGACCCAAAGCAAACATCATTCTCAATGGTGAAAAACCAAAAGTATTTCCTCTAAGATCAGGAACACAATGATGTCCACTCTCGCCACTATTATTCAACATAGTTTTGAAAGTCCTAGCCATGGCAATCAGAGAAGAAAAAGAAATAAAAGGATTACAAATTGGAAAAGAAGAAGTAAAACAGTCACTCTTTGCAGATGACATGATACTATACAAAGAGAGTCCTAAAGATGCCACAAGATTACTAGAGATAATCAATAAATTTGGTAAAGTTACAAGATACAAAATTAATGCACAGAAATCTCTTGCATTCCTATACACATTCCTATACACTAATGATGAAAAATCTGAAAGAAAAATTAAGGAAATACTCCCATTTACCATTGAAACAAAAAGAATAAAATTCCTAGGAATAAACGTACCTAAGGAGACAAAAGACCTGTATGCAGAAAACTATAACACACTGATGAAAGAAATTAAAGATGATACAAACAGATGGAGAGATATACCATGTTCTTGGATTGGAAGAATCAATATTGTGAAAATTACTCTACTACTCAAAGCAATCTACAGATTCAATGCAATCCCTGTCAAATTACCAATGGCATGTTTTACAGAACTAGAACAAAAAATCTTAAAATTTGTATGGAGACAAAAAAGACCCCGAATAGCTGAAGTAGTCTTGAGGGGAAAAAAATGGAGCTGGAGGAGTCAGACTCCCTGATTTCAGACTATACTACAAAGCTACAGTCATCTAGATAATATGGTACTGGCACAAAAACAGAAATATAGATAAATGGAACAGGATAGAAAGCCCAGAGATAAACCCACACACCTATGGTCAACTAATCTATGACAAAGGAGGCAAGGACATACAATGGAGAAAAGACAGTCTCTTCAATAAGTTCTCTTCCATAAGTGGTGCTGGGAAAACTGGAAAGCTACATGTAAAAGAATGCAATTAGAACACTCCCTAACACCATACAGAAAAATAAACTCAAAATGGATTCGAGACCTAAATGTAAGACTGGACACTATAAAACTCTTAGAGGAAAACATAGGAAGAACACTCTTTGACATAAATCACAGCAAGATCGTTTTTGATCCACCTCCTAGAGTAATGGAAATAAAAAACAAAGATAAACAAATGGGACCTAATGAAACTTAAAAGCTTTTGCAAAGCAAAGGAAACTACAAACAAGATGAAAAGACGACCCTCAGAATGAGAGAAAATATTAGCAAATAAATCAATGAACAAAGGATTAATCTCCAAAATATATAAACAGCTCATGCAGCTCAATATTAAAAAAACAAACAATCCAATCAAAAAATGTGCAGAAGACCTAAATAGACATTTCTCTGAAGAAGACATACATATGGCCAAGAAGTACATGAAAAGCTCCTCAATATCACTAATTATTAGAGAAATGGAAATCAAAAGTACAATGAGTTATCGCCTCACACCAGTTAGAATGGGAATCATCAGAAAATGTACAAGCAACAAATGCTGGAGAGGATGTGGAGAAAAGGGAACACTTTTGCACTGTTGATAGGAATGTAAGTTGATACAGCCACTATGGAGAACAGTATGAAGGTCCCTTAAAAAACTAAAAATAGAATTACCATATGACCCAGCAATCCCACTACTGGACATAAACCCTGAGAAAACCATAATTCAAAATGGTACATGCACCCCAATGTTCATTGCAGCACTATTTATAATAGCCAGGTCATGGAAGCAACCTAAATGCCCATTGACAGGTGAATGGATAAAGAAGAAATGGTACATATATACAATGGAATATTACTCAGCCATAAAAAGGAATGAAATTGGGTCATTTGTAGAGACGTGGATCGATCTAGAGACTGTCATACAGGGTGAAGTAAGTCAGAACAACAAATATCATATATTAACGCATATATGTGGAACCGAGAAAAATGTTACAGATGAACTGGTTTGCAGGGCAGAAATAGCTACACAGATGTACAGAACAAATGTATGGACACCAAGGGGGGAAATTGACATGTATAAAATGGATGACTAGTAAGAGCCTGCTGTATAAAAAATAAAATAAAATAAAATTCAAAAATTCAAAAAAAAATATTTTTTTGATATGTGGGTGTTCAATATTTCATAAGTATATTATGTTAGTTATATTTTTTCATTAAATATTTGTTAGAGATCTGTTCAGTGGCTATATTTATATCTGGTTATTTCAATTCTAACTGCTGTAAAGTGTTGTAGTGTACCCATTTTATTTTTTGCTATTATAATTAATGTTGTAATTAGCAATATTGTACATGCCTCTGGGAGTACCTGTATACCTATCTTCAATGTATACCTAAAAGTAGACTTGGCATGTTTGCTAAATATTGTTGGTCTTCAAAGCAGCTATGCAAATGTATACTCACTATCTGTGATTTATGAGTCCCTGTTTCCTTAGAAACCTGCCAATATTTGTCATTGTCAAACTTTACACTTTATATCCAATCTGATGGATATGGCATGGTATCTCACTACTGTTTTAATTTTGCATTTCCTTGATCATTTAAGAAGATGAGCATCTTTTCGTATGTCAATCATTTAGGTTTCCTAGTCTGTGCATTGCCTGTTCATATTCTTTGCTTATTTTCCAGGGTGTTAAGGTGTTTGTTTTCTTACTGACTTACAGGATTTCTTTCACATTTAGGATATTAAACATTTTTTTATTTTATATACCTAAAAATATACCAAATATATTCTTTCCATAAAGTTAAAAAGTTTTGATTTTTGTCACGTATTTTATGCAAATTTCAACATTGGTTTTGTTTATGTCTAGGTTTGCTGAGATTTTTTAATTGTACTGCACTGAGTTTATAACTTAACTTGGATAAGTTTTTTAGTTGAAGTATAGTTGATTTACAATGTTTTATTAATTTCTGATGATTCAGAAAAGTGATTCAGTTATACATATATATATATTTTTTCATATTCTTTGCCATTATGGTTTATTACAGGATGTTGAATATAGCTCCTTGTGCTATACAGAAGGACTTTGTTATTTATCCATTTTGTATACAGTATTAATAGTTTGTATCTGCTAATCTCAAACTCCTAATTCATCCCTCCTCCAATCCCTTTCCCTTTTGGTAACTGTAAGTTTGTTTTCTATGTCTGTGAGTCTGAATAAATAAGTTCATTTGTGTCATATTTTAGATTCCACATGTAAGTGGTATCATATGGTATTTGTCTTTCTCTTTATGACTTACTTCACTTAGTATGACAATCTCTAGGTCCATCCATGTTGCTGCAAATGGCATTATTTCATTCTTTTTTATGGCTGAGTAGTATTCGTGTATATATTCCACATCTCCTTTATCCATTCATCTGTCAATGGACATTTAGGTTGTTTCCATGTCTTGGCTATTTTAAATAGTGCTGCTATGAACACTGGGGTGCAGGTATCTTTTCAAATTAGAGTTTCTCTGGATGTATGCCCAGGAGTGGGATTGCTGGATCATATGGCAACTCTAGTTTTAGTTTTTTAAGGAACCTCCATACTGTTTTCCATACTGGCTGCACCAAGTTATATTCCTACCAACAGTGTAGGAGGGTTCCCTTTTCTCTACGCCCTCTCCAGCATTTGTTATTTGTAGCCTTTTTAATGATGGCCATTCTGACCAGAACTTTGATAATATTGGTATATTTAATATTATGACTTTCCATCTAACATCATGTAAATATCTGTATCTTCATTCATTTACGTCATTTTTCATTTTCTTCCATAATATAACTCTGAATTTGCTTTTTCATATCATTTGTTAAAGTTATTCATGAACACATTATATTTATTGTTACTGTGAATATATTCTATTACATTTCTTAGTTATTGCTGGTATATATAAATACTCTTATATTTTATGCATCAATGAAAATCCATAACTCTTTGGAACTGTCTCATTAGTACTAATGGTTTACAGATGCTTTTTAGTTTCTCTGTAGATGATATTTATTTGCAAATGTTGCTTTTGCCTTTAACTTTTCAATTACTATGCCTCCTATTTCTTTTTCTTATCTTTTTGTACTGCTTAGGGCCATTAGTATAATACTGACTTTATTGAGAATGTTCCTGAAGTTTCACCAGTAGGAACGGTTATTGGTTATTGCTATAAATTATGGCTAGATTAATTTTTATCAGGCAAAGGAAGTGCTTTCTATGATTGCAGTCTGAATATATTGTTTTATAACAAGTGTTGGATTTTATCATGAGATTTTTTTCTTTTTTGTGGATTGAGATCACATGCTGTTTTTCTTCCCAAGGGTGGGTGTATGACTGAGGCTGGCCCACTGGGCTAAAGGAAAAGACTTTAGCCCATATTTGAGGAAGTATTCTGTTGTGCTTTGTTTTTATTTAATTTTATTTTATTTTGCTGTTGGGTATGAAAAAGGAAGTATTCACCCCAGGTTCTACAGGAAGCAATTCTGAGGAATTGCTAATAAAAAAAGGAACCAAAAGCAGACCAAAAGTAGAAAAGTCCCTTAAGGTCCTGGATCTAAAGCCCACCCTACCTCCATCCTCTTGTTAGGAGAACAGAACAGATAAGTATCTTTAACTTTTAACCTAGTTTGAGTTCTAGTTGTCTATCACTTGTAGCCTAGAGCTAAAGGGTGGTAGACCTCAATACCACTGCTGGTAACATTTGAAAAACAGATGTAAGTCCATCAGCTGACAAGGAACAAGAATATCTATGAAGTACAATTGTGAAATTCCAGAGATAAGATCACACTTAAAAAGCTTGTGAAAATGGTTATCTTTTCTTTTTCAAGATATTTTCTCATACTCAATACATATTGAAGTAGAAGAGTTACTGGCCCAAGTGATGGAGGAAGGAGATTAGTAGATTCCCCTGAGCTTGGTTAAGGCAGAGACTCCTGAATAACTACCAGCTGTGATGTTGGTTGAACAAGGTACTTAACTTCTCTCAGCCTCAGTTTCCTCTAACTTCTCTCAGCCTCAGTTTCCTCATCTCTAAGATAAAATAGTGTGTGGAAAGCACTTGGCAGTGCCTGGTATGTAATAAGCAGCAATAAATGTTAGTGATTTTTGTTATTACTGAGAGGAAAATAATTTTCTGTTAGCCCTCCTTATTCAGAGGTTTGAACTATAATGTACTTTTGTCATAGCTGTTGACTGATTTTCCTTCAAAACGATGAGTTCCAGTTAGCACTGAAACTTTCCCAAATGTTGGAAAATCCTTGATAACTCTTTAACGTAAGTACAAAATGAAAGTATCAGTTTGAGGCTAAGGGTGCAAGGAGATACAGTGGTTATCTTTAAAGGTAAAGCAGAAAATTTGAGAGCTATTTGACACTGTCCCTGGCTATGATAAGTTAGCTAACAACCAAATGATGGTGAAAGAGAAATAAAATGATGCCTGATGTCTGATCACTTCAGTTCAGTTAAAAACCGTAGCTCAGTGATTATGCTGTGTTTAAGATCCCAGTGAAGTATGAAATGCTGCTGCCTTGGGAGGAAAGCATTATTGCTAAAATACAGATCACAATTGAAAACTGTCAAGGGGCTTGGGTCAAGGGGTAGTGAAGAGGTGAATCGATATAGAGAATAGCCATATGGACAGCTAATAGTATAATTATGACTTGGTTCTTAGAAATACATTAATCAGTAACATTTCCAGATGGATGGAAATATATTCCTGAGAAAAAGTCTCAAAGGAAGTAGATTTAACTCTGGGAAGAGAAAGAAGATGAAAGGGTGATTTTGAATCTGGAATTTGCAATGAGGTAGATGCAACTTCTAGAGTGTCAGAGATAAACTGACAAGAGGGGTTGACCTTAGATGGAAACCTGAGAGCCAGCAGGGCAGGGAGATTAAGAGTATAGCCTCTAGACATGCTTCTTGGGTCTCAAGTATTGTTCCACTGCTTATTAGATTTGTGACCTTGGTCAGTTACTTAATGCTTCACTTTTCTCCTCTTTAAAATGGGTATAAAAATACTACCTACCTCATAAAGATGTTGAAAGTAGAAAAATAATTAATTCGTGTAAAATGCTTAGTGCTTGGTGTGTGGTATTTACTCTGTGTTAGTTATTATTATTGTTATTAGAAACAAACAGGACTGTAGTTCCTGATTGTTTGGGCTATTTATTTGTGCAGAGGTGGTGGCTAGGCCAGATGTTTCAAATCATTCAAACTGAGTCTGATCTCTGGGAAGCCAGCTTCTCTGGAAATGGAGCAGAGTAAGAAGCTTACGGGGACAGTGGCTGTGTTAGAGGGCCTGGGCATAGAGTCTCAGACCTTGTTCTAGGTAGGACTGAGTGTATTTTCCTGCCTTGGGCACCAACCCCCTGGCAGGGAGTAGTAGATTGATCTGAGGGGCAGAGCCTAAAATGAAGATGTGTGGACAATCAAAATCATGCCTTTGATTTGAAAACTACTTTGGACTTCTGACAGAGAGAGAGAGAGAGAGAGAGAGAGAGAGAGAGAGAGAGAATCTTGTGGATTCCAAATAGAAATTATATTACTTTGGTGTGCCTCCCTATTTCAGCAACTGATTGACTGTGGCAAGACCAGAATCTTATCCATCACATAGAGAACCGCCATCTTACTGTCCTTACCACAATTAGAAAGTTGAAGAGTTTTGTTTGCTTACATGCATATTTCTTTTTTAGACAACTAAGAAAAGATAAATAATTTATGAAGTTGTTTGGACATTTAGTTTGTATCTCTTAGACCTGAGGAGTCAAGGAAGGCTTCCAGGAAGAAGTGATGCTCCAACTGAAAACTAAAGGCTGAGTAAGCCAGCCAGGGGCAAAGATGAGGCAGAACCTGGCAAGCAGGGGAAAGAGGAAAGTATTCTTGACCACAAACATCCTATGCACATACTATCCCCCACATATTACCATCATTTGTTTCATGTTGCTTTTTTCCCAGAGACACTGCCTCCTTAATCAGGCTCCCTCGGAATGCTTGCAGCCCTCTAACTTTTGAAAAATGAACACCACTAATTGCCCAGGATGTCTTCAGGGACACCAAAAGCCTGGATGGAGGGCACCTTCTCCTGTGCTTTCAAAGCTCCCTGCTCTGAGATGTACAATGGCATTGACTGCACTGTGTTGCAAAGGTCCTCTCACTCCCACCACTAAGCACTGAACCACTCGATGGCAAGAACAACATCTTACTTACCTGTGTGTGCTCAACACCTGGTGTGGTCCCCGGTACTTAATATGTGCTTCATAAATGTTTGATGAGAAAACGGATCTCTGGGAATTACAGCTATGTGATCATTTCTGCATGCTCACCAGGAATGGAGACAACTCGCCTGAGTCACTCACCTGCTTAAACTTCAATAGCCCTCCCACTGCCTTCAGGATAAAAGATCTTTAGCTTCATCCCCTAGCTTCTTTCACAAAAGCACCATGTTCATCACACTGCACTCAACACCATTTCCAGAATGTACCTTGTTCTTATCAATGAACACACATTTCTTTTATCGTTCCCTTGCTCACATAGATAATTCATCCTTCAAAGTTCAGCAGACATTTATGTGAAGCCCTCCATTGTTCCTTTCTCTATGGCTTCCTTCCTTTCTCCAAATCTCTCGTCTACCAACTAATTTCTTCCTCTTTTTCTGGTAAAGCTTTTTGACTATCATTACTACAGAATTTTCATATTGAATGATTTTTCTTTATGTTTCTCTCAAGGCCAAGAACACGTAGAAGGCAGAGAACGTGAATTATTCATTTTTGCAGCATAGCAGAGCCTGACATATTGCAATAGACACATACCAAGTTCCAACTAACTTCCTCTTGGCTTCTGTGAGTTTAGCTTCCAGAGCGCAGTGAGAAGTCTGTGCAGGCTTCAACTCACTTAGGCTGACAGCCTCTCGCCTTGCACTTTGCCCTGATTCCTCCATGACCTTGGGATATTGGAAGGGGTAAAGGGTGGGGCTTCCTTAACCTTCAGGAATGTGGAGCTTAGAAGAGTGGAATTTAACACCATAGACTAACGTTGCAGCATGGGAGACTGGAACCCTCAGATAATTGTTTCATCCTACCGTCCTTTAGAGGACAATTCCAGAAAACAGTTCCAGCAGAACTGAGTTTCCATTGCCCACAGTGATGTCCTCTGTAATATGCCATTACATTCACTGGCTTTCCTTTTCCTTTCCCTCTCTTTCCATTTTCTCATTTCTGTTCCTTGGTATCACCTCCCAAAGACATTACTTGCACCTAATTCTTTGTCTCAGATTCTGCTCATAAGGGAACACATGTAATGTTTAAAAATATTTTTGGAATGAAAGAATAAATGATGGATAAACAAATGAGGCAATGAACCAAGAAATAAATACTTATTATGTATTTGGCATGCTATGGTTTATTACACTTTGTATTCTGTTACTTTTCGCAGACTCCAATGGAGAGAACGGGTGCTGGAAACCTATGATCTATCTTGCGGCTTTGCTAGAGGAGCGGAGCTGCTGGTTGCTCCCCGTTTTCTCTGCCTCACATAGAGGCTGGTGTGTGTTTCTAAGTGAACTTCCTGAGGCTCACATTTCCTAAACTTGAAGCAGTTTCTTTCTGATAGGGATGTGAGAATTGAAGCACCAGGATATGACCGAATTAGCCTTCGGCCAACAACAGCAGACCAAAGTTAGTATATTTTTCACAGCTTGATTAGAAGAGTTTGCATTTAAGAAGCGCAGGATTATTACATCTGACTTCCAGAAGAGCAGCTGGGACATTATCCTCCGGCCTGCTCACCACAGAGAATCTGCTCCAGTAGACAGCACGTTTCTTTTCTCCAACACAGATCTGGCCTCCCCAGCTGAGTACTTTTCTAACGCCGGCGCCCTCACTCCCCAGCTATCTCCATTTGCTGCCTGAGTTTCTTTTCTCTCTACTTGTCCTCTTAATCTTTTCTCTCTCTTGTCCTCTTAGTTCAGTTGGCATGACTCTGCTGTGGTCTTTAAAATTTGCCTGCAAACTTAGATTTTCTTAATTCTCTTTCCCTTCAATAATGGTCAAAGGGCCCTTGAGTTTTTGTGAGAGTCAGGAAGGAATATTTATACATCAGTAAAATGGGGTAGCTTTTTGTAAAGTCCTATTTCCCGTTGGCCTGTGGACTGGTGGCCTCAGAATCATTTAGGGGGCTTGTTAAACATACAGATCCCTAGGACCAACCCCACAACTACTCCATCAGAATCAGCAGTGTTTGGGGCTTGGATGGAGGGGATGTCTGCATTTTTAACAAGCTCTTCAAGTGATTTTTATATACACTCAGGTTCGAGAGTCACTTTAATTTGTTCCCTTCTAAAATCTTTCTATAGTACTTTCTCCTCTTCTCTCAATGAGAAAGGGAAAAGGACTCACTGAAATATCTATTCCTGTACAGCTTTTGAGCAAAGTCAGAACCAAAGCAGATTTTCTATGCAGCTTTTCTCATTAAATACAAGGTCAAGGAGGTAATTGCTCACTTACCTTCCATGGTAGGTGACCACAGAGACTTCGGTGTTTGTGGCACATTCTGTTGTAGCTGGTCATTTTTTCCTATCTCGCAAGAGAAACCCATCTGAGGCAAGTAGCAAGGGTGAAACTCCACGTTCTATTTAGAGCCCACTTTAAGTAGGAGGGAGGGCTAACCTAGCTCAGCAATTCCTAACCCCGTTAACTCACGAGAATCACCTGGAGAGCTTAGAAAGTGTCAACACCTGGGCCCTTCTCTCTAGAAATTCTGATTCAGTTGGTTTGGGGTGGTTCTTGTCTATTTTAAAAGCTACCTAGGTGAACTTCAAGCTAGAGAACTACTATGTAGTTACTAAGGGCTTGGGATTGAGTGTTGTTTTCACTGGAGGTAGGAATTCCTTTGGTACAAAAGATGGGAATGAATATGCCAGGTTGAGGGAACTGTAAGCAATGATGTGGAGGCATGGGAGTATGGAGAGGTCTAGAAGGCAAGCAGACTCAAATTTAATCAGGTTTCATCACCAGAAAACAATGTACGTGGAGATATCTATATCTATCAACTACTCAGGTTCTGATGAAATGCCTTCACTAAGATGAAACTTTAGGTTTTAGTTTTCATTAAATGACATTTAGAAATATTCCTAAACTTATGCAAAATGGCAGGAAATACATAATTTGCTAAACTACTTGGTAATGAACCTTGCAATACATTTCTTCCTTTTGGGTATCAAGAAAAAGTCTATTCTCTCCTAATGCAAGTTCACGTTTCCTGTAACGAGACAGAAAATTACATGGTCCAAGATGTTTTACTTTAGACTTCAGCTACTAGTGTTAATACTCAGTGCTAATTTTAGGTAGTTTGAATTTTAGTTCATTCCAGTGCTCACACTCTAGATAAAATTTTCTCTCTCTACTCTTTGTATTATTTTCAACATTTCTTTTTAATATGTATTTTGATTATCCTATTTAATATGTACTTTAACATAGTAATGTATCTAATTCCTTTTGGAAATAGACAAATATAACTTTTATATCCGTCCACTTCTCATCCTTACATCCATACCAAGGCTCCTGCCCACTCTCTGACCTCATTCCTCCCTCATTTTCCCTTTTGTGCCCTCTATTCTTTTAATTACCCAGCACACCATGCTCAATCTCCTTTGCTTTTCTTCTACTTGGATCTTCTCTTCAACTAGAATAGTGCTTCCCAATGCTCCTCATATCATGCAATATACAGAAAATGGTAACATTTTTACAACACACTGGAGTGAAGAGAGGAGACTATTGACCACTAGAGATGACTGGTCAGGGCCTTTGCTGCCCCAGGCTCTGCCCTGCTGGCTCAAAGGCTGAGATGATCAACACATTATTGCAATACACCACCAATGAGATCTTTGAATGGCTGTCCCCTTTGTATTATTTGAGTCTCGACTTAAATGTCAATTCTTCAGAGCAGCTCACCTCACCAACGCCACAAGCATAGACCACTTCAGCCATTCCACCATCCTTACTCAATTTTATCTTACTCATAACATTATCAGCTCCTGCAATTATCTCATTTAGTTGTTTGTTTCTTCACTTGTTTATAGTTTGTTTCTACTAGTTTCACTATAAAGTGACTGAGTTCAGGAATACTTGTAGGTCCTATTAATCATTACGTACAAAAAGCCTAGAAAAAAAAGGTAAGTACTCAATAAACATAGCAGGTTGTTTGGAAAAGTGTGACTAGGCCTCGATATTTTCTATTCCTGGATGAGGCTTCACTTAGTGTGGCCAGGGAACATGCTTCACTCATGCTTAACATGAGTTAAGGCAAAGACAAAGACTCTATCTTTCTAGTTTTATAGTCTCAGTGGGTGGTGTACTGCCTGGCTCATAGCAGACATACAATATGTGCTTGTTGTGTGAACGAATGAAGAGATGAAGGAAGGAAGGAAGATAGAGGTAATTGAACACAAACTTCAATTTCTTTGGTCTGTTCCAAGTTTTGGAAATCTTCAACAGGAGCAGGTAGCAGTTAAGTTTGAAACCTGGATAATAATGTTAGGGGTCTTTTAACTGATGCAGTCAGGCTAATATGAGGCATCCATTATGTGATCTATGGCAAATAACTTAACTATGAAGACCCTCAGTTTCCTTTTCTGCAAACTGTTTAAGTTTGGGTTTGGTGAGTTCTGCAGTCCCTTACCATTTTGAAATCTGCTATATAAATCGACAGAAAGTCAGCAAGGGGATGTTGAGGAAGTAATCAGGCAGTTAATCCAGATAGTAGCCAGGATCCTCCAAGGGAGACCAGAGACTGCTTTTTAAAAACATGATGGATGACTAAGAATGATCCAGGCAGCCTTCAAGGCATATTTTCAGGGCAGGGTTGGGCTTTCTACCTAGGATACTTATGTTGTCCTCTTTCTCTGCTCACCTACTGCTGAGCAGTACCTTCTCATCAGTTGGTGAACTTGAATAAATGAGCAACAACTGTTGCTAAGGTCAGGTAGCTGCAAGTAGGAAGTATTTCTCCAGGGTAGAAAATTCTATTTTCTCATTGTATTCAAGTGTTTTAGAAACAAACAAGCAAAAGGCCTTTCTAGGCCTCCATTTGTTTATTTGAAAAATTGAACAGGCTTAGGCTGTTGTGAAGATTAAATAAAACATTGCATGGAAAGGGCTAGTATAGAGTTAGGCGTATAGTAAACACTTAATCATGTTGGCTACCACTGTTATTATATTATGCAAGTCATGAGCTAGAAGCCAAAATATTTAATCCCAAATACTTGCATTTGATTCCATTTCTTTCTACTGAAGATGGAGCAGTTGGCTGTGAAGTCCAGAGGAAGAGATCCAGAACTGCACATGATGATACTCATCTTCTTCAATTAAAATGCCTCTGTATATTAATAAGCCCAGCTGTGTTTCCCAATTTGGAAAAGCTGCAAAATCCAAAAATAAACCAAAACAAAGAGATACTTAGTCTGGAGGCAAATTTCAATTTTAGGTTTCTTACAGAAAAAGACTGATATTATTGTGTTTGACATTAAAATTATATCAACACTACATTTAGTAACAGTCAGATACTAGGGCACACTCATCTGCTCATCTACATCTCTCTAACAGAAGTAGATCTTTTGAACATTTATGTCTTTAGAGAATCATTGTTTTGTTTCTTTTTGTTTTGTTTCCCATTAAGTGATGGGTCTGGGATAAATACCTTCTCATTCACAATAAAAATTATTGAAAGATGTGCTGGTTGGCTCATGCTTAAAAAAGGCTATTTATTTTTAGTTTTCAAGGTGGAATTGGAAACTAAGAATATAATAATTTTAGAAGATAGATATCATTCTCTTTAAAAGTAAACACTGCTGGGCTTCCCTGGCTTCCCTTCTCAACCACTGTGGTTGAGAGTCTGCCTGCCGATGCAGGGGGCATGGGTTCGTGCCCCAGTCCAAGAAGATCCCACATGCCGCGGAGAGGCTGGGCCCGTGAGCCATGGCCGCTGGGCCTGTGCGTGCGGAGCCTGTGCTCTGCAACGGGAGAGGCCACAGCGGTGAGAGGCCCGCATACCGCGAAAACAAATAAATAAATAAAAATAAACACTGCTAACAATGAGCTCTAAACAACTTTTCAAAATGTTATTTCTTGGATAATTTCAAGTAAGAAGTTACATTTGATAAAACATTAACAGCAATTTTTGACTAATTTTAGTTTAGTTTAAAGAAGTTCTTTTCCATAGAATTTTTAAGTAATTGACTATAAACTCAAAAACTGTGATTTGGTATAATTTCCCCATACTTATTTTACATTAAATAATTTATGTATGTTTACCTGTTAATTACCTGTTACCTGTTAATACAAAATATAAAACATAAAAATTCTAGTTACTATTTATGCATAAGAATTTACACTTCTTTTCTTTTTGGAGGACAGGTATATTTCACATAAATGGAAAAGATGAAGAAAGCCCAAGATAGAAAATATTTTGGAAAGTTAATTTAAAATTTCATTTTACTAACATTGATTGAACACATAAGATATAAGGAACTCTGATAAGTTCTTTAGTTGCATTTTCTTATTTAATCCGAATGCAGCTTAATAAAGGAGAAAATTTTCTATCTTCTTTTGGTAAATCTTGCAGACTCTGTATTCAAAAATTTTTCCCACTGCAAAATACTAAAGGATGATAGATAAGTTACAATTAACAGGCAGAGCTGAGCTCTCAAGAAATTAAAGAGAATCTTCAGTATCCCAAAATGACAGGAACAAAAGCCAGAGTAATTATCTAGCACTGAAGTTATAGATACCTTAGAGACATTTGCTGATCAATGGTACCTAAATCCTGAAGTGTTAATGTCTCTTCAATGAAACAGAACAACTCCTAAGGCATATAAAAGATGGTGTGGTGGTGGGGGAGGAGGGGTGGGAATGGAAACAGCTACAGAAAGCTAGAATAGTCAAAGAGCTTCAGTAAAAACAATGTGTCTGCCTGGCTTGAATCCTACACAGGGATAAATGCTCCTCTGATAATACCTAGTGATAAATAATGCCCTCACATAGGATAATAAGTCTACTGTTGTATATAACAGAAGGAAACACAAATATTCCTGGGATAATGTCCATTGAACCAAGATTCTCAGAATTCCCATAAACAGAGATTGGTCAAATGAGCAAACATAAGCAAATATTGACTATATAACAATAATCATATCTAATTAAGAAATCTTGATAAAACTAATTACTTCACAACTGTACCTTGGATAGGGATGATCTGAATTAAAGTGTTTAAAGGTACTTATACATGCTTAGAGGTAGTGAAAAACATAAATAATACTTAAGTTGTTTATTCATGTTAAAATATTAAGGAAGGTCATGACTAGAATACAGAACTTTCTACAATAGAGGAAGAAAATTAATTTTGAAACTCAGTCAGCAGAATAGAAGGAATGGGTATAAGAGAAGCATAGATGAGATAGGATGTATATGAAAACATAAAATAGTCACAGTAAAATTAAGACTAAACTCACCTACTAAAACACTAAGATTTTCAGAATTGGAAAGGAAAGAACTATAATATTTTTACAAGGGACTCACTTAAAACCTTGAAGACACAGAAGAGATGAAAATTAATATATGGAATGAGATATACTAGGCAAATACAGAAAAGAACTTGTATAGACAAAATAGACTTTCAGGCAACAAAAAGTAGTAAGGATAAGGAAGGTAACTAAGTCAGCAGGAATATATACTAATTGTAATTACGTATGTACATATGATTATGTCCTGAAAGTATGCAAAGCAAATATTGACGGAACTACAATCAGAAGTTGACAAATCTCCTGTCTTTGTGATAGGTTACTCTATCCTATCCTATCTCCTTACTAATTTTTGTCTGCTTGATCTATCAACTTCTGATAAGGATTGAAGTTGACAGATTAAGCAGACAAAAATTAAGGATATAGAAGCTTTGAACAACACAATTAACAAGCTTGATCAAAAAGATATGAGTAGAACTATGCATATCATGATGAGATGACATGTCTTGCAAAATTTCTGATAATTGATCATGTACTAGGCAATAAAATCAATCTCAAATTTTAAAAGAATTGATGTATTTTACTTCACATTCTTTGACAACAATGAAATTAAGCTACAAACCACTAACAAAAGATTACTAAGAACATCTTTACTTAATTGGCATTTAGAAGAGTGCTTCCAAATTACACAATTTGGAAATCACTATGGAAAGTATAAAATAGAATTGACTAGAATAAATAAACACTGTTTTGACTGATTAAGAATAAAAGGGAAAAGACTCACACAAGTAATTAATAAGGATCAAAACAAGAGATTCACTGTAGATACAGGAAAGATAATTTAAACTATTTAGTAAAACTGGAAAAATTTAAAAGAAAACTATAACTTAACATTGATTCTAGAAGTATTAATTCTGAATTATTATATAGCCACTAAATAAATGACATCAAGAATTAAAAACATACCTATCAAGGGGCTTCCCTGGTGGCACAGTGGTTGAGAGTCTGCCTGCCGATGCAGGGGACACGGGTTTGTGCCCCCGTCCGGGAGGATCCCACATGCTGCGGAGCGGCTGGGTCCATGAACCCTGGCCGCTGAGCCTGTGCGTCCGGAGCCTGTGCTCCGCAACGGAGGAGGCCACAACAGTGAGAGGCCCGCGTACCGCAAAAAAACCCAAAAAACAAAACAAAACAAAACCTATCAAGAAAAACCAAGTCCAAATGTCTTACAGGTAAGTTTTACCAAATAGTCTAAAAACAGATAATTGAGGTCTTATAAAAGCTATCCCAGAGAATAGTAAAATGAGGGAATACTCCACACTTCATTTTTATAAGGTTGGTATAAATTTTGGTACTGATGTCAGAGTAGGACAATATAAGAAAGGAAACTTATAGACAAATCTCACTCAAGGATTTAGATGCAAAACCTAAAACAAAATATTAGTAACACAGTATTAGTAACTTAATTCTAAAACCAAGTATAAGAAAGGGATAGAATAGGAAATATAACTTCTTTAAACTGACTAAGCATCCGTTTCAGAAATATACTATGTGGCGTAGCATTAGAAGTATTCTCTCTAATACATGAACGAGATGAGTATACCCTCTATTCCTGCATCTCTGACATATTAAACTGCAGTTCTAGCCAGTTCATTAGGAAACAAAAAGGTAATTAAGTGCAAAAAGCTTAGAAAGAAAGTTTTGTTGTAGTATTTGCAGATAATTTAGTTGTCAACATAGAAAAGCAAAGAAAATCTACAGATTATTAAAATTAATCAAGTACACAGAAGTAAAACCAAATAACTTAATCACATTCTTATATACCTAAAAAAATTGAAAATATAATTTTAAAATATACCATCCACATTAGCTACCATGTATAAAAGCACAACTACAATAACAACAAAATAAGGTACCTAGGGTAAAAAAATCTACCACAAGCTGTTCATGTTGTTAATGGAGAAAATTAAAAGCTTTATCGATAGGAAAGGAAGAACTAAATAAATGAAAAGTTACATCATATTCCTGGATAAAAAGATCCAATAACATAAAGATGTCTGTTCTTTTGAAACTATCACATAATTTCAATACAATTCCAATAAAATTCCACAATTTTAAGTATACATATGGGGGTGGGATGGAAAAGTTGATTCAAAATTAATATGTAACAGTAAAAGGCCAAGTACTGCCAAGAAACTCTAAGAAAGAATAAAGTAAAGAGGATGATCTAGCACATATCAAATTTATTGTAAAACTTAAGACACTGTATTTTTGGAACAAAAATAGATAAACAGATCAATGGAAGAGAATAGAGAACGCAAAAGTAAACTCACCAGTATATGAAAACAAGATGTATGACAGAAGAGACTGTATATCAGGGGAAGAAAGGATGGACTATTAAATGAATAGTACTAGGTAATTTTTTCATTCTTACGGTAAAAATTAACCTGCATTCCTACCTCACACAATACACTCAAAAGCCAAATTTAGGGTGAATTCACCAACTAAATATGAAATTCAAAAAAATGTTGGCTGGTATCTTTATAACCTCAAAGTAGACAAAGATTTCTTACACAAGACAGAAAATGCATAGAACAAAGGAATATTCATTTACATTAAACTGAAAAATGTAAATTCATCAAGACACTTTTAAAAAGTGAGGCAAAGATTGAAAGAAAATATTTCCAATAATACAAATGATAAAAGATGAATACCCCTAATAGATAATGGACTTTAAAAATTAGTAAGTTAAAAAAAATCCCAAAGAACCCAGTTTAAAAGTAAGCAAATATAAGATCAAATAACTCACATTGAAGAAACTTGAAACAACACTCAACCTTGATGAAGCAATGGGAACTTACACATTTTTAGTGATTGTGTTAATTTCCTTAGGACACCATAACAAAGTACCACAACCTGGTTGGCTTAAAGCAACAGAAATGTATTGTCTCAGAATTCTGGAAGCTAAACATCTGAAATGAAATTGTTGGCCTGATACAAACTCTCTGACAGCTCTGGGGGAGATTCCATTGTTTGTCTAAGCTTCTGGTAATTGCCAACAGTCCTTGGCATTACTTGGATTATGGCAGCATAACTCCAATTTCTGTCTCTGTCTTCAGATGGTACTCTTCCCTGTGTGTCTGTCCAAATTTCCCTCAGTTTATAAGAACATTAGTCATTTGATCTGGGCCCACCCTAATTCTTTATGATATCTTTTTAACTTAATTACATCTGCAAAGATCTTATTTCCAAATAAGGTCACAGTCATAGACACTGAGTCCTTTATCCTTTTGGGTGACACAATTCAACCTACAAAAGTGGTTATGAGATTTTACACAACCAGTTTGGTGAAGAATTAGGCTATATCTACTGAAGTTGAATCTGGGCATATCAAAGGATCCAATAATTCCACTTCTGGATGCTTAGATCCTTGCTACTCTAAGTATGGTCTATGAATCAGCAATATCAGTGTCACCTGGGAACTTGGCAGACATGCAGAGTCTTAGGCTTCACTCCATACCTATGGTGTCAAAATCTGCATTTTAAACAAGATCCCCATATACTTTGTTTGAAAAGTACTACACTGTAATCCAGTTTACTCTAAATTACATGGATTAAAAAAAAAGTGATATACACATTAATGCTCACAGCAGTATTATTTATAAAAGCAAGCATTTGGAAAAGACTTAAACATTCACTAATCAGAGAATGGATAAATAATTTGTGGCTTTATTCATAAAATATAAATCTACAATGTAGTGAAAATAAATGAACTAGAGGTGCTTGTATCAATGCAGATGAATTTCACAAAGATAATGTTGAGCAAAAAAAGGAAGTTGCAGAAGAATACATAGAGAATGATGCCATTTGTATATTGCTTAGTGACATGTACATATGGTGTAAAAGTATAAAGTCATTCATGAGAATGATAAACACTAAATTCAAGAGTAAAGAGAACTTTATGGAATCATACTCTTCTTTTTCATAAATTTTTCTTAAGTATATAGGTATTTATTATTTATACTATATCATTCTTTATATTTTTGGTAACTCATATAATGTAAAAAATGGAAAAAATTAAGAAAAAATTCAAGGCTAGTAAATGGCAGCCATAGGTATTTGAATCCAGAGCTGTGGCCCTGAGCCACTACTCCCAACTAACAAACTACTGTTTCAACAGGCCAGATGGCACGGTTATAGACTCATATTTTGTAACCACAGTTGTTGTTTTTATATAAGTAGCATGTTTTAAAACAAGATTAAAATAATGTATTCGGTATTGGTTTTAGCTTTATAACAAAAAAGGTTATTTGTCAAAACAAAGTAAAATGTGGGTACTTACCCCCAATTATTGTTAGGTTAAATGCAGTAATTAAATCTTGTTTCAAATAAGTATTAAACTGAATTTAATTTCCAACTATCCTTAGACTAACAGGAAATACTGAGCTAATATTCCAAACACTTTTCTCATTTCAGCTATGCTCTTATCCTTTCACAAGTGAGCCATGAAAATATTGTCAGAAAGAGAGCAGTGTAGAGGAAGTGTGCTCAGGAAAGCACATTTATTAACACCTGTCACTCTAATCTGATGATTTCCTATAACAAAAATACTGCCTTTTGCTGTACTTTACCATTTAATTGGGGTCTATGAATTTCAATTATTGATTTATATTTTTGAACAAACGGTTGAGCTCCCAGAGAAGAGCAGACTCCTTTTCCTCAGTGATTATTGAACTTTTGTTGACATATTCATCACCACGCCCAACAACATTTTTTTTTTTTTGCCTCACTGCATGGCTTTTGGGATTTTAGTTCACCCACCAGGGATTGAACCTGGGCCCTTGGCAGTGAAAGGGCAGAGTCCTAAACACTGGAGCACCAGGGAATTCCCAATAACTTCTGATTTAAGTCAAGAAGTTCCAGAATGCAGAGGCCACATCTTTCTTCACTTGTCTCATACTCAGAATTTTCTAAAGAATTGAAAGCTTACCAAATAAGTTAAAGAATAGGGAGAATGTCACATCTGAAAGAGTAGGGAACAGACTCTGCCATGTCCCCTGCCTCTTGTTTGTAGAAACGCTTTAGTGCCTTAGGCCTTCCCAAGTTCCAGTGACCAGATTTAATCACAGAAGTGAGAAAACGCAGAAACAAAGGAAAACAGTCAAGCAACATAAAATAATAATCCTTTAGCCATAAAACAAAGTCAAGGACATTTAGCTCCTCTGTAATGCTATAGATAATATCCTGGGCCATATCCTTGAGTTGTTTTGCAGATACTAAAATCCCCACCAGGTGGGAGAAGTTAACTACTCCTACTGACCACCAGCACATAGACCCCAGACCGGTTAGAACCAGAAGGTTGATGATCTTGACTCCAGAAATACCATCCAGTTACCTCACCACCAACCAATCAGAAGAATGTCTACCAACTGATCAGGCACCCTGCAAACCTCTCCCTCACACTGTCTTTAAAAACCCTTCCCTGAAAGCCATTGGGGAGTTTGGGTCTTTTGAGCAGGATGTGCTGGGTCTCCTTGCTCAGCCCCATGTTGGGCACCTTGCAATAAATGCTCTATTTTCCTTCACCACAACCTGGCATCAGTAGATTGTATTTGCTGCATGTAGGGGGGTAGCAGACCCAAGTTTAGTTTGGTAACACATCCCTGTGCAAATTGTTTTCAAATAAATCCTCATCTGAAAGGGCCTTAATTTTTTTTTCAAGCACTTGCTCTTTCACTAAGCCTACCTAATTCTCATTCTCTGCACTTCTCAACAATTATCAGTAGACAGAGAATTAATATTATTACTTTGCATCACTATTACTACTATTATTGCTTGACCTTTACTGCATATTTTTTATTTTATGGGCCAGCAAAGTGTATTAAATCACTTAATCTTCACAATTCTATTTTACACCCATTTTACTATTGAGGAAACAAGAGCGTTAATTAATTTGCCCAAGGTCACACACCTAGTGAATACGAGTTACTGTGGGTTTTTTTTCACTCTCTACATGCTGTGTTTTCAACATGTGTGTTAAATGAACCGAATCAACCTTACAGTTCCAGGAGCAGAGACTTAGGCATCTATCATTTGTGTTTTGCCACTGAAAATTTAGGGTGGTTCTGGGTCTCGGAGAAGCGTCTGTCATGTAGAAATAGCAGCTAAGTAACGATACTATCTGAGGAAGGTGGATGGTGAGAATTAGATACACAAAAAAACTGCTCAGTTTTAAAGGAGAATTTTTTCTCTTGCATTTTGGTTGCATTTCTTATTAAGGACCAGTTAATTCTTGCTGATAATCAGAAGACCACACTTCCTAAATTATCTAAGCAAAAATTTCTCCTTGAAGTATTTTTTTTTCCCTAACAAATTCCAGTAGAAAATTCACAGTTCTGGAAAATCTACAATTGCCTTGTTGCTTTAGTATTTGAAGATTGGGGTGAATAAAATTCAGAATAGTTTTAATTAAAAAAATAATCTATCCTAGTTTTAATTACTCAAAAATATAAAACCTTTTTAAAATAGGAGTTTTAAAAAATTACTTCTGTAATCTCTTAAGCAAAATTTCAATTCTTTATTATGTAGGTTATTTCCTCATTAATACAAAAATCAGCCATAATTTGGGATTATGGATGAACATATCAATTATTGAGAAGACCCAAACATTACTGAGCTTTCAGCAATGATAAGACAGTCAGATGCACAGCAAAACTTCAGCCTAACATCTTTTTAATCTGATGTCCCTGGTCAAAGAACTACATTGAAATGCTTGGCTTGTATCAAATTTCCTGTAAAGATGTTAAAAATCTTTATCTCCCATAACCTATTTTAGAGAAATTTCACATGATGGATGATGCATCATACCCCAGATCCATAACTGACAAGTTTATACTTGCATCTTATAAATTCAAACAAGCAATAAAAGCAGAATGACTGGAAGCTTTGTTTTCAAATGATGTCATCAGTAATATTCGCTTTAAGTTTAGTTTTTCTTTAGGATAATTTCAGAGGCCTTGAAGAACAAGAGCCTAACTATCCAGGATCTTCAGTTTGCACCATTTTCTTCTGGCATATCCAGGATTCTGTATCGTTAAGGGTTAAACATAGAAGAACTGGCAAAGTGTGAACATGAAGAAATGTAACATCATTGTGCTTTTAATATATATCACAATATTATTAGTTTAATAAAAAGTTTTACATGTTTATCTATTCACTTGAAGGTTGTAGAACCATAGTGCTGCATATCCTTTTATACTTCTATTCGTAAGAGTGCCTATACATTCTTATTGAAATGAAATGTTTGAAATATTATGTACATTATTTCTAAGAAAAACATGAGCTACTTGAGTTTTTTTCAACTTGAATTAAAAAAAAGCAGTGTCATAGAATATTAAAGCAGAATAGCAAATGCCAGTCTTATAAATATTAACACTAGATTTACAGCATTTTAGCTTTCTAAAAAAGGAAAAATAAACTTGTCAGTTATTAAACAATTTGGGTTTAATAATAATGAATGCACAGTTGCTGACTGACATATTTACTGATTTACACTTATGTTTATATGTGCTAAATTTGACAAAATTCATATTCAAGTTTGAACTTGACATGTAAATATTTTTTAAAATTCAAATTTCTTTTACACTTTGTTTATGTTATCATCTATATTTCCAAAGTTTTATCTTTGGAGAATCCAGACTTTAATTATTTTCCTATTAAAATTTTTGGAACTGCAACTGTATTTTAACAGTTACCTAGTTCTGTATTTGTGAGGAGATTTTAAAGGGAGAATGAGTACCTTCACAAATTTTTTAAAGATTTCCTCAGAGTCTGTAGCCAGTATCGACATGTATACTTATCTCTTTCTTTTCAATGCCATGAATCATTACAAATGTCAGGTTCATTGTTGTGGCATGCTGAAATGATTGAGTGGGAACTGTGTCCAGCACTGTATTGTAAAACAATTGATCTCCAAACACGTTGTTCTACAGCATGCATCGGCCCAACTAGATTTTCTTTGACGCTTTCATGACTGCTCTTTTGTTTGGTCTTGGAGAATTTAAAGCTCAAATTTGAACACAATATTAAGACTATCTGCAGTGAATCTGTGCCTGTTATCTAGAGTCATCTACTTTTGGGATTGCATTCTGTATTTTTCCTTTACTTCAGTCATGTAATCAGAATGTATAAGTGAAGTTTGTTATATGCTATTCTAGTGGATTAGAAATCCCATTCTTTATCTATGTGCAAATGGGATTAAATTTGGTTTTCTTGGTAAAGGAAAACCTTAGAACCAACCCATAGCAGTCTCTTTACCGTCTATGTTAAGTCATCCCCATTTGGAAAATCCAATATTGTTTTATCCCCCATTGGTGAATGTGTGAAAATGTATGAGTTCCAAAGTTCAGCCTTTGTTAGCACAAAAGCAACACAAGTGAAGATGTTTGCCTAGGTCTATTAAAATTGTATTTCTAGATAGAACTTTTGAATGACAAATGCTGCAGGCTTTCATAAAGAGCTAGAAAATATAGACTTGATATAGAGGATAAAGAGCAAAAGATGACAGTAAAAGAAATTTTTGAAGAAAAGAGGAGAAAAAATATAAAACTCAAAGTTACTTTTCTTTTAATAGCAGTCGTTTTCTTTCTTGAAGTTGTGGGATTTTTTCAATACCTGCTTATTTTCTGCAAGACAAGGGTTTATAGATGGCGCTCTAAAGCATTTGCCGGAAGGTGGCGACATAGCCCTCATTGCCTAGAGCTGTCCCAGGTGCTGAACCCAGTTTCGGAGACCACGAGAAACTCTGCTGCCAGCGACCAGGGATTCCACCAAGTTCTCCCTAGAGGCCTGCAAACTCTGGTTAGAAAAGCAAAAGGCCATAAAAATGCCCGGCCTCATTTATAACACAAAGACAAAAAAATTCCCTTCCCTAAATTTACTTGCTGCGGAGCTGTGGGAAATGGCAATGTTCACTGAAATTTAAAACGCAATGGAGATGGAAAGGCAGGTGTGTGTGTGTGTGTGTGTGTGTGTGTGTGTGTGTGTGTGTGTGTAGAATGCATACCGAATTGATTATTTTCTTCACTTTGAGATGCAGCTGTTTACCTGTCCTTTGACCTGTTCTTTATAATTACTTTCTCCCCCAATTCCTCAAGGTTAAAAAAAGGCAGAGGCAATATCCTCCCCAAAGGAGACAGGCTGGACTGTGCGATGATAAACGGGGGTGATTTTTAAAAAGCTAAGACACATTCCCTTTTCTTTCCATGAATTAGTAATAATTTACAGACTGACCCAGGACTGTCCACCTCCCCACTCAGGCTCCGTGTGTCTCCTTTTCTCATTTCCTATTGCCACTCTGTGATGCTGACTCTACTTAAGAATTTGACAGAAATATGAAGCAATTAACGTGGTTAGATTTGTTTTCCCTCTAGTTTGGCCGGGTGGGAGGCGGAGTTATTTGTTGTAATGTTAGTCTGACCGGCGGATCGGGTGCGTGTAAGCTAGTTCTGAGTCTCGGTCAACAAAAAGGGATTTGAACGCAAAGAGGCTGAGCTAGAGGGAGAGGAGGGCGGGGAACCAGGGGAAAGAGGCACTCAGGGTTGGGGAAGTGTCGGGAGGGGAGGGGGGAGGGTTAGCGTAGGAGAGAGGTAGACTGGCTGTCGGAGCAACACCGGGGAGATAAAGGGAAGTGAGAAGGGAGAGGGAGACTGAAAGGGAAAACTAGTGGGAGAAAGGGAAAGAGAGAGGGGGCTTAAGGGAATGAGAAGAGAGTAGAGGAGGGAGTGGGAGAGAGGGAGGGAGAGAAGCAAGGAGAGGAGGGTTACAGAGTGACTGTGGAGGACGGTGTTTCTCTATTCCAGATACTTCTAAGATTGGAGATTCTTTTCTGGTGGGGAGACTCCGGGTCTGGCAGCCAGTTAGGCAGTGGCAAAATAAAATGGACAGCGAGAGACAAACGTTCCAGCCACCTTTCCGCCTCCCGGAGATCCCGGAGCTCTTCTCCAGCCAATTCGTTTCCCAGCTGGAGTCTCTGAGCGCGCTGGACTACGAGAGCCCAGGGAGCACCTAGAAGCTAGCTGCTCCTCGGAGATGCCTTCGCCTGAGCAGTAAGAACTTCCTGCTTGAGTCCCTGCATCCCCTCCCCCGTTGAAATTCCCCAGGAAAGAGGGGCGGAAGACCCCGGGGGGAGGGGCGAGGGGTATCCTGGCGCAGCTCTTTCTCCCCTCCCCTCCCCTGCCGGGCGCGCAGGCATGGATGTGCTCAGCCCCTTACAGGGCAACAACACTACGTCGTCCCAGGGTCCCTTCGGGACACGCGCCAACGCTACTGGCATCTCCGACGTGACCTTCAGCTACCAAGTGATCACCTCTCTGCTGCTGGGCACGCTCATCTTCTGCGCGGTGCTGGGCAATGCGTGCGTGGTGGCCGCCATAGCCTTGGAGCGCTCCCTGCAGAACGTGGCGAACTATCTTATAGGCTCGTTGGCCGTCACAGACCTCATGGTGTCGGTGCTGGTGCTGCCCATGGCCGCGTTGTACCAGGTGCTCAACAAGTGGACTCTGGGACAGGTCACCTGTGACCTGTTCATCGCCCTCGACGTGCTGTGCTGCACCTCGTCCATCCTGCACCTGTGCGCTATCGCGCTGGACAGGTACTGGGCCATCACAGACCCCATCGACTACGTGAACAAGAGGACGCCCCGGCGCGCAGCTGCACTCATCTCGCTCACCTGGCTCATTGGCTTCCTCATCTCCATCCCGCCCATGCTGGGCTGGCGTACCCCGGAAGACCGCTCGGACCCCGACGCGTGCACCATCAGCAAGGACCATGGCTACACTATTTACTCCACCTTTGGCGCTTTCTACATCCCGCTGCTGCTTATGCTGGTTCTCTACGGGCGCATCTTCCGAGCCGCGCGATTCCGCATCCGCAAGACAGTCAAGAAGGAGGAGAAGAAGGTAGCCAACAACCGCCTTGGGGCGTCGCCAGCCCCGCAGCCCAGAAAGAGCGTAAATGGTGAGCCGGGTAGCAAAGACTGGAGGCCGGGCATGGAGAACAAGGCAACAGGGGCTCCGTGCGCCAATGGAGCCGTGAGGCAGGGCGACGAAGGAGCCGCCCTGGAAGTGATCGAAGTGCACCGGGTGGGCAACTCCAAAGAGCACCTGCCGCTGCCCAGCGAGGCCGGTGCTGTCCCCTGCGTCCCCGCCTCCTTCGAGAAGAAAAATGAGCGCAACGCCGAGGCCAAGCGTAAGATGGCCCTGGCCCGCGAGAGGAAGACGGTGAAGACGCTGGGCATCATCATGGGCACCTTCATCCTCTGCTGGTTGCCCTTCTTCATCGTGGCCCTGGTCCTGCCCTTCTGCGAAAGCAGCTGCCACATGCCCACCCTGTTGGGCGCCATAATCAACTGGCTGGGCTACTCCAACTCTCTGCTCAACCCTGTCATTTACGCCTACTTCAACAAGGACTTCCAAAACGCATTTAAGAAGATCATAAAGTGCAAGTTCTGCCGCCGATGATGATGGAGGCGTAGCTGGCGCGTAGGCCTACTCCACCCAGCCCTCTGGAATCAAAACCTTTGCTACTTTTCCTCTAACATTCACATCTGCTCCGCGCGCTGCTTCCAAACCCCCTCCCCCTCCCCCAGCCCTCTATTCCCAGCGGGGAAGGAGGGAGCCCCATGCAAAGAGGCTACAGCCGCGGGGCAAGAGAGTCTGGGAAAAACTTAGAGTCTGTGAGAGGCGACCTTGGCTCAAACTTTGGTCTGGGAATCACTTTTGATTCCAGCAATTGCCTCCTCCCTCTTCTGCCCCCAAATCTTCGCGGCGGAAGTTTAAGCCTTACCCGTTCAAGGCAAAAAATCCACACAGAAGAAGAAAGTGTACACCCAGCCGCCGCGCCCACTAAAGGCTCCCACCTGATCGCCTCACTGCTACAACTTGAACTTAAGGTTCAGGACTTTGCTTCATTCCCCAGCAACCCCATCCCAGCCCGCCTTCTTGCCCTAGAAACGTTCACTGTTTTTGCGGTCTCATCCCTTATTTCCTTTTCCATCTTCCCTTTATGCCCTCGCGAGTCTCTATGCACTAAATTGCTAGTCGGGAAATCTGGGAGGGTCTGCTTTTCCCGGTGCCTAAGGTGTCCCCGGGAATCTCCGCCTCCTGGTGCAGATTCCCAGAGTAACTCGCCCGGGAACAGCCCCATGCTTTGTTTTCTTGGATTCAAAACAAGTGGCTGGAAGTTGTCTCTTAGAGTGGACCTGTAAGTACAAGGCTAGAGCAGTGGGGCAGAGCGAGGTAGAACGAATTTACCCTTGCCTGCCTTGGTGTCAGCACTCACCAAAGAAGCTGACAGTCATTGGGAAGGGAGAGCGGACTTCTGTTATTACAGGTTGCTGGCGAGTCTGAACTGGCTGGCATCGCCACTTACCTACTGTGGGAGGCGCCCGCCGACCACGCTGCGCGCGCTGGGGCAAGGTGGGGGGGGGGTCGTGCCACGTGCAGGGAATCCCCGAGCCTTGCGCCCTCTCTGAGGTCTGGCGTGCGCTCAGCGCGCACTGAAAACTAATCCCGACTGGAGCCTTCCCTCCGCCTACGCCCCAGGACCAGCTGAAGAGAGGGTAAACAACAGTTAAGGTTTGCGGAAACCGGCGCTTCTAGGTCCAGCCAAGCTCTAGAGACCAGAAAGACCAGCAAGTCCCACGGGGTGGCGTTTTCCAGGTGGGCCCGAGCTCTAGCTGGCACTCCCCTTGGAAACTGAAAGAGCAAGTTTATCCAAAAGAAGCAGATTCTTTTCCTCCTAATTCCACCCCTCGCCCTTTTCGGATAGGGAGATAGGTCTGTTTAGCGCATCCTAACACTGCACAGGATTTGTTCTGCAGGACGTCCAGGACACTTAGTTAACCACGACTTTGGTTCCCTAAAGGGAAATTTGGGCTTTCAGTAGAATGGGCCCCCGATCTGTGACCTCACAGGCGCTTACCTTAAATAATGAGGCCCTAAAGAACTAGCTAGGTGTGCTCTCTCTGCAGAGTCCTGGAGACTCTTGTACATTTGCTCCTTGGCCTGACTGCCCTGCAACACAGGTTTGCCAGGAAACCGGCCTCTTGCCATTTGAATATGTGGAGTACTCCAAGCTTTCTTCCCCTTAAAAGTATTCTTTCAGCCTTGCCACTCCTGCTGAAAAACTGGTTATCTTTACTGTCCCCAGAAGGGAAGTTTTTCGGTGCTCCATTTGAATGTAAATTTCCATCCATGTGACCGGGGTCAAGAGGTTTGTTATAGTTAAATTCGTTTTCCAATAATTGCACAACATTATTGATTCTTACGCCCCTCTCCCTTCATGTGTACCTTTTGAATGATTGCTTGGGCTGTTTTGAGAGCCATGTTGCAAAAGTTGCCAATGAAAAAGTTCACTTGTGTTAAAATTAAGGTGAAAAGACAGCTCTATCACTTGTAGCCATTTTATTGTTTGCCAAACCGAACAAAGCTCCATTTGGTATCTTTTTCTCGGACCTAAACTGAGAGTAAGCATCGTCTCCCATTAATATAGAGAAACTATAAGAACTATGGGAACTTAGTGGATGGTTTGTCTATGCATATGTAATGCTTGAAAGGGACTATGGTGGATAACATGAGGGAGACTTCTGCAGTCCATCAGTTATTTATTCGAAAATTCATTTTCTTTTTTGCTCACAATAATTTAAGTAGAGCCATATGAAAAAACAAACTTTGCTGTATGTCTTTCTAAATTTTAAGAACAAATTCTACATATAAAATAATTCAAGTCTGAAATTTGCTCATCCAAATTATGCCTTGGTCAGCATTTGAAGTCTTGAGACTTCTATTTAGTTGTGTCTTTTACAGAACTATGGCAATGGCTTTTGGGCATTTGTTCTTCCTGCTTTGGAGGATTTACACAAGAATGGGGAAGGAGCATCCAACTGGAGTATATAATTGCCAAAGCAATAGAGAAATTTGAGGAATAAGTGCAAAAGAGCTGCATAGCACTAAAGAACCCCTGATGCTTTTTTTTTCCTTTTAAAGTATTGCATTAAGGTAAAGTATATATGCATTAAAATTGACCTTTACTCTTCCCTGTGACAATAAAGGACTTTAATCATTGTAATGCTACAATAAACTGATATCAGTAACACATGCATCTTTATTTTAATCAGAATCGCTGTCTACTTGTATTTATTTGTATAATTTTAAAGCTGAAGTTAAAAAATACAGTTATCAGGAGAAGATCCTGCTATACACATCAGGGATCTGTCACTTAGAGAAACAAATTTAGTTTTAGTACAGAAACTCATTGTAGATGAGTGAGTTCTGTTTTAAAAATTCCTGTCTCTGGAATTAGAAGGTAACATTTCATCTTTTAGCCGTGAGACCATGCATTTTCCCTGACACCTACTAGTGAAGATTTAGGCATCTGTCTAATTAATATGGACAGGGTGGGGGACTTATAGAAGAGAAATGCAGCCTCTAGTATAAGCACCAGGGGCTCATGCTTCCTTTTTAAAGCAGTGGGTGGTGATGAACCACCTTCTCTGTCTTCCCCCCAATGTCCAGCTGGAAGAAAATAGCCTCCCTAGTTTCAAATGAAGTAACACATTGTTTTGGGGTTTGTCACTCATTAAAAGTGGAAAGGCAACTTCCTTTCTGGCTGGGTCTCATTTGATAGTGGGGTTTTATATGTAAGATCTTTTACTATATTAAAATTAATTCAAATGCTCTCTTTTTCCATACTGGAATCATCAGTAAGGCCTTTTGTTTCCCATGTTATGTTTGTTAATTTCACTGTTTTCTGGTGTCAGAATGAGGGTTGCAGGGCAGGGTAAACCCTAGTAAGCCTCAAGGGGAAAACAAAGTTCAGAGCTATTATGGCCACAGAAGAGGGCACTCTGAAGCTGTGTGAAGCCTAATTTAGGCTGTGTATGTACATACATATTCTCCCAATAATGAAAAGGTAAGACAGGAATTGAGGGTTTTTCATTTGAAAAGTGTTACATAAACACATCCCTGACCTTGAGTAAAATGATGCATTTGGCACATTTGTCTTCTAGATTCTGGGTATTTCCCTTCTTGGCCTCTGCTCTCTTCCCTGGTGTCTCTTCCTCCAAGCAGACAGTAGCTTTTTTTTTTCTACAGGGCTTCTGAACCTTTATCAACACTCCAATTAGGAGAGAGAGAATTTTTATCAGTTGCTTCCAGTGTGACTAACAAGCCCAGATAACCAATTAGCAGCTATCACATGTCAGGCTCTATTGGATAATGTTGAAATATGGGACTATAAAGTAATATAAGCTGCTGTTGGCACATTGAAGGAGTTTCAACCTACTTGGGTATTCAAGAATAAATTACTATGGTTAAGTAAACACTCACAGCAGAATATATGTATCATCTAAACAGGACAAATCACAGGAATTTGGCTCTATAAGGATTCAGAGGACAAGATCACTGTGGGCTGGGCGTGGGTAGGGAAGATTAGGTAGGGAAAGCTGTGTAGAGCAACAAGGATTAACCTCTGAATACATGAGGAGTGATATAAAAGGCCAAACATTCTTCATGAGGTGCCAAATACAGCCTGATTCCCTTTTTCTGTCAAGTGGGGGACCTGGAATGAAATTTTTACCTGTATTCCTACGTGTATCAGTCTGGGTTGATTATGAAGGTGGTAATGCTAGAGAAAGATGCAGGATCAAAACTTCCCATGTGTTATAACAACATAAAGTGTCTGGGAATAGAGAGAGAAGATGAGTCTAGAACCAAAGGAATGGGGATTAAGGTAACTAGATAGAGGAAGAATGTTCTGAGCAGAGTAAGGGGCAGAGCATAGGAATAAGGAGAAACTCATTAAACCATTAAACAGTGACAACAGGGTGACCGGGGTAGGTACAACAATTCACATTTATGTAATGTTTGTGATTTTGCCCAGTGATTTTCACAAATAATATGCAACTTAAATTTGAAATAGCAGATCCTTCTGGAAATACTAATTAGACCATTTTAGCCAAAGCAGAAGATTCACATAGTAATTGGTACATACATAAAAATATGCTAGAGATCATATATGGAAGCATTATAATACCAGGTTAAAAACAAGAACTATAGTTTTAAGTGGGGAACCACTAATAATGAAAGCAGAAGTGTATTGTTTGCAGGTAATTTCAATGGTGCATGTGTGAAACAATAAATGCCTGAATGTGGGATGCTGGTAAGACTGACAAATGCAGCAGAGAGAGAACTGGCAAGGGTTGGTGCCTGGATGTGAAGAGAAAGGGAGCTAAAAATGCCAGTGCGGTTTTGAGCCAAGGAGATTTGGGCGAATGACAGAAACGGGAAAGTCCAGAGTTGCTTCTCCTACGGGTCTTTGTTTTTTCAGCTCTATCTATAAATATGAAAAGGCTTTGTTCTCTGCTAAAAGAATTCCCAGCCCAGATGGAAGGGATCTGCTGATAAAGGTACTGATACACATGGCACAGCATTTGAACAATCTGTCATTTGGGTGATTATGTGAAGAATACCACCTCATAGAGCAATGGTCAGATCAATTCCTTGATTACTGATGTGTTTTTTAAAAGTAGAATGTGTGCTTTGTTTTTGGAGGAGCACAATTCCAAGGGACTACAGCAGCCTTTCAAGGAGAGTACCCCAAACACACCATGTTAGGCAGTGTGCCAAGAATGTTATTTGAAGCCCAGAAGACTGGGTCTGTCCAGCTGATCAAGTGAAGAGCAAAGCAATACAGTTTGCTCTTCAAGTCCACTTATCAAGAACCACAGCAGACTTGTTTGATCCTTAAACTAGATATCACTAGAAAATCTAGATCCATGAGGCCAAAATATCCAGTGAATTCCATTTTCCAAATCACTTTGCTCATGTGGCAATGGCAAGGATGGGGAAGTAAGTTGGGTTCACAGACAATTCCATATCCAGTCCTAACTCAGGTATATCCAAGCTGCCTGTCTATAACCATGCAGAATTGCTCAGCCTTTCAGAAAGTTCGCCAGGCCAGAATTTCAAGGAGCTGTCTTACACTGGCGAGTGGTCCTTCTGTTGCGTCTCAGCTGGTTTCATCTTTGAAGAAGGAAAAGGAAGTAGGTTGGCTGGGAAGAGAAGGAAGGGGGAAAGGAAAGAGGAGACAGTAGGATTCACCTATCTTGTTACTTGGCTGGCTGGCTGTGGAGACTGATGAGAAAGTGTTTTGAAACTTCTCCAAAGTAGTTGGAGGAGAAGCATTCTATGAAATATGGTGTGCTTCACGGTCTCTGGTAGCAATCAGTCTGACTTTGCAAGAACTAAAAAGAGAGAAATCAAACTTTGAAAGCTGGTTTTAATTTTAAAAGAACAGTAGAAACAGGATTCTAATTGCAAATATTCACACTGTAGTGTCTTGAAAGCGTACACTATATTGTAAAGATTTGCAACAGTGAAGGGGTGATTTATGGAACAGCCTCTTGTTCAGGAGTGGTAGGCAGGTGATTCATTCATTCATTGATTTAACTAATATTTCTGGAGCACTTATGGGCTAGGCACTGTTCTAGGAGCTTGGGATACAGCAAAATGAAAATCAGATGAAGTCTCTCTGGTAGATTGTTTACAAAAATGGCCACAGTTATTCCCCTCCACGTGTCCACCTTTTTTTCAATGTGGTGTTTAGTTTCTCCCATCAAGTTATGGAGGCTTTCTCATTGCTTAAATGTGAGCTGGCCTCGTGACTTTCTCTGACCAATAAAACGGGTCAGAATTAATGTGATTACGATCTGTGTACAGAACTCATTAGGCCTTGCACTCTTCACGTGCTCCCACAGAACTCTGCCCAAACACCATGTGAACAAGCCTGTGCTCCCTTGTTGGAGACTGAGAGGTCACCTGGAGCAGAGAGTAGTCATGGTGGACCAGACAGATCTCAACTAACTCAGCAGCTGACTGCAGATACAAGAGTGAGCACAACTGACCTCAGAGAAACCTCCCAGCTTCATTCATTCCAAATTGTCAAGGCACACACTTGTGGACTAAATAGATGGTTGTTATTTTAAGGCACTAAATTTGGGGAGTAATTTGTCATAGTGAAAAGCTAACTGATACAGTCACAGACCTGAAGAAGTTTACGTTCTAGAGGAGGAGAGAGAGAATGAACAACAAAACCACATGTATATGTAATATATCAGATGGTGATCAGTATTATGGGGAAAAACAAAAAAACCCCCCAAAACCTAGAGTAAGATATACAGAGAGTGCCAAGGTGGAGAGAAAGGTTCTTGTTATTTAATTTGTACGGTGTTCAGGGAAGGGCTTACTGATAAGATTATATTTAAATGGTTGCTTTGAAAGAGTTATTGAAGGCGTGAGGTTTTAGCTTGGTAGGAAATGAGCGCTCGAACAAGTAAATCTTAAATCTTAGACAATTTACTGTGAAAACTACAAAGGGTATATTTCCAACAGGTGATGCTAGGAAATGGCAGATTTGGGGATTTGTGTTCTCAAATTGTAGGATTCTCCCAGGTCCTGACAGCAGACTAATTTAGGTTGAAAGTTTGAATATTCAACCTGTTCAGGATAAGGACCAGCCAGGTCATGGGAAGCGCCGAAGCGGATCCTATCAAGCCTCATACAGTCCTCTAGCCCCAGAATTGTGTCATGTACCCTACATGGTGAAGAAAACCTGTCTTCAACACACCAAGTTACCTGAGTTTAACTTCCTACTATACTACCGCTTGCTTCTTGCTATGTTGTATAGTTTTATTTTGAAAACCGTTCTATTGGAATAAAATTCACATCTTTGCATTCACACATTTAAAGTTTACAATTTGAAGGTTTTCAGTACATTCACAGAGGCGTGCAGCCATCAGCACAATTCATTTTAGCACATTTTCATCACTCTTCCCCCAAATAAACTCTGTATCCACCAGCAGATGCTCCCTATTTCGCACTAAACCCTGAGCCCTAGGCAACCACTAATCTACTTTCTATCTTTATGAATTTGCCTATTCTGGGCATTTCATACAAATGCAATCATCTAATGTGTGGCTTCGTTTACTCAGAATAACGTTGTAAAGATCCATCCATGTTGTAGTATGTATCAATATTTTATTTCTTTTTATTGCCAAATAGTATTCCATTTCACGGACATACTACATTTTATTTATCTATTCATCCATTAATGAACATGTGGGTTGTTTCTATTTTTTGGCTATTATGAATAATGCTGCTATGAACATTCATGTACAAATTTCTGTGTGGGCATGTTTTCATAATATTGTGTATAAACCTAGGAATGGAACTGCTGGATAATGTGATAACTCCATGTCTTACATTTTGAGGAACTTCCAAAATATTTTCCAAAGTAACTGCATTGTTTTACATTCCACCAACAATGTAAAAGGGTCTCTCCCCATTTCTCCTTTCCAATACTTGTTATTATCTGTCTTATTGGTGATAGCCATCCTAGTTGGTTGGAATTTGTATCTCGTGGTTTTGATTTGCATTTCACTTATAACTAAAGATGCTGAACACCTTTTCATGTGCTTATTGGTCATTTGTATATCTTATCCAGAGAGATATCTATTCAAAGTCTTTTCTCATTTTTAAACTTAGATGGTCTTTTTATCCTGAGTAGTAAGAGCTGTTTATATTTTCTGGATACTAAACTCTTTTTGGATATATGATTTGCAAATATTTTCTTCAATTCTATTGCCTTTACACTCTTTCTTTTTAAAGAATGATCCAAATTTTATTTTATTTTATTTTTATTCTTTTATTTTTTTAGGTCCTGGAACCAGCTCTGCCATTTATTTAGTTATTTTAAATTTTTATTGGGGCATAGTTGATTTACAATGTTGTGTTAGTTTCAGGTGTACAGCAAAGTGAACCAGTTATACATATACATATATCCACTCTTTTTTAGATTCTTTTCCCATATAGGTCATTACAGAGTATTGAGTAGAGCTCCCTGTGCTATATTGTAGGTCTTTAGTAGTTATATATTTTATATATAGTAGTATATCAATCCCAATCTTCCAATTTATCCCTCCCCCCGCTTACCCCCTGGTAACCATAAGTTTATTTTCTATATCTGTAACTCTATTTCTGTTTTGTAGATAAGTTCATTTGTGCCCTTTTTTTAGATTTCACATATAAGTGATATCATATGATATTTGTTTCTCTCTGTCTGACTTATTTCAGTCAGTATGACAATCTCTAGGTCCATCCATGTTGCTACAAATGGCATAATTTCATTCTTTTTATGTCTGAGTAATATCCCATTTTATATATGTACCATATCTTCTTTATCCATTCCTCTGCTAATGGACATTTATGTTGCTTCCATGTCCTAGCTATTGTAAGCAGTACTGCAATGAACATTGGGGTGCATGCATCTTTTTGAATTATGTTTTTCTCCAGGTATATGCCAGGAGTGGGATTGCTGGATCAAATGGTAGCTCTATTTTTATTTTTGTAAAGAAACTCCATACTGTTCGCCATAGTGGCTGTACCAGTTTACATTCCCACCAACAGTGGAGGAAGGCTCCCTTTTCTCCACACCCTCTCCAGTGTTTATCATTTGTAGATATTTTGATGATGGCCATTCTGACCGGTGTGAAGTGATACCTCATTGTAGTTTTGATTTGCATTTCTCTAATAATTAGTGATGTTGAGCATCTTTTCATGTGCTTTTTTGGCCATCTGTATACACTTTCTTTATGTTATCATTTGCAACAAAAACATTTTTAATTTTGATGAAGTCCAGTATATCTATTTTTTCTTTTGTTGCCTCTGAGAAATTTGCAAAGATCTACTCCTATGTTTTCTTCTAAGGGTTTTATAATTTTAACTTGCATATTTAGATAGTTAATCCATTTCCAGTTAACTGCTGTGTATGGTGTAAACAAGGGGCTCAACTTCAGATTTTTGCACTTCCAGTACCATTTGTTGAAAAAAATAACTGTTTTTCCTCATTGAATTATTTTTAGTGCCCTTGTTGAAGATCAATTGAACATGAATGTAAGGGATTATTTCTGGACTCTCAATTTTATTCCACTGATCTATATGTCTATCCTTATGTCAGTATCATAAGTCTTGATTACTGTAACTATGTAGTAAGTTTTGAAATAAAAAAATGAGTCCTTCAACTTTGTTCTCTTTTTCCAAGATTGTTTCAACTATTCTGTGTCCATTGATTTTCCATATGAATTCTAAGAGCTGCTTGTCAATTTCAGAAAGAACAGTCACTGAAATTTTAATAGGGATTGCATTGGATCTGTCGATCAATTTGAGAAGTATCATCATCATCTAAACAATATTAAATCATCTGATTCATAAACATGGAAAGGCTTTCCATTTATATGTCTGTTTTAGTTAATTTTAATAATGTTTCATAGTTTTTACAGTGTAAATTTTGTTTATATTTTGTTAAATTCATTCCTAGGCATTTTCTTTTTTTCAATGTTATTATAAATATAATTGCTTTCTATAGTTTATTATTAAATTGTTCATTGTTAGTGTATACACACACAGTAGATCTTTGTATATTGATCTTTTATTCTTCAGTCTTGCTAACCTACTTTATTCTAATAGTCTTTTAGTGAATTTCTTAGGATTTTCCATATACAACATCATGCCATCTGCAAATGAAGATAGTTTTACTTCTTTTTCTTTTCTCATCTGGATGCCTTATTTCATTTTCTTGCCCAATTCCCTGGCTGGAAACTTCAGTACAAGATTGCATGAAAATGGTGAGACCAGATATCCTGTCATTTTTCCAATCTTATAGGGAAAGCATTCAGACTTTTATCATTAAGTATGATGTTTACTATGGATTTTTTCATAGTTGCACTTTACTGGGTTGAGGAAATTTCCTTATTTTCCTGCTTTGTTGAGTGTCTTCATCATGAAAGTTTGTTGGATTTTATCAAATGCTTTCTCTGGGTCAATTGGGATGATCGTGTGCTATTTTTGCTTTCTTCTACTGATATGGTGTATTACATTAATTTATTTTCAGATGTGAAACCAACCTTACATTCTTGGGATAAATCCCACTTAGTCATGGTGTATAATTCTTTTTCTATGGTGCTGGATTTGGTTTGCTAGTATTTTTTGAAGGTTTTAGTATCTATATTCATAAGAGATATCAGTCTATAACTTTCTGTCTTTGTTATAGCTTCATATGATTTTGATATTAGGATAATACTGGCCTGTCCATCATTTTTTAATAATGACTAGACATGTGTGCATTATCACAATGCAATTGTGTAATCATGACCTGTTTATGGACATGCACAGGCAGTTCAAGGTTTAGGAGGGCTTGACCATGCATTAGGGTGTTAGAAAGGTCCTAATGCATTCAGTTCCCATAAAGAATCTGGGTGGGTATCCACAATTCTAGAAACAACCTTAATAATAATTAATGACATTGACATTAGTGTTAATACTTTCTCTTTGGTTAAAACAACATCTTATTATGAATTAATAATGTATTAGATGCTGATTGTGTTCACCAATATCCAAGGCCTTTTCTTCCTGGGCACACTACTAGACTACATTTTCTAACCTCCTTTCTTATGAGGCTGGTGTTAGGCTAATATAATATGTACAGAATTGATATCATTCCTTTGAAGGATGGCCTGTAAAAACCTCCAGAATGATCTTCTTTTCCCATTTGGAAGCTAAACAGAGAGGATTCCTTGTACCTAGAGGAGGATGGAACCACAGGTATAAGGAGCCTGGATCTCCAATTCTTTATGTAGACCAGAATCTTCTCCACTTCACAGCCTACCATCCAGCCTTTGACTGTGATATGAACAGAAATGAAACCTGAGTTTAAATTAATTAAACTGAGATTTTTAGGGTTGTTTATACATCAGTTAGTCTATCCTGATCAATATAAAAAATCTATAAGTGATACACTGGGTGAAAAATGTACAGTGTCCTGTCAGGGAGGTTGCTCTAGATAACTGAAGTGACTACCAACTTCTTTCCATTCTAGTCAAAGTACAGACCTGCTGGGAAGGAATGGACATAGGTCAAGATGACAAACCTTCAGTGCATGTTCTGAATAGTACTGGGTATCCAAGAGGAAGACTAGTGCCCATCACTGGTGCCTTAGTTCAGAGATTTAGTTTTGCTCTGGCTTTAGTTTTATGGAGTGCATTTACAGTAAGGTCCCTGAGCCACATCTTTGGCTACTCCTTGGGACTTTGGGAAAATTATGAAGTAGGCAAACTGATTTTCAATGCCTTTTCTTTTCTTTTTCTTTTTTTTTTTTAATACTGGAGTGTGTTTAGTCTACTTTTTGGGTTTTTTGTTATAAATTTATTTATTTATTTTTGGCTGTGTTGGGTCTTCGTTGCTGCACGCAGGCTTTCTCTAGTTGGGGTGAGTGGGGGTTACTCTTCGTTGCAGTGTGTGGGCTTCTCATTGCGGTGGCCTCTCTTGTTGCCGAGCACGGGCTCTAGACACGTGGGCTTCAGTAGTTGTGGCACGTGGGCTCTAGAGCTCAGGCTCAGTAGCTGTGACGCATGGTCTTAGTTGCTCTGCGGCATGTGAGATCTTCCCAGACCAGGTCTCAAACCCGTGTTCCCTGCATTGGCAGGTGGATTCTTAACCACTGTGCCACCAGGGAAGTCCTCAATGCCTTTTCTTTTATTTCAGGCATCCTTTTCTTCCATTATGCTTTCCCCATTAGTCTCTCAAAACTTGCACTACCTGTCTTCCTTCTGAAGTCTCCTACTTGCCATTTTTATCTTCATTTTCTCAATTTTGGATCATGCCAAAGGTGGTGGAGGAGCAGGCCAGCCCAGAAGAAAAAGAAAATTGACTAAGTTGATTAGCAAGGATAGCGTACAATGACAACTTTTCTTTTATCATTTGGACAACTGAGAGGGGGGAATTCCATATCCTTTAACAGAGATACTGCTAATCACAATGACATTATGCAAAAAAACAAAAATACTGTAGAACATCTTGTGATATGGTATATTTCCACAGTTATAACATATAAATTATCTCAAGGGAAATGAAACTATCTGATTTTAGGTGTACTGTGCATTTCTAGTAACAGTTTTTCAAGGCCATGTGCTTTTACATGTAGGTAGATGATAATAAGATACAAATGGCCAAGAACACTTCCTGTATTACTACATGAGATTATTCAAGAGTTCCCTAGTATACTTAGGTGGCTATTGCAGTTGGCATGGCTTAGACTACCATGATGGTGGATGGACTGATAAGGGAGTGATTAATAATAGACGTTTGCAAAGAAAGAGCTGAGAGATCTTAGATATGGACTGGATGTGAAAGAAGTTGCTAAAGAAAAACCCACATTTAGAGATGAGAGAGTAGAATAGACTAGAAATAGGGAAATTACAAACTGAAGGTGCTACTCTGGGAAAGAAGAAATAGGTCTTTGATAAATTTACAGAATTCAATTTCAGTAGAGGGAAAGAGGAAGAAAGCAGCTAAGCTAATGAGAGCTAAGGGGGCACAGAGAAGCCATGAGGTCATTGCATGTGGAACACTACTGTGAGAGGTTATGTTGTTAGAAGAACTAAAGGGAAGGGTTAGATGAAATAAACATGTCTTTTCTTTTAGATAAAAGGAAATCAATGCATGTCAATAGAGACTGAGGAAATAGAAATAACAAAGAAGGAAGATTGAAGGCAGGAAGAACTGAAGGTTCTGGTGAAAGAAGGAATAATTGAAGAAGCAAAGTCTTGAAGAAGGCTAGAGGTTGAAGGGTTAAATTTTGAGGTGGAGACATTCTGTGATATAGGAGATGAAGGGAGAATGTGTGAACAGGTAGAGACATAATCCAGCTTCGGGGAGAAAGGAAGATGTTGTATGAGGATCAACTTGTCAGTGGTTTAATTCGAGAGTTACATGTCTAGATGGATGCCCCAGGTGAACAATCAAAATGAAAGCACATCTGTACCGGAGAATCTGTTACCTGGGAGCTGGAGAGAAGGCCAGATAAAATTGAGTGGAGTTGGAGGCTGCAGCAGCACTTGGTGAAAGTTGCCTCTCAGTTTGTGCTGACCTTTAAGCCGAGCACGTATGACCATTTTTTCTGCCCCTCCTGGCCTCTTTCTCTTTTTCTTGCTTCTCCACTACATTTGGCATAATCCAAAATTTAGGGATCGGGGAATCAAAGCATATGTGTACCTTCTAGGGCTGGCTGTTGCTCTGATTTCCTCCACTTCACCATTATCTCTCTAAAAATCTACAGGACTCTTAATTATTGGAACTTTGACAACCGGGAGGGTATTTGTGCCTGATGATTTTTTTTAAATGAAAGAAGTAAGGTAACAAGTGATAGGAGTATGGACAATGACTTCAGCATAGTAAAGAAGGTCTAGAATAGTTAATGCAACTAAAATTGCACTAGTGACTTTATAGCAGAGGTATTCTTTAATTGTCAAGCTCTCTGAGTCATCAGCTGACATTAGATAGTCTGGCTTTATAGTAAATGGCTGATGCCTGGCTTATTTCACTGCTCTTCCCCAACTTCCCCCATTACCAATTCCTATTCCTCTATTATTATATCTCTCACACATGTCCTTTCTATATATTTTTTAATTTCCCACTTTCTCATTCTAGGTTTTAGTTCATGCCTAGATGATTGGGTGATTGTTTTAGCTTCCTCAACTGTTTTCTATTCCCTCTGCTTCTCTCCCATTTCTCCCCCCTTTATTCTGTCTTGAGTACCACAATTAAGTTAATATTCTCTGGCAAAAAGATCCCCCATAGTCAAGCTTACTTCTCATATAATGACCAGTTCTGCCTAATCTGGCACTAAGATTAAACAAGATAATATCTGGAGATACTTAGCAAAATGTCTGCTCTATAGTGCCTACTCAATAAAAGTTATTTAATCTTTACTCAATGCAGAACCTATGATTGGGTCAGTCATTCGTTTTACAGCTATAGAGCAGGGAGAAAAATTATATCTAATGTTAGATGTAATATCCGGATTTTTTAATCACATGAAACAGAAGAGAGTTAAGTAGGAGTCAGACTTACCTAGCTGTTTTTAGTGGCTTTTTCAAATGTCTGAGGGAGAAATAAGAGGGCATTTATAAACTATCATTGCCCGTAAAATAGAGCTTTTATTTTAAAGAAATAAGATAATAAGTAAGACTTAAGAATGAGTGTGGTACCTGATTACATAGTAGAAAATGTAGCATCAATCTTCTTACCTCCTTGTATTGCTTTGCTTTTGCCTGACTTTGAAGTGAGGCTCTCTCTCTCTCACTCTCTCCCTGATCTCTAGCTCTAGCGGGGTGGGGGAACTTATCATTGCTTTCAGTTCATGATGGTTTTCACAGTGGACCACACTGCTACCACTATTATGCTTCTGCAGAAGAACCAGATGGCTGCTATACTTGAGCTGCCAAAACAATAGTAATAAAAACCGTAAAATGTGAGGAAATTATATATTTTCTTTTCTTGTATTTTAGTCCTAACAGAGTGTCATTAAATAATGGAGACTTCAAGAGCTGACTGTGAAATCCACAGAATATTAAGAGTCTGGGCCATTGTTCTCATTCTTCATTGTTATATAATTAAGCCTTAATCATCCCAAACACACACAATTGATTGGTGTCATCTGATGACATTACAGTTTTTGCTTTAGCAATTTAGAAAAAAGCTTAATCTTAAATTGACCTAATTATCTGTTTCTTATTTGCCATTTAAGCTTTGATGACATGGTATCTGATCATATTCGAATATTATATTGCTAAGAATTTCTAATATTGTGCTCTCACCTTGATAGTTTTTTTGTGTAACTTTTCTAATTGCTTGGTTTCACATGCCTCTTACCCTTTAAGTCATATTTTAATAACATCTAGTGTGCTAATAATGGATTTGACAGCATCATCACTGATTCTTTTCAGGAACATTTATGTATATACATATATAATTTATTATTTGACATACTTAAGCATATCTTATAAAGTATGATGTACTTTTAAGAAAATAATTTTTATGTGCACATGTATAAATTAAGATATAAGTCAGTGGTTCTCAACTGGGGGTGGTTTGCGACCCCCACCCCCAAGTGATATTTGGCAACATCTGGAGACATTCTTCATCATCACGATGAGAAGGGTGCTACCGGCATCTAGTAGGTAGAGGCCAGAGATGCTGCTAAACAGAACAGTCCCTACAACTAAACATGGCCCTAAATATAAATAGTGCCAAGGTTGAGAAACTCTGATCTAGGTGGATGGGTACGTGATCTCATGTTTTGGAAAGAAACAAATCCGAAGTACTTTGATGGCTAGCAAAGAGGTAGTGCATGCATTTAAGAAGAGTGCAAGGGCTTCCCTGGTGGCGCAGTGGTTGAGAGTACACCTGCCGGTGCAGGGGACATGGGTTCGTGCCCCGGTCTGGGAAAATCCCACACGCCACGGAGCCACTGGGCCCGTGAGCCATGGCCACTGAGCCTGTGTGTCCGAAGCCTGTGCTCCACAATGGGAGAGGCCACGGCGGTGAAAGGCCCGCGTACCGCAAAAAAAAAAAAAGAAGAGTGCAAGAATAAAAATGCCATAAACTCTACCTTGTTTTTGTAGTGCTTGTTAGCTTTTCCAGGAGCTTTTACCCTTAGAATGTCATATAATTCTTATATTATCCTTGGGGTGTAGAAATGGAAGAGTTTCCAAATAAATATGCCTTTTTACAGATGCAAAACAGACACAGAGAATTTAATGGATTATCCTAAGTTTACATGTCTGGTTAGAGATTCCAGTTCTCTGTCCACAGAGCATTGAATCCCCTGAGAAAGAAGCATATCTACCAATCTGCTGATGGAGAGGAATTAAGAGGGAGATATTTTACGTTCTTAGGAGGAAAACAGGCTAGAAGTACTAGTGTGCAAAAAAGCCTGTTTGGTCTTCTCTCAGTTTCTCCTGTCTCCTCAGTTAAATGAAAAATCCAAGGAGAATAAGGTCACCATCTATCTATTAGTAAACACTGAATTATCTCAGATCATCATTTTAATTAAAACATATGTCTTTACTGATGTAGAATTAAGTTCACTTGTGGTAACTTGAAGTTTACATTTAGCATTAATCATGGCATTCAAGTAAAGTAAATCTCAAATTAATTCTATAAATTCTGCTAATGTAGCCATGCTGAAACTGGGACAGCTCAAGCAATATGGGCTTTCCATGTTTTTCCTCTTCAATTTCTAAGTTATGACTCCTCTTTCAGCTCTTGAATAATGAATGCATTTATCACAGAATGCCATCAGTCAGGATACAGATTTAAGTGAGAAATGGAACAAGCATCGATGCCTAAAAACCGTGGTGTTAACCTTGGATAAAGGTGTCAGTGATTTTCAGAATATTTAACTTAGAGGAGGAATCCACTGTCATTTCCATCTCAGAGTTGCTCCTACTGTGTTATTTTGGTCAGGAGCTAGATACTCACGCTTTAACTTGGAAACTGTTAACATTGTGACATAATACCTTCTGTTTGAATAGTTGAGGTAATTATTTTTAAATCAAGTAGAGCCGTAGTGTAAACTATCTTTGTGTAAACATTGATTACTTAGAATAAGTTCTATTTAAATACGTTCCAGCAACTTGCACAAACCTTTGAAAATGAATGAATAGAGAAAACTTACAAAGCCATCATCTTATCTTAACTTATTTGTCAATCAAACGTTTCCTAAAATTTAGGGTCTATAGATTGGAGTAAGGATTTGTTTTTAATACTTTTATTGCGTTTCTGCCAGGTATCCAGCACTATGGATACACCAAAGAGGCACATAGTTTTCATACACGTTTTCTGCAGTTAAACACTTATTACCTAGGCTGTAGATTGAGGTAAATTCTGGCATACCCACAGGGAGACAGGGTAGCCTAGCAACAGAGAAGGTGAAGGCTTTCAATGTCCCAGTATAAAGGAGAAATTCCTAGGGATTTGCAGTTTAGTGGGTGGTGGGCAAAACACTGAAAGATAAGAGAACAAGGAAAATCAGGGGATAAAATGAACCCACAGCAGTATTTTCAAGCTATTTAGTTAGTTGAATGGTGAGGAAGTGAGTTGTGATCAAAACTCCCCATACTCTTCACTGAAGTAGTGTGTTGAAGTTGGAGGAGTTGTTTGTAAATATTTATATTCTAACAGTTGTTCTTAATCCCGGCTAATTTGAATTACTGGGGAGCTTTTAAATATATGAATGACTGTAGCCCCACCTGGAGATTCTGATTCATTGAGTCTGGAGTTAAGCCTGAGAAATCGCTATTAACAAAGAAAACTCCATGGGTGATTTTAAAATACAGAAAACTACAGATACAAAGAGGTTAGAAAATATTTGATGGCATATCAGAAAAATCTTCATATATAAAGTTTTGGTGTGCGCTTCATGATGATGTTAACTTTATGAGTCTGAGACTTTATAGCAGAGATATATGGCATTTGGGACTATCTTCTACCCTTTGAGAAAAAATGAGAAAAGGCCAATAAAACTTTACTCTTGGTCTCCTGCTTATGCCAGGAAGCCTTCTGGGAACCAACAATATAGCAAACAATTTAGAACTCAGCATAAATAGAAACTAATGGTAAATGGACTTTTAAAAAAGTGATTAATATTTAGGGTATCTACATTATACAGATGCATCAATTTCAGCTCTTATGAAGTTAAAAATGGCTGTCAGAGATGAAAAGGTTAACGGTGTCCTCTGTCAACCAGAATGAGGCCTTGTCATTGGTAGAACATTTACTGCTCAACGTCAGGAAGAAGATATATATGTACCTTTTGCAGAAATCACCTTTAGAGACAGATAAAGAAGTTTGAAAATCTGAGTTTGTGAATGATAAATCACACTTCTGGAGTTGTATACTGAGGAAGGTGATTGATCCATGTAATAACTCATGAATAAACAGGGAATATTAACAAGGAGCAGGAATATAGGTCAGTGAGCATTTTGGCAAATACAATTTTGATCTCCTGTTGTCCTAAACCTTTGGTCCTTAAATTTGGTCCTGCTGTCCTTAAATTTGATTTTAAGCACTGTTTAGAGATGTGCGCTAACCTAGGTGAAACAGTTTATTTAATCTGTCATTATTTTAATAGGAATGTACTTATAAATGCAAATTATTTGACAACAATATATTCTCTGAGGGAAACTAAGGACTAGTTTTAAAAGAATTAGATGATGAAAATAAGTACTATATCATGATAGATGTTAATTTTGCTGAAGTATAACTGTCCTAATAAATTTGCTGTTAAAAGTTGTTTATAGATTGTTCACGTCATGCCTACAATCTAACTGCTTAAAGTTAAAAATGGAAAACTTTAAAATTGGACAAGAATTTTCTAGTTTCCGATAGTCATTTGCATTCCCACATTTAATTCTCACCTTTCCTAAATTACTAATACAATCAATAAGAAATGGAAAAAATACCCACATAGATTATATCAGTGGGGATGAAGAGGTAAAGCTGCCATCAACAGGCTAGGTATTTTGAGAAATTTCTGAAAGATGTATAGTAGAAATAGTACCAGATCTGAGGGAGATACCTACATGGCTAGAATGCAATTAATCCATCCATCCATCCATCCATCCATACATACATACATACATTATTTTACTCAGTTTATAAATATTTATTGAGCAAGTACAATGTGTCTCACATTTTTGAGGCACTGAAGATCACAAAAGCAAGAGTATTAACACAATCTTTGCTCTCTTGGGATCTAGTGAGGGGAGACATAGTCCACAAATTAATGAATAAACAAACAAGATACTTTCAGATACTGATACAGGACTATAAAAAGCAAAATAGAATATTGTAATGAAGAGGCTTCCTGGGGGAGAGGCACTAGCGGTGGTAGTACGAAGCTGTATTTTATTGCGTGTCAGGAAAGACCTCCCTGAAGACATGACAGTAGTGCTGAGATCTGAATAACAGGAAGGAAGCAGCCAGAAGAAGGTCTGGAGGAACAGCATTTCAGGTAGCTGCAATAACAAATGCAAGCGTTACGAAGAATCAAAGAGGTCCAGTGCGGCTGAAGAAGAGTGAAGGAGAGAGCGTCGCAAGATACGAGGTCAAGATAGATGCAACTTTACTACAAAGGTAGCGAAGTGTAAGCTTCAGTGCCCCACATTTGCATCAGTTCTTGCAAGACCTTGAATCTAATTTTGTATTATTTTTCTTGAATTGGGCCCATCAAATTCCGTAAACATTAGGTTCCTCAAAGTTTGGATTCACCCCTGAGTCAGAGATCTATGGTCAACAAGCAAGATTTTATAGTCTCTAAGAAGGACATTTAAATTTTTTGTTGCTGATCTGGGAAGCCTTGGAAGGTTTGCATCAGGAAGTACAGTGCTATGGCCTGATATGTGCCATATATTGTAGAAGGATTTCTGTGGCCGCTGTCTAGTGGATGGACAGGTAGGTAGGAATATAAAGCAAGGCTCCTTAGGAGGCTTTTTAAAGAGTTGCCCCAATGGCTTAGGAGATGGTGGCTTGGAACAGTGAGGTAGCAATGGAGATGGAGAGAAGGGGATCTGTGTAAAATTATCTGAATGACATCTCTAAAAATTATCCTTACAAGTCTAAGTTGAAGGTATGGATGGGTAGTTGGTAGTGACTAGAAGTCAAAGTTTAATCTTACTAATGACTTTGAGAATTGTACTAGTGGACCAAACCATGACATAAAAGGCTAATGAGATGTTTTAAAAAGAATAACATTCATTATCAGTGAAAATGTGGTGACAACGAACACTCATACGTACAGTTAATAAAATGTAAATTGGCACAAATTTTCCTGAAGAGAAATTGGTGCTATGTATTATGAACCTTTCAATGCATGTTATTTTTGGTTTAGTAATTCCACTTTTAGTAAATTCTTCTGTGGAAATACTCAGACCACTGATGAAGGATGTATTAATAGAGATATGCCTTATAGCATTGTTAGTATTGCAGAAGAACTGGACAGAGGTTAAATGTTCAATAATATGGGTTTGGGTGAATTCATAATGGTAATCCATACAATGAAATACCATGTAGTAATTGAAAATGAATGTATAAGCACATATGTATAGATTTTGAATGATGTTAGCAATATATTGTTAATGAGAAAAACAAGTTACAAAATATTTGTATATGAATAAATATTTATGCATATGAATAAGAAAAAGTCTTGACTATATATCTACCTGCTAACAACGTTTATCTTTCTGTGGTAGGACTAAGGATGATTAAAAAATTTTTTTCTGTCATGAATTTTCATAACTTGTGTGATATAGAAAATGAAAAATTTAATTAGTGGTAGGAAATACTTTAGAGAAAATTTGTATTGTGTTTGTTATAGCTTTTGAGACTCCAAAGCAAATATCTTTTGCCATATGGGATGCATTTTATATGTAGCTGTAATCCATTAAAAATTTATTTCCATAATACGTTAGTTGTGGAGACGAGTACACACAAGAAACAATTAGATGGGATGAAATTACATAAATAACACAATGTAAGTGAAGTAGGTGATACAGTTTGCATCAGATCAGTACAGACAGAATCTAAAGGGACCCGGGAAGTCAGCTCATTCTGCCTTTTGCATGAAATGAGATGAGTGTGGCTAAGCTGATAGGATTGGACTCAGTGAATAAGAGAAGGAGTTGTTTGGATGCAGAGATCAATGACTTATGAAGGGAGAAGTAAAACAGTTGGTATAATTAGACCTCGTTTGCATATTCGAAAGAATAAAGTTATAAGATTTCTGGTAAGCTAGGAAAAAGAATTTATAAATTTCATTATGAATCCATCATTTGCAGTGGAATAGGTGTCAGGAAATTATTCTGGTCTCTTGAACAGTAGAGAGATATGAGATATAAGTGTCATTTTGGTAAAGTTATTCCATGCAGAAGGGATTAAGGGAAGAGACCACTAACCAAGAGAGTAGTGACAAACTTACTGGCCTGTGCTAGATACAGGGTTTGTCAGGATGGTGTTGTGAGACCATTCAGGAAAGCATTGGCACTACTTACTGAAGTCAGGAGACCAGAGTGACACAGGAGACCTGTGTTTCCATGTTTTGTGTTTCTGAACTAAATCGTGACACAATCGTCCCTCATTCCATATGCTATGCTTCGGTTACCTGGGCCACAGAATTAGCTGTTGATTCTTTGATATCCATCTTTAACTTGACCCTCAGTTTTCATGGTCAAGGTTGTGTACCTAGCTATAAATCTGGCTGCTGTGACTAAATATGCTGTGTCTCCATTCTAGATACATGGCCTAGGCTACCCAGGGTCATTTCCTTACCAGTTAAAAAAAAATTATTTCCAACTAATTTCAGATTCATGAAGAAGTTGCAAAAATACTACTGAGAGTTCCCTTGTACCTTTAACATTTCACATAATCATAGTACAAAAATGAAGAAGTTGACATTGGTACAATGCTATTAATTAAACTACAGACTTTATTCTGATTTCACCATTATTCCCATGACTTGTCCTTTACTGTTACAGGATCCAATCCAGAATCTCATATTGCATTTAGCTATATTTCTCTCTAGTCTTCTTCATTCTGTGGTACTTTCCAATCTTTTTATATCTTTCATGACCAGAACACTTTTGAAGAATAGTTATTTAATCAAATTTCCCTCAATTTAGGTTTGTCTAATATTTCCTATGCTTAGGTTAGGTTGTCCATTTTTGTCAGGAACACCACAGAAATGATGTTGTGCCTTTCTCAGTGCAACATGTCACAGTTAACATGATGTTGATATATCTTACTATACACATTATTTATTTCTTTATATATCTCTCGGTATAAAGTAAAAACTGAGTTTATTCTGATATTTCTGATTCCAGTCCAACACTGTAGGGTTCATTCTAGCCTTCTCCCTTTCCTTATTTGTAACATTTCTCCACTAGTGAGAAACATGGCTCTTATTATCTATATTTATTGATTTTTCAACTCTAGTATACACAGAAAGTTTTTTTTTTAAATTGTTGACATATACCCCTGTAAGAAATAAATTTACCAGCTACAGTACAGTTTTTGTGTATGGTTCTTTTGTCTTTAGTCTTAACAGTATCCTGTGAAAATACTATTTTTCAAAGTTAATTTAGGTTAAGGACTTCCCTGGTGGCGCTGTGGTTAAGAATCCTGCCAATGCAGGGGACACGGGTTTGATCCCTAGTCTGGGAAGATCCCACATGCCACAGCGCAACTAAGCCCACGCACCCCAAATACTGAGCCTGCGCTCTAGAGCCTGCGAACCACAACTACTGAGCCCACGTGCCACACCTACTGAAGCCCGCATGCCTAGAGCCCCGGCTCCGAAGCAAGAGAAGCCACCATAATGAGAAGTCTGTGCACCTCAGAGAAGAGTAGCACCCACACGACGCAGCTAGAGAAAGTCCATGTGCAGCAATGAAGACCCAACACAGCCAAAAATAAATAAATATTTTTTAAAAAGTTAATTTAGGTTAGTTCTTTCTTTCCCCATTCCTTTCACCAGGGTTATGCTATTTACTTGTAATTCACTTAAATTCATTTATTACAATTTGCATTCTATTTTGTGTTCCCTTTATTCCTTGTTATTTTTATGTTTTTAAAAATTAAAAAAAAAATTTACTGGAATATAGTTGCTTTACAATGTTGTGTTAGTTTCTGCTGTACAGCAAAGTGAATCAGCTATATATATACATATATCCCCTCTTTTCTGGATTTTCTTCCCATTTAGGTCACCACAGACCACTGAGTAGAGTTCCCTGTACTATACAGTAGATTCTCATTAGTTATCTATTTTATACATAGTATCAATACTGTACACAAGGAAGAATTTATTCTCTGTTGTGTACATTTTCATGGGTTTGGACATATTCAGAGAACTGTGTATCTACCCACATGATAATGATGTTGAACACTTCTATCACCTCAAAAATTCTCTCCTTCTGTCCTTTTATAGTCAAGTTTACCCTCTATCCCTAGTCCTACTGATCTGTTTCCTATTCTTATTATTTTGTCTTTTCCAGAAAGTCATATAAGTGGAATCATACAACCTTTTGTTTCTGGCTTCTTTCATTTAGCAAACTTTATTTAAGATTCATACATACTGTTACATGAATCAAAAATTCTTCTTTTATTGCTTAGTAGTATTCTATTGTATGTATGAACCACATTTTATTTATCTACTCACTGGTGGAAGACCATCTGGGTGATTTCCAGTTTTTGACAATTATGAACACAGCTGTTATAAATATTCTTGTACAAGTTTATGTGTGAACATAAGTTTTCATTTCTCTTGGGTAAATGCTAGGATTGGGATTGATGGTTCATATGGTAAATATATACTGAACTTTATAGGAAACAGTTAAGCTGCTTTTGTTCCAAAGTGGTTATACATTTTACATTCCCACCAGCAACATACAAGAGTTTCCCCATATCCTCTCAGAACTTGATGTAGTCAGGGTTTTTGCTTGCCTTTCTTTTTTAAAAAATATTTATTTATTTGGCTGTGTCGGGTCTTAGTTGTGGCATGCAGGATCTTCGTTGTGGCATGTGGAATCTTTTGTGGTGGCACACGGGCTCTTCTTTGCAGCATGTGGGCTTCTCTCTAGTTGTGGCACTTAGACTCTAGAGCACGTGGGCTCAGTAGTTGCAGTGCAGAGGCTCTCTAGTTGTGGCTTGTGGGCTCCAGAGCATGTGGGCTCAGTAGTTGCAGCACGTGGGCTGTCTAGTTGTGGCACATGGGCTCTAGAGTGCACGGGCTTAGTAGTTGTGGTGTGTGGGCTTAGTAGGCTTGTAGGCTTGTAGGCTTAAGCCCTACAGCTTGTGGGGTCTTAGTTCCCCAACCAAGGATCAAGCCTGCATCCCCTGCATTGGAAGGTGGATTCTTAACCACTGGACCACCAGGGAAGTCCCCCTTGTTTGCCTTTCTGATGAATGTATATTAATATAACATTGTGGCTTTAATTTACGTTTTTGTAATGATTAGTGATACCGAGCATTTTTAAATATGCTTATTTTCCATGTGGACATTTTCTGGGTTAACTGTTCAAATCCTTTGTTCATTTAAAAAAATTAGGTTGTTTGTTTTCTTTTTGTTGAGTTTGAGAGTTCTTTATATATTGTGTATACAAGTCCTTTGTCAGAATTGTGATTTGCAAATATTTTCTCCCAGTTCATGGCTTGTCTTTTCATTCTCTTAACAGTGTCTTTCACAAAGAAGAGGTTCGTAATTTTGATAAAGCCCAGTGGATCATTTTTCCCCTGATGGATTGAACATTTGGTGTCATATTTTAAAATAATCTTTGCCTAACTCAAGGTGTAGAAGATTTTCTCCTTTTTTTTTTTCTAGAATTTTGAGAGTTTTACTTTTTACATTTAGGTCTATGGTCAATTTTTGAATAAAAGATGAGGTATGTGCTAGTTTCATGTTTTTCTAGGTATTCAGTTTTTCAAGCACCATTTGTTGGAAAGATGATCCTCTCTTTTTTGAAATGCTTTTTCATTTTTGTCAAATATTATTTGACTATATTTGTACAGGATTATTTCTGGACATACTATTCTTTTCTATGGATCTATGTGTTTATCCTTTTGCTAATATCACACTCTTGATTAGTAAGTCATGAACTTTGTAGTGTGCCCTCTACTTTGTATTTTATTTTCCAAAATTGTTTTGGCTATCCTATTTCCTTTCCTTTCCCACATAAATTTTGGAATTTTGATAATATCTACAAAAAATGTTATGAGTATTTTAATTTGGATTGCAATAAAACTGTAGATCAAATTGGGGGACAATTGATGTCTTAACAAAATTGATTCTTCCAATTTATGAGAATGGTTAATCTTTCCATTTATTTATATCTTTGCTACTTATCATCAGTGTTTTGCAATACAAAACACTGCATACAGAGTCTACATACAGACTCTGTATACAGAGTCTATACATAATTTTTATATTCATATGTACTTTATGCTATAAATGGTTCTTTAATTTTATATTCTAAATATTCACTGTTAATATATATAAATACAATTGATTGTTTATACTGACCATGCATCTTGGGAACTAGCTAATTTCATTTTTATATTCTAAGTTATTTTGGAAATTCTTTAGATTTTTCTGCAGGGATAATCATGTTATCTTTGAATAAAGAGAGTTTTATTTCTTTCCTTCCAAACTATATACTTTTATATCTTTTTGTGCTTTATTGCACTGGCTATTACTTCCAATATGATTTTGAATAAGAGTAGTAAAATAGGACATTTTTACCTTATTCCTAATCTTAGGAATCCTAATTCCTAATCTTAGTAGTCTTTCCTAATTTATTTCTTTTACATCTCTCTACATTTCACACACGCATTAAAAAACTTAACAATGCATCAAATGAAAGTGTTCTGCAAAGTCTTCTGCTAGTGGTGCTCTTCATTCCCTGGATGTAAGGTTTACTCTGTAAACAGACAAATGTGAGCCAATCTACAGGCTCATCAAGACTCACTTAGCTTCCAGAGTGGGCTTCAGGTGTTGCTTTGCATATCAATGCAAAGCATTGTCTTTCTCAATTAAGTATAACGTTAACTGTAGGTTCTTGTACATGCCTTTTATCAGTTTGCTGACAGTTTTTAACATAAATAAATGTAAAAGTTTATCAAATGCTTTCTCTTCATCTATTGAGATGCTCAAATAATGTTTCTTCATTAGTCTATTAATATGGTGAATAACAATATTTGATTCTTTTAACCAGTCTTTTATTACTGGGATAAATCCTATTTAGTCATGAAGTATTGCTCTTTTTAAACAGTTCTTGATTCAATTTGCTAATATTTTATTGAAGATTTCTGCATATATGTTCATGAAAGTTATTGGTCTGCATTTTTCATTTTTTTTTTGGTACTATTTTTATCTGGTTCTGGTATTAGGGTAATACTAACCTCACAATAAAAGTCAAAGAGTGTTTCTTTTTCCTGTTCTGAAAGAGATTGTGTGAAGTTGGTATCATTATTGTGTTTAAATGTTTGGAAAAATTGAGCAGTGACATAATTTCAGCCTGGATTTTCTTTGTTGGAAAGTTTTTAACCATGAATTTAATTGCTTAGGAGCTATAAGGCTATCCAGGTTATCTATCTCTTTTTGATTTGGTTTCAATTGATTGGTTTCTTTTTCATTGTCTTTCAAGAATTGATTCATTTCATCTAAGTTGTTGAATTTAGAAATACAATGCTGTTCATAGTATTCTTATTTTCCTTTTTAATGTCTGTGGGATCTCTAATGATGTCACCTGTTTCATACTTAATACTGACAATTTGTTTCTTCTCTCTTTTTATCAGTCTGGCTAGAGTTATATCAATTTTGTAGGTATTTGCAAAGAACCAGCTTTAATTTCACTGATTTTTTTTATAGATTTTATTTTCAATCTTATTAATTTCTGTTCTTAATTATTTTCTACTTTCCATTTACCTTGTATTTAATCTGCTCTTATTTTTCTAGTTTCTTGAGGGAAAAACTTAACTTACTGACTTAATGCCATTTTTTTCTAATATAAGTATTTAATGTTATTCCTTTCTCTCTAAGCACTGCTATAACTTTATCCCACAAATTTGGCATGGTTTGTTTTCCTTTTCATTTAGTTCAGAATGTTAAAAATATTTTTTGAGACTTTCCTTTCTACTTGGAGGTATTCAGAAGGGTTTCATTTGATTTCTCACTATTTGGGATTTTTTAATCTCACTATTTGGGGATTTTTTAGATATCTTTTTGTTATTGGTATTTAAATTCAATTATGCTCTGAGAAAATGCCCTGTATGAGTTCTATTCTTTTAAGCTGTTGATATTTGATTTTTTTGCATAGTATTATCTATCTTGGTGGATGTTCCATGTACACTTGAAAAGAATGTGTAATTTGCAGTTGTAGGGTGAAGTGTATTATAAACGTCAATTATGTCAAGTTGGTTAATACAGCTGTTCCGGCCTTCTATATCTTTACTGATTTTTCTATCTATCTGTTCTATCTGTCCTTCTATAATTGTAGATTTGTCAGTTTTATCATTTTTTGCTTCATGTATTTTTGAAGCTCTGTTGTTATGTGTCTGTACAATTAGGATTTTTATGTATTCTTAGATCACTGACCCTTCTATTTTTATTGATGTCTGTCTTTACCCATGATCATATTTCTTATTCTGTATGTCTGATATTAATACAGCTACTGCAGCTTTATTTTGGCTAGTGGTAAGAAGGTATATCATTTTCCATCCTTTTACTGTTAATTTATCTGTGTCTTTATATTTAAAGTGGATTTCTTATAGATAGCATAGAGTTGGATTTGTTTTTTTCATTATTCTGAAAATTTCTCTTTTGATTGATTTGTTTAGACCATTCATATTTCTGTGTATATCAGTATGGCTGATGCAAGGCAATTGATTTGCTCACATCCCTCTTGTGCAGCAGAATGAAGGACCCCTTTCCCTCCCCAAAGGGACACATATAGCAGTAGGGTTGGCCAGGTACCATATGATGTACATGCTTAAGCTGAGCAAAGGAGCATAGATTGAGTCTGAAACAGGGAAAGATACTCTCACATATGGTACTAAGTCCAGCACAGCCTGAGAGGATGCTATGTCTTGGTAAGGAAGTGTTCCAGTTCAAGGCCCATTCTTTTGTGGCCAAATGGGGGTCAAAAGACTGCATACACAAGACTGTCTTTCCCAACACATATCTGTTATAGAAAATTTGAAATAATACAGGAAAGCATAAGGAAGAAAAACATTTTACTCATAATGCTACCAGCAGTAGATACCATCTTATTATTTTTGATATTTTTCTTTCCATCTGTGTATATTATATACACATAATATTTTATATACTTGAGATCATATGGTTCATAATTTATAACCTGATTTTTTCACTTATCCTTAAATATTTTCAAGATCACTTTTTCATATGACTATACTATAAATTATTTAGCCTTATCTATGACTTTTGATATTTAAGTTGCCTTAAATTTATTTTCCTTTTACAAATACCATTATAATGAATATCCTCACCCCAAATCTTTGTGAATATTTTTATTATTTCTCAAGATAAATTCTTAAAAGTGGATTTATAAGTCCAGATGGTTTACCCATTTTTAGACATTTGATGCTAATTGCCAAATTATCTTTCAGAAATATCATGCCAATTTACTCTTCTATTGGAATTATATGAAGTGTTTGTTTTTGGAAGGGGAGTTTCTCTACCTAATTCTTCCAGATGAGGAAGAAGCAGAGAGGAGCATAATTTTTCTTGATAAAAGAAAATTGAGGGATAGTTTTATGGGTTGTGAGTTTCTCTAATACTTCCTAGTTGAAAACATAGCTAAGAGCAGCTCCCTAAAGAGTGAAGCAATAGATAAAATTTGAGAATCTGTGTATTTTAAACATTCCTTTAAAAACAAAATTCAAGTAAGTGTGTTTGGCTCCCCTTAAAAATTCTTTGAGGGCTTCCCTGGTGGCGCAGTGGTTGAGAGTCCGCCTGCTGATGCAGGGGACACGGGTTTGTGCCCCAGTCCGGGAAGATCCCACATGCCATGGAGCGGCTGGGCCTGTGAGCCATGGCCGCTGAGCCTGAACATCTGGAGCCTATACTCTGCAACGGGAGAGGCCACAACAGTGAGAGGCCCGCGTACCACAAAAAAACAAAAACAAAAACAAACAAACAAAATTCTTGGAATATCTTGAATTTTCAGGCACTTTCTCACTTTTTATGTAATTTGGGAGTTTCTTCTCCTCCTTGTTTTTTCATTTTTTCAAGGTTCTTCACCTTCCTCAGGTTCTGACTTAAATGCTTATCCCTCCTGGAATTACTTCTAATTTCCTCAAATCTGGCAATTGTTCAGTCACTCTTAGAATTGTGTATGGAACCTACTGTACGCACTTTTCGGTTTTAGCATAGATCATTTTATGTACAGATCCTACCTGAGCTTTCCACACAGGGCTGGTGCCTTGCACTGTTTCTGTTTCTCCAGAGATGAGCCTATTGGTTTGTATGATGGTAACTTGAGACTATAAACTCCATAATAGCAGGAACAAACTTTATTTTCTCACTTTCTATCTGCCTTTCACACTGCTTGAAACATAGTTGGAACTCAGTAAATATTTTTGAAGAAGTGAATGAACAAATAGGTTTATCATTTATTTAGTAAAGCAGGGCGACCTTTGGAAAAATTATGTGCTTCATTTTCTCTTGTAGCAATCTCATCAGGGGGGATGGAAAATGATTTTTTTCTCCCCCCCCCCCAGGAATCTTTGGATTGCTAATACCTGACTTTTTCTTATCCACAGAGTGTCTTCCACTTTGGCAATGGTGACAGGCAGGCTAGTGTGGACCCTTCTGAAACAAAAAAAGCCATTAAGAAGACTTCTGTGGTGTGTGGTGTGTTTAAGGTGATTAAAACAATTAGGCCTAATTTTCCCAAAAAGGGAGAAGAACAAACCAATCTGGGTTTATAGTGTTGAAAGGAGAAAAAGGTGTCTACCTGTGTTTATCCCCACGAGTAAGAGGAGGAAAAGGTCATAGTCTTCTTGGGAGGTAGAAGGTCCTGAACTCATTTAGATGCTGCAACTCCAAGGGTCAGGAGTCTGAGGGGATGCCTGTGAGGACAGAGCTGTGTCCTTAGGGGCAGGCAAAGCCTCCCTGTGGCCAGGCTTGGCCTGAAAGTGAGTGAAGCTGCTAGGGAGCTGCCCATCAACAAATGGAGCTTGTTGGCTTGGGCCACAGATGGCATGACAGCTTGGACATATGGTGAGAGACTAGTGCTTCACAGTAGCATCATGCGGCCCCAAAGAACAAATGGCAGCTGTGGCAGCCACAGATGGAGGCTCTTCTTTGCTCAAAAAACTGGAAGGCTGGAAGGTCAGTTTTATCTATCTGTTGATATATTGATCTGCTGATCTATCTATTTTGGCAATCCTATGAGGGTGCAGAAAGCCCAAAATGACTGTTATGTCTTCCTGCTAATTTGAGTGAGTGGGGAATTGAGCTTCTTCTAATTCACTTGAAACACTTAAGGGATTGTGTTATAACATGTACCTTGCATGTCCCAGAGCAATTCATACCACATATAATTATAATTTTGTTTTTCTAGTCGCATCCTCCCAGGGTTAGGGGATTCTTATACAGATCTCTAGGGTATTCTTATCTGCTGGCAAGAGGAATACTCCAGCTTACTGTTCAACTTTTAGTCTGTGTATGCATAGGTTTCTGGAATAATTCTTACACTTTAATGTCTTTAAATTATTACTGTTGACATTAGTTTCCCTTTTCTTTTTATGGAGCAATATTGGGTGAATATATGCTAGGCTATGTCACCATACACGCTGCAGCATATAATTTTCACTAACAGTGCTGTGGGGTGTTTTAGGAACTATTCTTCCAAACTTTATATTAAAAAAAATGCTTGGAGGCAAAAATGCTTTTGTTTCAGACCAGCTGTTTAGCTTAAATTTAAATTACTTTTTGAAACATGTTTCCTTGTTGAATATGTGCAAATTACATTTTGGATGTGAAAATGGTTGTATGTAGGTGAAGAGTCTTTGCTAGCATCCTTCCTTCAATCTTCTCTCCTTTGTTTTTACTCCTTTTTCCTCTCAATTAAATAAATGAGGTTCTTTGTGCATCATTGATTACAAAGGAGTTGAAACTAGAGTCTATATTGAGGATCAGGGTATGGCTGGATTAAGTATTTTTTCTCCCTTTCTTTTTCATTAGCATGGTATTGGGGGACGCATTGCAGGATACCCTCACATTTCCAGTATTCCCACATAATGCTCTGCCATTCTATGAGAGAAATAAAAACGCTGCCTTTGGAAATGAATTTATGATATCAGCAAGTAGTTTCAGAACCATCAGTGAAAAATTCTGTTTGACAGTGTAAAGGTGCTTTTCCCCCTGAGAGAGGAGACCAAGAACGATTATGAGTTTTAGATACACAGTGCTGGTTACCAGGGTGCCTCTGACCTCACACCAATTGCACCCACAGGACTTACAAGATAGTCCTTAGCCTTCCGTGGAAGCACCAGAAACGCCATTGTTTTGCAAGGTCTTTGAGCTAATTCTCCACCCTCTGCCCATTTTCCGCTTCTTTTCTGGTCTGGGCTGTGTTAGTAAGCTCCCTTGACTTGACTTTTAGTTAGGTTCCTCTAATGGGAAGTTTCCTCAGCAGACAATAGAGCCAGAAGAGTTAGACATCAAGGTGCTTCTATGCCATCACCCCGCCCACTTTACCTCTACCTCATGGTTCCAGCCGCGGATTTATCCTTCTGAGATTCCCAGTCCTTCAGTTCTGACATGCCTTTGATTACACTGTTTTTCTCCTCTACCCTCTTTTTGGGCCTGAAGGTGGAAACAGTTTCCTGCTGTTGTAGTCCCTGAATGCTTTCAGAATCCCTCGTGGGTTCTTAATCCTCACCTCACTTCTGTGAATAAATAGTTCCTTCAACATTCCAGCTGGGCGTGTCTCTATTTCCTTCCAAGACACTGAGTGCGAAAGCACTAAGCTTTTTTTCTCCGAACACTGGGCTGATGAGTTGGGAATATTGAATTTTGGAATGATTCTGAGTTTACAGCTCCTTCAGATTGCTTCCTGGACAGTAAGTGGTAATTTTGTAACAACTTTTAGAATCAACCAGCATCCCATTTCAGAGTAAGGCTTAGGTTGTTGAGCCAGGTTGTCTTGGGCTGGAAGAGAGGCAAGTTTCAGTGAAAAGGATATGGATTACCAAAACTGACTCAACCAAATTGCCACTCTACCTCTGGCTCATTATGAAAGTAGTACTTGCCTAGTAACTCAAGGCATAATTATCTGTTCTGGAACAAATTAGGATCTAGCCAACAAATGATAGTGGTCCATTTTAGGAGCTGTTGACGAGTAGGGCTTGTATGTGTGTTTGTTTGTAGGCAGGGCAAATGTTGGGCAGCCCATTGAACACCAGGCTGATGCCGATGTTTTCTAGTGCTTTGCAAAACAAGCTGTATCCTTACCATCTGGTCCTAGAGCTTTGTGAACTGTTATACATGACTGGTTTGGCATTAAGTAGCCTAGAGAGGTAAGAACAGTGGCGTCTATGGTGTTGCTTTTCTGTGAATTTTTAAATTAATTCCAAATAAAAAATGAGGGTGAATGGGGTGATAGGTCTTTGTTCATTTTGTGTTACTGTTTTCAAATAATGTCTTTCCTCTTAATGTAAAGGATCGATAAGGGAAGAGGTTGAGGATTAAGGACCATGCCATTTCACATGTCTGGGGTGAGCTGGTTGTGGTAAAGGGATGCATCGGAGGATTTAGCTCTGGTAACACTTGATGAAAATATCAGTTATCACTAGGGAAGCTTTAGATAAATAGGGACTTTGAATGAAATCTAGATAAAGATCCACTGAGAAACTTTGAATTGTTTATTTGTTTTTACTTGTTAGAAAATAATATCTTAAATTCACAACCACTCAATATTTATCAAAAGTTTATGGAGTGTTGCTTGAAGGATACAGTCCAACTACTTTTCCTACAAAAGGAAAAGTAGATCCTACAAAATGAATTCATGAGTTGTCAGACAAGAGAGACCTGCTTGCTTGTACTGTATCATTTTAGCACCCCTCTCTTCCCAAGTGCTTTTACTCAACTGGGTTTTGCTGTGTTTGCATTGCAGTTTTTATTGACCTGCCTTGAGGGACTTTGTTAGAAACAGCCCTGAGCATCTTAGTTTTGTATTTACTGCAGGATTGTTGTTGAGAATACTGTTATTTACATTTCACACAATCTTCTACATAAGGACTCATGGCAAGAATATCTCTCAGGGCTTAGTTTCAGTAATACTTATTTTATTTTAAGCAACCATTTTTTTTTTAATTGAGTTGTATTTGACATATGATATTATATAAGTTTAAGGTATACAATGTATTGAGTTGATACTTTTATATTGCAATATAATTGCCATAGTAGGTTTGCTAACACCTCTATCATGTCACATAATTATGTGACACAACCAGTTTGTTTTTATTTTATGTGGTCACATACCTCATACTGGGGGTTACATAACATACATTTTCTCCTTGTTGTTTTGGCTGCTAGAAAGCTCAGAGCCTGATTCTTGTCTCTAAGTAATGGAGTTTCTCTTCTAACTTAATGTCTTGGTGGTATTTCTTTTCTTGACTTTATTTTTCTTTTTTCTGGATTACTGAACTCAAGATTTTTTCTTTTTTATTCTATTGCATGTATTTTTAAAAGCTACCTCAAAGTATTGGTGAACATAGTAAGGGTGTAAATAAACAAACTAAACAAGCCAGCAAGGAGTATTTTTTAATATATATATTTTGGTGACAATTTTTTATGGCTACAAAGTCTCAAACAAAAAATGAAAATAAAAAAATAGCGCCGGTCAAAATGTAAAATATTAAAGTCATTGATTATTGCATGGTTACATAGCAAAAAATAATGGTTGTTTGACACAATAAAATTGGTCCTCCTTTGCTTAGTTCATTCAAACTGGTTTATGTGATTTGATCTGGACCATATAAGGCAGAATGTTCTAAATGTCTGGCAATCTATTCTAATTGAGAAGAATCATTAATGGACATTGGGTTAGTTGTAAGGAGAAGAGTGGGTTTAGAAAGAAATTCCGGGGGCTAATGCAAGATGTGGGTTGACCAGAGATCTTCATTTTTGTTAATATGATAGTAGAGTTATTAAAACATTAACCAAGTTACATATACAGTTATCTTTTTTACATTTGAAACAGTCATTCAACACAGAACTGTGCTTTATGTGCTATATTAATCCTAAAAGAATATTTTGAATCAGTGGAAGGTAAGATACTCAGAACATTTATACTTACTTAATTGGAATTCAGATTTCCAACCCGTAGATTTTTAAGGTTTTGAATGTTTGATTCTCAAAAATTTAAGAAGAGGCAATCATGAATGATTAGCTGATAAATGGCTAAATAGTTTTATCAAGTTTTGCAGAATTAATAAGTTCAACAACCAACTGGAGATTAAATTTAGAAAGCCAATGAGAGATGAAAAATTCTGAATGATCCATTTAATTGTGTAATTTATTTGTTTCTCACTTTCACGTGAAATATTCAAGTTTTCAGATTTTAAATTCTAACAGAGTGCCACAAAAGGTACACTCACAAGGCTAAAGAGAAACAGTTAAGCCTTCAAGGCAAAATAATGGACTTCAGTTCCCTGAGTTTAATAAAGCAGCACTTACATACTTATGGTGTCTTCACATTTCACATGCATAAGGGAAAGGTTAGCAGCAGTTCTTTCACTTCATTTTCCCTCCATGGACCATTTTCATTATTTGTTCTTACAAACATCTGCTCTACTCGGGGCTATGAGACATGACTAGGATACCAAAAATAATGATGCTTTCATCCTGTCTAGATGCAAAATGTTTGCACAAATAATTAGACAAGAATATCAAACACCGAAAACATGAAATTCACATGACACAGTAATAGAAAGACTATGTAGCAGCCTACATTATGATAAAATTTTGTGTACCTTTACTCGTTTATTTTTTTGGTTAGGACTAGAAAAAGCTTTAATTATGAGTCATTGCCTAAGGTGTAGTTCCAAAATACAGTGAACATATTGATTTCCAGCAAATATGTTTTGTAAAAAAGTTAATATACATGGCATCTAGTATTGGGAAACAGGAATAAAGAAACCTCCTACTTGAATTGTTGCTATGGCTTAAGTTACCTTGTATTTTGCTTCAGTGGTGGGGATGGGATAGGGTGGGGCTCAGGGTCTGCGGCATGAGTGACAGCTTAGCAGAGAGATCCTGCACCTGATTCCTGGTCTCGCTGACACCAAACACTCCAGATCTGAAAATGTCTGGAAGATAACACTAATGCAATGGGGAGGTAGGGAGGCGTGTGTGTGTACACTTAGAAATTTTGGCCACATCAGTGGCTCTTAACTATGGCTATACTTGAGAATTATATGTCAAGCTGTTTTTTACCTTACTATTTTTTTTAATGGCTTAATGTCTGCCTTGGTAATATCCTTGAAGGTCAAGCTTTAGTAGGTTTGGAGAGGGGTGTGGGTATTTGTATTCTTATGAAGTTCCTTAAAACCTACCATGTGCATCTGAAGCTGAGAACCTCTTAGCTTACACTTAACTGACATGAGAGTTTAGTCTGTGATATGACTTTCTCCCTTTCTGACTTAATCCTTACACATATGGATCTGAGTGTTTAGCTCAGGACTCAAAACACATCAGGTCTTAATTCACTACTTAGAATTATAATATTTACCACTAGGAGAAAAGAAATAAAAAGCCACAGATTCCTGGCTCCTTAGTCTCAGTAATTTGAATATCCTTTGAGCAGAACCTCTAACTTGCCATGTCTGATAATAGTGTAGGTGGTGTTGGTATATGTTGTTGATTGAGAAGGGGATAAGAGGTTACAGGTGCCAATATTCAGTGTTAAAAAACTAAGGAGCCCCATACATGTTGGTCTCCAGCTCAAACAGCCTGTCAATGCCTCTCATTCCAGCCAAGAGAAGGTTAAATTTGGCATCACAGGGGTTCTCCAGAGCATCTGGTCATTCCTAAGGCTGAGGTACCTATTCTTGATTGTTTAAAGTTATTTCTAAGTATGGCTGTCTGTGTGGGAGACAATTATAAGAGTAGAAGCTTAGCAGAGCAAAGATGGGAACTAAACTGGCCATTACAATTGGGGGCGTTCCTGACTGGAAGGTTTCTTTTGCTTGAAATATGGTGAACTATATTATTGCAAAAGTGAATCTGTGCACATGAAAATATGCTCAACATCATTAATCATCAGAGAAATGTGTGAGATATTACCTAACACCTGTCAGAATGGCTGTAATCAAAGAGACCACTAATAACACATGTCGACAAGGATGTGGAGAAGGGGAATTGTAACACAATGTTGGTGGGAATGTAAATTGGTGCAGCCACTGTGGAAAACAGTATGGAGGTTTCTCAGAAAGCTAAAAATAGAACTACTATGTGACCCAGCAAAAATTTCACTCCTGGTATTATATCCAAAAAATAATGAAAACACTAATTCCAAAAGATACACACGAAGAGACCTTCAAGACGGCGGAGAAGTAAGACATGGAGATCACCTTCCTCCCCACAAATACATCAAAAATACATCTACATGTGGAACAACTCCTACAAAACACCTACTGAATGCTGGCAGAAGACCTCAGACTTCCCAAAAGGCAAGAAAGTCCCCACATATCTGGGTAGGGCAAAACAAAAAAGAAAAACAGAGACAAAAGAATAGGGATGGGACCTGCACCTCTGGGAGGGAGCTGTGAAGGAGGAAAAGTTTCCATGCACTAGGATGCCCCTTCACTGGCAGAGACAGGAGCTGGGCAGGGCGTTGGGGGGAGGAAGCTTCAGAGCCATGGAGGAGAGCACAGCAACAGGGGTGCAGAGGGCAAAGCGGAGAGATTCCCGCACAGGGGATGGGTGCTGACCAGCACTCACCAGCCTGACATGCCTGTCTGCTCACCCACTGGGGCGGGTGGGGGCTGGGAGCTGAGGCTCAGGCTTCAGAGGTCAGACCCCAGAGAAAGGACTGGGGTTGGCTGCGTGAAGACAACCTGAAGGGGGCTAGTGTGCCACAGCTAGCCGGGAGGAAGTCAGGGAAAAAGTCTGGACCTGCCTAAGAGGCAAGGGACCATTGTTTTGGGGAGTGTGAGGAGAGGGGATTCCTGCTCCATGTGCCCAAAGAAGGCAGAGCATCACCTAAGTGAACTCCAGAGACAGGCGTGAGCAGTGGCTGTCAGCTTCGACCCCAGAGACGGGCATGAACTGCTAATGCTGCTGCCGCTGCCACCAAGAATCCTGTGTGCAAGCACAGGCCACTACCCACAGCCCCTTGGGAGCCTGTGCAGCCACCACTGCCAGGGTCTCGTGATCCAGGGACAACTTCCCTGGGAGAACTCATGGCATACCTCAGGCTGTTGCAATGTCATGCTGGCCTCTGTCACTGCAGGCTTGCCTCACATTCCAATTATGACTACCATACCCCTCCCTCTCCCTGGCCTGAGTGAGCAAGAGCCCCCTTGCTCACTTTAAAGCTCACTTTAAAGCTGCTGCTTTAAACCCCTCCTGTCTGGGTGGGAACAGATGCCTGAGGGCAGCCTACACGAAGAGGCGGAGCCAAAACCAAAGCTGAACCTCAGAAGCTGTGCGAACAAAGAAGAGAAAGGGAAATTTTTCCATGAATCCTCAGGAGCAGCAGATTAAATCCCCACAATCAACTTGATAACCCTGCATCTGTGGAATGCTTGAATAGACAACAAATGTTGCCAATATTGAGGCAGTGGATTATGGAAGCAACTGTAGACTTGGGATTTTCTTTCTGCACCTGATTTGTTTCTGATTTTAAGTTTATCTTAGTTTAGTTTTTAGTGCTTGTTATCATTAGTGGATTTGTTTATTGGTTTGGTTGCTCTCTTCCTTTCTTTTTTAATTTTTTTAAATTTTAATTAATTCATTTCCTTTTTTCCCTTTTTATGAGTGTTTATGTGTATGTTTCTTTGTGTGATTTTGTCTGTTTAGGTTTGCTTTTACCATTTGTCCTAGGGTTCCATCTGGTATTTTTTGTTTTCTTTTTGGTTTGTTTGTTTTTTGGGTTTTTTTGGTTTGTTTGTTGTTTGTTGTTTGTTTTTTCTTTTTATGACTGTGTGTGTATGTTTCTTTGTGTGATTTTGTCTGTTTAGTTTTGCTTTTACCATTTGGTTTAGGGTTCTATCTGTTCATTTTTTCCCTTCTTTTCTTTTCTTCCAAGCCATGTGGCTGGCAGGGTTTTGGTGCTCCAGCCGGGTGTCAGGCCTGAGCCTCCGAGGTGGGAGAGCCAAGTCCAGGATATTGGACCATCAGAGACCTCTTGGTCCTACATAATATCAATTGGCAAGAGCTCTCCCAGAGATCTCAACACTAAGACCCAGCTCCACCCAATGGCCAGCAAGCTCCAGTGCTGGATGCCCCATGCCAAACAACTAGCAAGACAGGAACACAACCCCACCCATGAGCAGAGAGGTTGCCTAAAGTCATACTAAGTTCACAGAGACCCCAAAACACACCACCGGCCATGACCCTGTGTACCAGAAAGACAAGATCCAGTCCCATCCACAAGAACACAGGCACCAATCCCCTCTACCAGGAAGCCTACACAAGCCACTGAACCAACTGCACCCACTGGGGGTAGACACCAAAAATAATGGGAACTATGAACCTGCAGCCTGCAAAAAGGAGACCCCAAACACAGTAAGTTAAACAAAATGAGAAGACAGAGAAATATGCAGCAGATGAAGGAGCAAGGTAAAAACCCACCAGACCAAACAAATGAAGAGGAAATAAGCAGTCTATCTGAAAAAGAATTCAGAGTAATGATAGGAAAAATCATCCAAAATCACGGAAATAGAATGGAGAAAATACAGGAAATGGTTAACAAGGACCTAGAAGAACTAAAGAGGAAACAAACAATGATGAACAACACAATAAATGAAATAAAATATTCTCTAGAAGGAATCAATAGCAGAATAACTGAAGCAGAAAATGGATAAGTGATCTTGAAGACAAAACAGTGGAAATAACTGCTGCAGAGCAGAATAAAGAAAAAAGAATGACAAGAACTGAGGACAGTCTCAGAGACCTCTGGGACAACATTAAACACACCAGCATTCGAATTATAGGGGTCCCAGAAGAAGAAGAGAAAAAGAAAGGGTCTGAGAAAATATTTGAAGAGATTAGAGTTGAAAACATTCCTAACATAGGAAAGGAAATAGTCAATCAAGTCCAGGAAGCACAGAGAGTCCCAAAAAGGATAAATCCAAAGAGAAACATGCCAAGACACATATTAATCAAACTATCAAAAATTAAATACAAAGAAAAAATATTAAAAGCAGCAAGGGAAAAGCAACAAATAACATACAAGAGAATCCCCATAAGGTTAACAGCTGATCTTTCAGCAAAGACTCTGCAAGCCAGAAGGGAGTGGCAAGACATATTTAAACTGATGAAAAGGGAAAACCTACAGCCAAGATTACTCTGCTCAGCAAGTATATCATTCAGATTTGATGGAGAAATTAAAACCTTTACAGACAAGCAAAAGCTAAGAGAATTCAGCACCACCAAACCAGCTTTACAGAAAATGCTAAAGGAACTTCTCTAGGCAGGAAACACAAGAGAAGGAAAAGACCTACAATAACAAACCCAAAACAATTAAGAAAATGGTAATAGGAATATACATATCGATAATTACCTTAGATGTAAATGGATTAAACGCTCCAACCAAAAGACATAGACTGGCTGAATGGATACAAAAACAAGACCCGTATATATACTGTCTACAAGAGACCCACTTCAGACCTAAGGACACATACAGACTGAAAGTAAGGGGATGGAAAAAGATATTCAATGCAAATAGAAATCAAAAGAAAGCTGAAGTAGCAATTCTCATATCAGAAAAAATAGACTTTAAAATAATGACTATTACAAGAGACAAAGAAGGACATTACATAATGATCAATGGATCAATCCAAGAAGAAGATATAACAATTGTAAATATTTATGCACCCAACATAGGAGCACCTCAATACATAAGGCAAATGCTAACAGCCATAAAAAGGGAAATTGACAGTAACACAATAATAGTCAGGGACTTTAACACCCCACTTTCACCCATGGACAGATCATCCAAAATGAAAATAAATAAGGAAACACAAGCTTTAAATTACACATTAGACAAGATGGACTTAATTGATATTTACAAGACATTCCATCCAAAAACAACAGAATACTCTTTCTTCTCAAGGGCTCATGGAACATTCTCCAGGAGAGATCATATCTTGGGTCACAAATCAAGCCTTGGTCAATTTAAGAAAACTGAAATCGTATCAAGTATCTTTTCTGACCACAACGCTATGAGACTAGATATCAATTATAGGAAAAAAACTGTAAAAAATACAAACACATGGAGGATAAGCAATATATTACTAAATAACCAGGTGATCACTGAAGAAATCAAAGAGGAAATAAAAAAATAGCTAGAAACAAATGACAATGAAAACACGACGACCCAAAACCTATGGGATGGAGCAAAAGCAGTTCTAAGAGGGAAGTTTATCACAATACAATCCTAACTCAAGAAACAAGAAACATATCAAATAAACAATCTAACATTACACCTAATGCAATTAAAGAAAGAAGAACAAAAATACCCAAAGTTAGCAGAAGGAAAGAAATCATAAAGATCAGATCTGAAATAAATGAAAAAGAAATGAAGGAAACAATAGCAAAGATCAATAAAACTAAAAGCTGGTTCTTTGAGAAGATAAACAAAATTGATAAACCATTAGCCAGACTCATCAAGAAAAAAAGGGAGAAGACTCAAATCAACAAAATTAGAAATGAAAATGGAGAAGTAACAACTGACACTGTAGAAATACAAAAGATCATGAGAGACTACTATAAGCAACTATAGGCCAATAAAATGGACAACCTGGAAGAAATGGACAACATTTTAGAAAAGTACAACCTTCCAAGACTGAACCATAAAGAAAGACAATATGAACAGACCAATCACAAGCACTTAAATTGAAACTATGATTAAAAATCTTCCAACAAACAAAAGCGCAGGATCAGATAGCTTCACAGGTGAATTCTATCAAACATTTAGAGAAGAGCTAAAACCTATCCTTCTCAAACTCTTCTAAAATATAGTGGAGAGAGGAACACTTCCAAACTCATGCTATGAGGCCACTATCACCCTGATTCCAAAACCAGACAAAGATGTCACAAAAAATGAAAACTACAGGCCAGTATCCCTGATGAACATAGATGCAAATATCCTCAACAAAATACTAGCAAACAGAATCCAACAGCACATGAAAAGGATCATACACCATGATAGAGTGAGATTTATCCAAGGAATGCAAGGATTCTTCAATATATGCAAATCAATTAATGTGATACACCATATTAACAAATTGAAGGATAAAAACAATATGATCATCTCAATAGATGCAGAAAAAGCTTTTGACAAAATTCAACACCAATTTATGATAATAACTCTCCAGAAAGTGGGCATAGAGGGAACCTACCTCAACATAATAAAGAACAAATATGTCAAACCCACAGCAAACATCATTTTCAATAGTGAAAAACTGAAGCCATTTCCTCTAAGATCAGGAACAAGACAAGGTTGCCCACACTCACCACTATTATTCAACATAGTTTTGGAAGTTTTAGCCATGGCAATAAGAGAAGAAAAATAAAAGTAATCCAAATTGGAAAAGAAGAAGTAAAACTCTCACTCTTTGCAGAGGACATGATACTATACATAGAGAATCCTAAAGATGCCACCAGAAAACTACTAGAGCTAATCAATAAATTTGGTAAAGTAGCAGGATACAAAATTAATGCACAGAAATCTCTTGCATTCCTATACGCTAATGATGAAAAATCTGAAAGAGAAATTAAGGAAACACTCCTATTTACCATTGCAACTAAAAGAATAAAATACCTAGGAATAAACCTACCTAAGGAGACAAGAGACCTATATGCAGAAAACTATAAGACAATGATGAAAGGAATTATAGATGATACAGACAGATGGGGGAATATACCATGTTCTTGGATTGGAAGAATCAACATTGTGAAAATGACTATACTACCCAAAGCAATCTACATATTCAGTACAATCCCTTTCAAACTACCAATGGCATTTTTCACAGAACTAGAACAAAAAATTTCACAATTTGTATGGAAACACCTAAGACCCTGAATAGCCAAAGCAATCTTGAGAAAGAAAAACTCCCTGACTGCAGACTATACTACAAAGTGACTGTAATCAAGACAGTATGGTACTGGCACAAAACCAGAAATATAAATCAATGGAATGGGATAAAATGCCCAGAGATAAACCCACACACATATGGTCACCTTATTTTTGATAAAGGAGGCAGTATACAATGGAGAAAACACATTCTCTTCCATAGGTGGTGCTAGGAAAACTCAACAGCCACATGTAAAAGAATGAAAATAGAACACTTTCTAATAGCATACACAAAAATAAACTCAAAATGGATTAAAGACCTAAATGGAAGGCCAGACACTATCAAACTCTTAGAGGAAAACATAGGCAGAACACTCTATGACTAAATCACAGCAAGATCCTTTTTGACCCACCTCCTAGAGAAATGGAAATAAAAACAAAAATAAACAAATGGGACCTAATGAAACTTCAGAGCTTTTGCGCAGCAAAGGAAACCATAAACAAGATGAAAAGACAACCCTCAGAATGGGAGAAAATATTTGCAAATGAAGCAACTGACAAAGGATTAATCTCCAAAATATATAAACAGCTCATGCAGCTCAATATCAAAAAAAACAAAGAAAAAAAAAAAAAAACAAAGAACCCAGTCCAAAAATGGGCAGAAGACCTAAATAGACATTTCTCCAAAGAAGATATACAGATTGCCAACAAACACGTGCAAGGATGCTCAACACCACTAATCATTAGAGAAATGCAAATCAAAACCACAATGAGGTATCACTTCATACCAGACAGAATGGTCATCATCAAAAATTCTACAAAAAATAAATGCTAGAGAGGGTGTGGAGAAAAGGGAACCCTCTTGCACTGTTGGTGGGAATGTACATTGATACAGCCACTATGGAGAACAGTATGGAGGTTCGTTAAAAAACTAAAAATAGAACTACATATGACCCAACAATCCCACTACTGGGCATATACCCTGGGAGAACCCTATTTCAGAAGAGACATGTATCACAATGTTCCCTGCAGCTCTATTTACAATAGCCAGGACATGGAAGCAACCTAGGTGTCCATGGACAGATGAATGGATAAAGAAGATATGGCACATGTATACAATGTTATATTACTCAGCCGTAAAAAGAAATGAAGTTGACTTATTTGTAGTGAGGTGGATGGACCTAGAGTCTGTCATACAGAGTGAAGTAAGTCAGAAAGAGAAAAACAAATACTTTATGCTAATACATATGTATGGAATCTAAAAAAAAAAATGGTTCTGATGAACCTAGGGGCAGGACAGGAATAAAGATGCAGACATTGAGAATGGACTTGAGGACATGGGGAGAGGGAAGGTTAAGCTGGGACAAGGTGAGAGAGTGGCACTGACATATATACTCTACCAAATATAAAACAGATAGCTAGTGGGAAGAAGCTGCATAGCACAGGGATATTAGCTCGGTGCTTTGTGACCATCTAGAGGGGTGAGATAGGGAGGGTGGAAGGGGATATGGGGATATACCTATACATATACTGGGTAGACAAATAGGGGTTTTTCTCATGCATCAATAACAGGAGGAAGATTCCAAAGAAAAGAAATAAGAAAGAAGGTGAGAACTCTTTCAGAAACATAAGTTACAGAAACAAAAGAGGATAGCCATGTCTCCCAGAAGCCCAGATGTTTAATTGTTTTTCTCTACTAAACCCTTTATGAGCATTTTTGAGTCAGGAACTTTCTTGACCTTGGTCCTGACACATCCTGGGAGAGAAAGCAGTCTGAAGCTGGCTCCTAGGGGTCAATATTAAGTCTCAGGATATTTTTAGCTATGAAGGAACACCTTCATGTTTTTCTTTCCCAGACTGTTTTCCCTTCCCCTATGTCCCCAGGGTAATGTAATCTTATTTGGGGAACATTTTAAACATTGTCTACTATGCCTAGGTATTATAAAAACCAATCTTGGGAAATTACAAAATGATAGGATTAATTTTAGGTAGTATCTCTTGAGAACCCCCTACTTATTAAGCACCAACTGCTCTCATGAATTTATTTTTAAAATTACTTGAATAACCCCATGAAATAGGTATACTAGTATTACTGAGATGAAGCAGGCATAATGCTTTGAAGTATGAATTTTAGGGCTGTCCTCCCTGACTTTGAATTCTGGCTATGTCATTTGCTAGACTAGCTGTGTGAGGTTGGGCTTTTTTCCTAAACGTCCTGTGCCTAATTTTCTTATCTGTAAGGAGGGAATAATAATAACAGTTTTGTTGTGAAGAGTAACTGATTTAACATCTATATATTTAAAATTCTGAGAACAGTGCCTGGCATATAGTAGACACACAGTGAAAATTAGCTATTATTATTTTCTTAATTTTTTAGATGAGGAAACAGGCTTGGGGAGGTAACATAATTTGCTTAGGACTATACAGATGGCCAGTGAGATAATTCGGCTTCACACCCAGGTTGTAAGTGTCTAAAGACCTCTAAGAAGTGCTGTCCTATTGCACTCACTGTGACAAAGGGCCAGAGATTTTCAGTTCAAAGTAAGTGTACCACATAGCCTCTGTCTGTCTCCAGCTGTGATCGCTTTCCTTTGCCATGCTGCTATCTCCAAGAAGCTGCCAGGTATGAACTTCATCATTGGAAGCCCTTGCCCTCTAGGTGTGTCAGTGGGGTGGGTCGTGGGGAAGCTGGCAGAAAAATCAGAGGGAGAGAGGAGTATGGTAGGGGTATGGTTTTTCTCTTGATTTCCTGTGGGTATGATGCCCTTTGAGCTAACTGTATCCCTTTGGCCTAGTAATTGCAGTGGATCAACAGGCCTGTTTAAAACAAGGCATGTGACATGGCAGCTTTTGGAATGGTGCGTCCAGCAGCAATGTCAAAGGAATCATGGCACTTCAGTGAAAATGTAACAGAACAGGGAACAGACTCCCAGAGGAGGTGCAGCCTTCAAGTCTAATCCCAAGGCCTCTCTTGAATCTTTGCTTTTCCCTCCCAAATGGGAAGAAATGTAACCCTGGAGTCCTAGCCTCTGCAGCCAGTGACTGACCCTTCTCTATATGCCTGAGGTGGAGTAGGGCAGGGAATCATAGTATTTTCCCCTTAGGATTAAAGACTTTATTATTTGATCAGGGCTCCTATAGCTCCACTCAGTGAGTTTCAGATAGACTTCTGACCCACCCAGAGGCTGGAGAACTAGACAGGGCACGTCACATGTATTGAGGGTCTTGAGCTGCTTGCTAGATACCCTTCCAAATACATCACTAATCTAGAATGCTTATGAGGAAAGGGGTTTGCTCATTAGCATTGTAACTGCTAATATTTTATTATTCTTGATTGATTTAGATAGATTGGCCCAAGGTTTATTAGAACTGGTGTATTAATTTGCTTTTTTGTCAAGAAGATGCCTAATGAACTGGGAGGTGTCTGAGCTAGTGCCTATGAATGATTTATGTGGTCAGCAATTGATCAATCATCTTTCATTTGGAAACTTGCACTTTTGAGGGAAATATGAATTTGATCTAAATTTAGACCAAAGTCTTGAAAAAAGAACTAGAAATGATTTGAAACTTGCCCTGCTGTGACATTAGCAAATGAGCATGTGGCGTTTACATTCAGGACCAGGTCCTCACTTTCCCAAAAGAGAGACCTGGGTGAGGTACTTAATGTTTGGCCTCAGTTACCAATTTGTGAAAAAGGACAACAGTATCCACATTTTTTTCTTCCTTTCCTGAGATGTTGAGAATTTAGTCACAAATAAAACCGACATGATATTTATTGAATGTCTATAATCTAGGCCTCATTTATAATGGTAGAAAAAACATAAGATAGGTTTATGCCTTTCTGAGAATTAGTTTTACCATCTGTAAAGTGGGAGCCTTGGATTCAACAAATAATTCTGTTAATCTCTACAGTTGGTGAAAATTATATCCATTTATTAAGCATTTATTAGATGCAGGCACTGTACTGAGCATATATATATATACACACACACATATATAGTATATATATTAGTTGTCACTAATTTTTTACCCATATTTTAGAGCTGGGGAAACGAGGACTAGGGAAGGTTAGAGTAACTTACCCAAGATACACAGCCAGGAGAGCATGAACCTTAGCCTCTGACCTTAGCCACTACCCTACTCTTCCTCTTGAGAGTCTCTCCTCTGCTTGTTGTTGTATTTGCCTTATGGGGTGCATTTCATCTATGCCTAGACAGCTGTCTACCGCTCTTCATCTTCTAAATTTTTTGTAACAAACATCATGATCACCAGCCAGTGATGGAGGACTTTTGAGTTACTGCCTAAGTAATTAATCTAGACCAGGATTTCTCAACCTCAGCACTACTGACATTTTTGTCCAGATAGTTCTCTTTATGAGGATCTGCCATGTGTAATGTAGGATGTTTAGAATCATCCATGGCCTCAACTCACTAGATGCCAGTAGCAACCCTCCAGTTGTGACAACTAAAAATATCTCTGGAAATGTCCTCTGGGGGCAAAGTTACTCCAGGTTGAGAACCACTAAGTTAGACCTTGACCGTGGATTCCAGGTTGAGAACCACTAAGCTAGACCTTGACCATGGATTTATAATATGTCTTGTG
>NW_020837948.1:67028892-67218486 GCF_003676395.1 Aethalodelphis obliquidens
TGTGTGTGTGTGTGTGTGTGTGTGTGTGTGTGTGTGTGTGTGTGTGTTGTGTAAAGCACTTTGGACACTTAATACTGCTGACAGGGGCCAGCTGGCCAATGAATTTATAGTTATAGGAACCACCTGTTTTCATATTGTTAAAATGATGATTGCATTATATGGAACACATGCAATAGGGTATGAGCTGGATATATAGTCAGATTTCTGTGCTCTTTTGTGGATTTTGTAGAGTAGCCTATGAGTTATTCCATGGAGAAGCTGTGTAGGTTAGCAGTAAGGGCACAAGCTGGAGTGAGGTGACCTGGTTTCTATGCACAGCACCTCCACTGCTCCACAAAGCTTACACTTCTTTGGGCCTCAGTTTTATTATTTGCCAATGTAGGTAACTGGGCCAGATGACCTCCAAGGTCCCGCCTTGATTTAATAACTAACAATTTTCTATCCAAATACTGAATTACTCATATGGCAAATTAGTTCTTTCTGAGCATATTATAGTTTGTGACAGTGAGACTACTGATTCAGTTATAATGCAGCAATTAATGCCGCCCCCTCCCAGTTCATTCTTGGATTTTTTGATGTCCTTTTCACATATAAATCTTAAATATTGCTAGTCAGAGCTTGGTTATCAGTCTTGGAGAGGTCTGCCTCAAAGAAATTAGGAAAATTTTCCAGTTGGGCTATAGCTGGCCTAATGGAATGAAGAAATCCTTCCCCAAACCAGATTTTTGTTTGTGCTACACAAATTGTATCCGGCAAGACCTCAGTTTCGTAAAAAAAACAAAAACAAACAAAAAACTAAGCCCAGTATATTGACCTCCCCTTGCACTATCCAGGTAGGGATGCTCTGGTTTGTCTTATTTCCTCCACCACAAAGATGTAAAGAAGAGGGCAGCAAATACTACAGGGATTCTGTCACATGGCCCCAGAGTTCCACTGGTTGGAGATTCCATTAAAACATTTGTTTTTGAGACAGAAAAGTACATTGTGACAGCAGCACTATTATGTGAATCATGCCTCCTAGAATTATGCAGTGGGGAGGTCTGATCAGTAGCCAAGGTTTCTGCCCAGCACAGGTTTCTGGTGGCAATGCTGGGGGGCTTTAAGTTAGGGGATCAGCATCTATGCTTGTGTACGATTCAGAAAGAAAGACCATTACAGAGAATGCCATTGGATAGAGTAGTGCACACGTTGCCAAAGACCTTGTAGTGGCTCTTAAAGTGTGTCTCAAGCTCAAAATGCCCAAAACTCATCTGATCATGTACTTGCTACTGCTTCTATGTGCCTTCACCTAATAAATGACACCAGCATTCTCCCTCCTACCCAAGCCAGAAAACTGCATGAATTCCTTGATTTTTCTCACTTTTTCTTTCCCTACACAAATATAATAACAAAGTTCTGTCAATTTTTCCTGCTTATTTCTGTCACACTACCTCACTTCTATCCATCCCAACTGTTAATACTTAGTCCAGGCCACCATTGCCACCTGCCTGGGCTGCTTCTATCACCTCCTAACAGGGGTCCTAACCGATAGTTCTTCCCCTATACCATCGAGGCTCTATGCTTAAATCACAGTGCTTTTCCCTGAACTGCAATTTGAGCATGACATTCTCATGCTTGAAATACTGGAGTGGCTTCCCATTGCCCTTAGGCTTCCGATCATGGTTTTTAAGGCTTATCTCAACCTGGCCCTGCTTATACCTCTGATGCTGCCTCTTCCTACCTTGTACTCTGTGCTCCAGCCACATGGAAATAATACAAGACATTGAGTTCCCTCTTATCTCCAGGCCATTTTCCATACTGCTCTCCCTACTTCAAACACTATAAAAGAACATTAGCATCTCATGGCCAAGAAGGTAGGAGTATTTAGTCATTGGAAAAACTGCTATCTGCAAAGCATTTCTTAACAGGCCATTTATCAATTGGAAATTTCTGGTTGAGAGCACAGAAAACCTGTGGTTTAATTTCCAAAACTTGCACCTCAGGGCCTTTTCTTACTTTTACTTTTTTCTCTCTCTAATCTAAGCATATAAAAATAAAGGGATGCCTTTGTGAAGGTGGGATGTTAGTTTTTCTGATGATAATTAAGCCAAAGAAAGATTCTGAAGTACAAAGACCTGATCTCAATTTTCAAAGTTTATACCATTGGTGCACCATGTTACCTTTCATGCCTATACTGATGGGAAATGGGTGTAAGTTGTGAAGTGTTTGGAATTAAAGACAAATTTAGAGAAAGAAGAGCAAAGCTTTGGATGTGGAAGACAAAAGGAGTAAGGGTTAAAGTGTAGGTACAAAACTTCATTGGAAATGATCACTTAAAAACAGGGATTATTATAGGATCATATGAAATCATCTGTGAAACTTTAGAAAATTGTAAAGCACTATAGAATTTAAAGAATCTTTCATTCATTAAAAATATAAAGATTAAGTCACATACTACTAGAATTGGAAGGAATCCAATGAGGAAATTGAAGCCCAGAGAGGTTAAATATTCTGGTCATCATCACACAGCAAGTTAGTGGTGAACTGGACTACCACTGTGGCCAGCAGAAAGGGGATTTCTCAGAACATTTTAGATCCTCCCTATCATTTCTTGGCAGTCTTGCCTCTTCTCTACTGCCAGAGCTGGCCACTTCCCACTAATCACTGTTCTCCATCTCAAGTTTTCTGCATTTCAGAAGGAGAGGGATGGGTGGCAGCAGACACAGGGTTAGTGGTCTTTAAATCTCCTTTGAATTGAAATGGGTCAGGTAAGGGCCAAAGTCTTATTTTCTCTTTGAGCGCTTTCTCCCTTAGAGATTAGTTAATATACTCACTATGAATAGGTTCTGAGATACAGAAATTCTTTGGAGAACTCTGAGTTGTGCCAATTTTCCCCTTCCAGATTGGCTTGCCTGCACCACAACTACTGCAAGTCAGGAAAATGGCGCCAGCTTGGTATCATGAGGACTGTGATAATAGTGTTAGGGAGAAATTGGAGACATTGGCTGGAGTGAGGAGCAAAAAACTGAGCCCTTGGCCAGATCCTGAGAATATTCTTCTCCCTCACATCCCTCTTCTCTTACATCTAGGGGTAGGTGGTTATACTGAAGGGAGAAAATTATTTGGGAAGGATGATGCCATGGTAGACATACAAGCGTGCTTCATGTAAAACAGATTTGTCTGGTAAGGATGGTGTGGTCGAGCCAGAGTGAGGCATGGGTGGAGAGCCCTGGGCAAGGCTCCATCCCTAAAACCTGCCAGACATGGAACATGGTAGAAGACTGGCCTTTGACCCACAACTTGGATGGATATTATTAACCAAAGTTACTAATACTCTCAGGAAAAGGAGCACACATAAGACAGAGAAAAAAAAAAAGACACCTGAATAGCACAACTGCTCAAAAAATGTTATTTGATAATTAACTTATATAACATCAAGATTGTATAAAAAACAGTTGATATCCTGGAAAATATAAAAGTGAAGATTGTTAAAGTGAAGCAAGAACAAGTATTTTTAAGGAATAGCCAAGAGGAACCATAGAGATGACAAATATAATAGCAAAATCAAGAATATAAGATATAATAAATAGCAGAATTAATATAAGCAACATCTGAGGAAATATGTGAGAGGAATTAAAAGATGGAATATATAAAAGAAATGCTAAGAGAATGGAATATAGATTGGAAGATCTCATAGAGTGTAAAACAGAAGAGATAAGGGAAAGCCACTCCTGAACACACTACTCATTAAAATATTCAAATTGGAGAACACAAAACACAGAGAGAATACTACAAGTTTCCAGAAGGACAGTGTAGCCCACCTTCAAAAAACAAGAATTAGGTTTCCATCTGACTACTCAACAGTGACCACAAGACACCTTAGAGTAATAAACTTAAAATGTTGAAATAAAGCAACTGTGAATCTAGAATTTTATATCCAGCAAAAATATTATTCAAATATGATGCCACAATAAATATATTCACAGGTATATAATACCTCAGAATATCTACAATACAAAACAACTTCTCTGGAAACATATTTAGAGGAACTAGTCTAACAATGAGAATTTAGAAAGATCTAGGAGTTACCTGAACATTTAACTTGGTATATTTGATTGTCTAATTAAGCAAGGAAGCCGCTTATTCCAAGTCTCAGCAATTCCACTTCTAGGTATTTATTCAAGACAAATGAAAACAAATTTCACACAAGGATGTGTGCTAAAATGTTCATAGCAGCTTTATTCATAACGACCACAAATATAAGTCAGATATCCATCAACAGGTGAATGAATAAATTATTCATCTTGTATTCACAGAATGGAATTCTACTCAAATTAAAAGGAACAAATTGCTGATACATTTGACAACATGGATGAGTCTCAAAAAGATTTTGCTAAGCCAAAGAAGCCAGGCACAAAATCATGTATACTGTATGATTCCATTTATATAATATTCTAGAAAGGGGAAATCTAATATATAATGATACAAAGTAGATCAGCAATTGTCTGGGGTTGAGTATATGTGGGTAAAAGTAGAGTAAGGTTTTCCCCTTGAATGTCCTGTATTTATAAATCTTGGATTCAAAGAATATATGGAAAATACAGAGAAAACAGCCCTTACTAACATGGAAATATTTTTCAAAATGTTCAAGAGTTTTGAAGGTCATACTGGTAAGGCTTTTGGAGGGTAGTTGCATTTCCATTTGTTAGGAGTAGTATTAAGCTCATGCTATAAAATACAGTTTATCCTAGATGGTGATTTCAAAAAGCTAGGTGGGCATGCTATTAAAGGCCTGTCCTTCAGTTTTCTGGGTGTTGATCTCCCACTGGTTCCTTTATAACCTGATTCTTCTATTTGCAATAGCAAGGATCAAATTACTCCAAATTATACCCTTCTGTGCTTACAGAGTCATTCAGAAAAAGACCTCAGTGAACTGGAAGCCCAAGAAAAAAATGCCAACAGAGGAGACCGAAACACAAAACAAACCATCAGTTCCCAGGGAAAGCAGAAGATCCAACTGAAAAGAACCTTTTATTCAATCTTGTCTCACTTGAGTAGATAATAATACTCCCAAAGGGAAATCAGCTAAAAGGCAAGGACTTCTAATATGTGTCAATATCTGGGTATACTGTTCAAGTCAGGGGTGAAAAGTGTGAAATCCAAGTACAACAAATATAAATGTTAACGTCACTAATAATTAAGATTTTTTAAAAGATTAGTAATTATAAGAGGCCCTTCAGGTCCTTCATGAAGCAGATGCATAACAATATTAGACATGCAGATTTATTGGGGGAAACAAGCCTGAAGGACAGAGAGGAGGGGAAACAGGAGGAGGCATTGTAGAGTCTTCAGACCACAATATAGGTCTGACACTTGTGAAAGGAGAGAGGGAAGGAAGAGGATTGGGTAGGTGGGCCTTTAGTCTGCTGTATAGCTCTGAGAAATTTATGGTCAATAGAGTCCCTGAGCAGAGATTGCCTGTTAGCAGAATCTTGTGTTGGTCAGAAATGATCTGGTTCTAGTACCTTGCTGTGCTTAGTTATTGGCTGGGAGGAGCCTGTAGGGAGCATGACCTTAACATGTATGCTACAATGCATCCAAAGATGCATTGTACTCTTAGGTAAAATCAAAGTCTATAAAACTCTTGCTAAGTCATATAGTGTGAATAGAGAGGCAAAAAAAAAATTTTAAAGAGAGAATTAAAGAAAATTGTATACTATAGGTTAACATCATTGGAAATTTCATCAGGAAACAGGAGTGTGCCCTCAATTATGGACTACTATCAATAGAAAACTTGTTTTTAATCCAGTAGAAGTGATGGAGATTCACTCAAGATATCTTCACTCTCTTGCTTGGCTCTCTTGTTACCAAAAATATTCATTTTTAGATACGTGGCTAGGCCACGGGTGCAGTCTATGAAAAGTGTGGTAATTTTCTTGTCATCAACATGTACAATTACCTAACTAAAAACACAAAAGTGGGACTATTAATTTTGTGTATATTGGAGAGTTAATATTTATTCATATACATGACCAGTAGTTGATCTTGTTTCCCAACTATGCTGATTTGTGAGGGAGTAAAAGAAGATAAACTCTTTTCAAATGATCAGGATAAGACTTCCATTTAAATTTCAAGCTTACGAAATTTGTCTTTTTGTTTCCTATTAGGAAAATATCTAGGGTCTCTTTTGCAGTTGATTTTAGGATTCTGCTTGCAGTGAAAAGTGCTCTCTTGTAGTATTTCTGTCTCTTCCAATACCAGTCCATAACTTCATGTAAGAAAGACAGAATCTAGGACAGGTTTCAATAAATCTGGAACAGCATTAACTCAAGATTACCCATATTTTCTTAATATCACAAGTTAAGTCAGTGCTGAGGGAGAAGAGAAATACAATGTAAACCAGTGATTTTGTAGTTTATTATTTTTTAAATATTTGATAGTACTCTAAGAGGGGAAAATATTTTTACCTTGCAGGTGTTCTTCTATTAGGTTGTATATTATTTCAGAAAATGAAACTGAAAATTCTGTTTATGAATAGTGGTTTAATTAGAGTAGTCATAAAAATAAGAACCAAATTGTTAGTAAATGGAAGTTCGGCATCCTATGAAAGCATTCATTTTATATGTGGAACACTTATATATGTAACAACTCTCTAACTATACAATGAAGTATTATTACAATTTGAAATCATTTTTCTTCCTTAGTTAATAATATGGGAATATGCTTCTTTGTTCTTTAGTGTACCTAGAAGTTAACATTGATTTGAGCTATATTGCACCTAATTTCTCTTTCATTGAAGAAGGGAAAAACATAGGTGAAATAAATCACAAAATTTGTACTTATAAACATTAACTCCTAGTTTTGGGTATGTGTCAGTTAATGACTTCTTTTCTGTCACTTTCTCTACATGCTAAAAAATCCCAGTATTTTGGTTTTTGTTTTTTTATCAGCTAACAAAGTACTCCTAGATATGGAAAGGGTTGCCTCAGAGTTGAAGAGTTTCCCATCACAGAGATATCTAAGGGTAGGGATTCTATAGAGTATTCAAGCAAAAGATGGGTGTTTGATTAAGTGAAACCTGAGCCCCTTCATCTCTGGTTGCCAGTCATTATATAAAACTTACTTATGGTCATCAGAATACACCTTACTTCTCACTCTTAGCCCTCTCCAGTAAACCGTACTTCCATCTTTCTAAACCTTTCTTTGAATTAAGCCTAACAAGCATTTGTTAAATATCTGTTATGTGCAAGACTATATATTAGCCATTCTGGAAAAAATCAAATTAACTATAATGTATATGTAATGTAAAACTTTGTATATTTTTTAAAGTTTCCATTTTTTAACAATTAAAACTAGAACAAAAGCAATAAGCACTATATAAAAAAAGTGAATAATAGATAGCTCCTGACCTCAAAGAGCTTACAATTAAAGGGAGATGGATACTTACAAATGATTTCTTAAAGTTCATGAATATTTGGTCATTCTTATCATCCCAACAGTTCTATAACAATACTGTATATTATACAAAACTTATAATGCATATATTTCATGCATGGTTTAGGAATAATTAATAATTTAAAATAATATACTAAATAGCCAAACTAACCAAATAAAATGACTTTTATCATTTACATAGAAAAATAAGTTCTTATATTAAAAACAAACATTAATTTTCTACTGTGTACTAAACACTGTAAGAATGAAGGATTTTTTTTAAGCACAAGTTTCTAGTTATAGGAAATCAATACACATTCATCCTAATCTCCTGCATTTTCTCTATGGTGCAGCAAATACTTCTGGTTATAATAATGACTATGAATCACTGAAAAAGACTCAGTTACACAGACGGATTAAATATTTACTACTATTTAGGTCTTCTGCCCATTTTTGGATTTGGTTATTTGGTTTTTTGATATTGAGCTGCATGAGCTGCTTGTAAATTGTGGAGATTAATCCTGTGTCAGTTGCTTCATTGGCAAATAGTTTCTCCCATCCTGAGGGTTGCCTTTTTGTCTTGTTTATGGTTTCCTTTGCTGTGCAAAAGATTTTAAGTTTCATTAGGTCTCATTTGTTTATTTTTGTTTTTATTTCCATTTCTGTAGGAGGTGGGTCAAAAAGGATCTTGCTGTGATTTATGTCATAGAGTGTTCTGCCTATGTTTTCCTCTAAAAGTTTGATAGTGTCTGGCCTTCCATTTAGGTCTTTAATCCATTTTGAGTTTTATTTTTGTGTATTGTGTTAGGGAGTGTTCTAATTTCACTCTTCTACATGTAGCTGTCTAGTTTTCCCAGCACCACTTATTGAACAGGCTGTCTTTTCTCCATTGTATATTCCTGCCTCCTTTATCAAAAATAAGGTGACCATATATGTGTGGGTTTATCTCTGGGCTTTCTCTCCTGTTCCATTGATCTATATTTCTGTTTTTGTGCCAGTGTCATACTGTCTTGATTACTGTAGCTTTGTAGTATAGTCTGAAGTCCAGGAGACTGATTCCTCCAGCTCCAGTTTTCTTTCTCAAGATTGCTTTGGCTATTTGGGGTCTTTTGTGTTTCCATACAAATTATGAAATTTTTTCTTCTAGTTCTTTGAAAAATGCCATTGGTAGTTTGATAGAGATTGCATTGAATCTATAGATTGCTTTAGGTAGTATAGTCATTTTCACAATGCTGCTTCTTCCAATCCAAGAACATGGTATATCTCTCCATCTGTTTTTATCATCTTTAATTTCTTTCATCAGTGTCTTACCATTTTCTGCATACAGGTCTCTTGTCTCCTTAGGTAGGTTTACTCCTAAGTATTTTATTCTTTTTGTTGCAATGGTAAATGGGAGTGTTTCCTTAATTTCTCTTTCAGATTTTTCATCAGGAGTGCAATAGACATTTCTCCAAAGAAGATATACAGAATGCCAACAAACACATGATAGGATGCTTAACATCACTAATCATTAGAGAAACGCAAATCAAAACTACAATGAGGTATCACTGCGTACCAGTCAGAATGGCCATCATCAAAAAATCTACAAACAATAAATGCTGGAGAGGGTGTGGAGAAAAGGGAACCCCTTGCACTGTTGGTAGGAATGTAAATTGATACAGCCACTATGGAGAACAGTATGGAGGTTCCTTAAAAAACTAAAATTAGAACTACCATACGACCCAGCAATCCCACTACTGGGCATATACCCTGAGAAAACCATAATTCAAAAGGACACATGTACTCCAATGTTCATTGCAGCTCTATTTACAATAGTCAGGACATGGAAGCAACCTAAGTGTACATGGACAGATGAATGGATAAAGAAGATGTGGCACATATATACAATGGAATATTACTCAGCCATAAAAATAAATGAAATTGAGTTATTTGTAGTGAGGTGGATGGACCTAGAGTCTGTCATACAGAGTGAAGTAAGTCAGAAGGAGGAAAATAAATACCATATGCTAACACATATATATGGAATCTAAAAAAAAAAGAAAAAGGGATCTGATGAACCTAGGGGCAGGACAGGAATAAAGACACAGACATAGAGAATGGACTTGAGGACACGGGGAGGGGGAAAGGTAAGATGGGATGAAGTGAGAGAGTGACATGGACATATATACACTACCAAATGTAAAATAGATAGCTAGTGGGAAGCAGCCACATAGCACAGGGAAATCAGCTCGGTGCTTTGTGACCCCCTAGAGGGGTGTGATAGGGAGGGTGGGAGGGAGATACAAGAGGAAGAAGATATGGAGATATATGTATACGTATAGCTGATTCACTTTGTAATAAAGCAGAAACTAACACATCATTGTAAAGCAATTATACTCCAATAAAGATGTTAAAAAAAATTTACTGCTAAAGGCACGAAGTTTGACTAAAACAAAATTGAAAGTTGCTCTAAAATAATAGGTAAAGTAAAAGGGTTTCATGTTTAAAACTTTGTTTTTACTAAAAGTTCAGTTTGTTGGGACACTTCATCCCCTTACTCTTCTGAAAAATTGTGGTTTCAGTAAATTCTTCATTTTATTTACATTTATCCACCTATATGTGCATCTACATTTAGTGTTAGCAACACTAGGAAATAAAAAGAGTAAAGAAATTCTGGGACTTAACAAGTATGGAGTGTAATGTTTTCACATTCTTAACCAATGAAATGTAAAAATGAGAAGGTCTTTGGACAAAAAAGACTGATTTAAATGGCCATAGGCAAGAATCAAATAAAAGGCATGGCTGCTACAACTTTTGTTTAATCTCCTGAGTGCACTGAGGTGTTTTAGAACAGAGATTCAGTTAAGGTTCTGGGACCCAGAAATTTCTTTCAATAAGACAAAATTGTTACAGTAAAAGGCATGAAAGGTATGTCTCTCTCTTGAAAACCTAATCGGTCCTTGTTTCCAGCAATGTATTAGACAGAGAAAGACGGAACAAGGCATGGGATAGAGAAAATAGAACTAGCACATTAAGAAGTAGGTATATAAAAGAACTGTAGGCGTGGCTAGTGGCACATGGACATGACTTGAACCAAACTGATTCAAAATAATTAAGTATTTAATGTCAAAAAAAATCACTAATCTGGACTAAAAGCTACCAACCATCTGCAGGTAGGTGAGTCTAAGAAAACTGTTGTCTCCTGAGGGACACACACAACTGCTCAACTCAGCTCTTAGCAGAATGGGTGTGGCTTTGTTCCAACAAAACTTTATTTACAAAAAGATTTGTAAATCTTTTTTGCCAGATATCACCCAAGGGCCAGAGTTTGCCAATTCCTTGTCTAGCTCTTCCATTAAACTATAATGCTATTAACATTGTAAATCATAATTGCCTCATTTATCATGTACTCTCAGAGCCCAACACAGAACCTGGAACAGAGTGTCATTCAGCACATTTCTGTTGAATGAATGAATGAATGGCAGTATAGCATTCCACTCTCCTTTTTAAAAGGCCAACATTGTTTCAATTTTATACCTAAAAAAAATGACATTAACATTTCATCTGCTTCTACTTTAGAAACAAAGTTGTTGGAGGAGGTCATGGAGAGGACATGATTGCCAGTTGACCTGAGAGCTGGACCCAGGCAATCAGAGGCTCCTCACCCCCTCCTTTGTCCTTGGAAAGTACAATATGTCCCGCCCGCCATTCCCCATTCTCATAGTGGGACCTGTTTCAAGGACACAGCCTTGAGGAAGTAAGGTGTTGTTGAGACCATCTGGACTGAATACATGACTGAACCCATTTAAGGTCTCTATGTAAGCTTTTAAGATTCTGGTGGGTGGGTGCTGAAATCTACACCTCTTGTGGCTGCCCAAGATAAGCCTTGTATGTCAGTTCTCTTGCTTATTAAACCTGCCACCTGCCATTCTTGAGTGATCTGCTTCTTTCTTTGGTATCTCCTTACTCTCTGTGTATGGAGGCCAGTTTCAAATTTCAGCTGGGAAACTCCTGGGATTTCGAACCAACAAAAAAGACATAACAACATGAAGAAGAGGACACGGAACAGATTATTAAAAAGGGAGGGGAAGAAAGAGCCCCTGAAACTTCATCAAGATATGATATCAACACTGCCTCTTTTCTACATTAAAAAGAAATTGGTTGGCATTAGTCATTAACAGTTGAATCCTTTCTTCTGAAGAATCGAAGTAGATTCCCTTATGATTGTGTGTTTTTTTTATTAGACCCGTTTTTAGTCTTGAGGTTTTCCTTTTAGCTATTATATATTCAGTTTTGGACAAATGAAAATCAGTGACTCATTTTGCACCTGGCTGGGGACAGGACCGTAGGCCCGTCTGGGCAGGGTAGTAGTAGTTGCAGTATGAATGAATTCTCTGAAGAATCAGTGAACGGTAGAATGTGTTTACTAACATCAGGTTCTGACTGTACCTCATCCACTTCCAGCTGATGTGTCACTAATGGGTTTGGTGAGTAATCTTCTACATCCTATGGTAAAGATGCTTTAAGAACACATGGGTCCTATTGGCAGTTTCTTATTTCTGATAAGACCTCATTTTAAATACCCAAGCACCATGGAAGGGCAAGTAGAGAGCTTGGAAGCAATTGCAAGCTCATTAAATCTTATGAATTTAAAGCACTGGATCGTTAGAAAAAATTACTTGACTTAAAAAACTCAGGAAAGGAAAATAATTTGAAAGTTTAATAACCCAGGTATAGTATGAAAATATCAAGTGCAAGACATTGAGGGAAAAGAAGTATTCACCACAATAATTCCCTAACATTTTGCAATTGCAACACGGTTTTGATTGTCTAAATTAGAAATACTTTCTCTCCATTTTCTTAAAAATGATTTGACCTGCATGTTAATTCTTAACCTAAACGTGGATAAAAATGATCTCATTTTGAACTTTGTAAACTCCTGTCTCAGATGAAACTAAGCTGAAGAGTGTCAAATTAGGTGTTGATACCATATTCTGGATAATTTCTTAGATTCATATGTGAGGGAAATGAGTAACAGATGAACTCCCTAACCTCTAAGACAGCGATCCCCAACATTTTTGGCACCAGGGACTGGTTTCATGGAAGACAATTTTTCCATGGACGGGGTGATTGGGGGATGGTTTCGGGATGATTCAAGCATATTACAGTTATTGTGCACTTTATTTCTATTATTATTACATTGCAATATATAATGAAATAATTATTCAACTCACCATAATGCAGAATCAGTGGGAGCCCTGAGCTTGTTTTCCTGCAACCTGATGGTCCCATCTGGGGTGATGGGAGACAGTGACACTGAAGTGTGCTGCTTATGTCCAGTCTCCTCCGTGATCTCGTTTCGGTGGCTGTCACTGCAGAAAACACCGCTTCACAAAGAGACAGGATGTTGGAAATGGAAGCAGGCTTTTCAGTGCTTTTGTGGCAATCTCAGGATATTCCGCCTTCACTTTAATCCAGAACATATGGAGATTTGAAGTTGTCTCAAACATACTTTTAAGGCCACCATCATTTGCGATCTCAAGCGGTTGATCATCTTCTAGCATGGACAAAGTCGATTCACCTGGCTTATTCACAAATGGGTTGTGGATCCATTCCTTCCCAGTTCAGGGGTCTTTTGTGGCTGGGAAGTAATGCTCAAACTCTTTTCAAAGCTGAGATAGGTGGTCATGCACCAGCTGGGAGAAAGAAGGCCCTGGCTCAGTCTCTTTCAAAATCTCTGTTAATGTTTCAAACATGTCAAAAATCCCAATGTTCAATCATCGCCCCCATAATTCTAGTTTGGCTTTGAACGCAGTCACTTTATTTGCCAACTTGAACACAGTTGTCATTCTCCCCTGAAGTGACAGATTGAGTTCATTGAGCAGGTTGAATCTGTCACAGAAGTAAGCAAGTTTTATGACCCATTCTGTGTCACTGAAACGTGCTGCCAGTGGTGACTGTTCTTCTAAAAGAAATCTCTGGAGCAGCTGTCGTAACTCAGAAACTCTGGCCAGTGATCTACCTCTAGAAAGCCATCCCACTTCTGTGTATAAGAGAAGACGTGTGCTCTGCGTCCATTTCCTCACAGAGCTGCACGAACAGACGTGAGTTAAGGTCATGTACTTTAATGTGGTTGATAATTTTAATCACATCCTGCAAAACGTTGTTAAGTTCAGGTGACATTTTTCGGCTAGCCAGCATTTCTCTATGGATGACACAGTGCGTAGACTCACATTCAGAAGCGACCTCTTTGACCCGAGTAGTGATACCAGAAAGCCGTCCAGTCACGGCAGCTGCTCCTTCCGTGCATATATCGACACAAAATGACTAATTCAGTTTTTCTGATATGTAATCATTCAAAGACTTGAATAGTTCTGCAGCTGTGGTGTTAGTTGGCAACAAAAGTGCACATAACATATCCTCATGCACACCCTCCTGAAAAATATATCTCACAAAAACAAGCATTGTTGCCTTGTTGTCAACATCGGTAGACTCGTCAACCTGGATTGCGTACCACGGTGACTCATTAATCCTCTCCAACAATTGTGCCTCAATATCCTCTGCTATTTCATCAATTCGTCTAGTTTTGGTGCTAGCCGAAAGAGGAACACATGCCACCTTTTGAACTGCAGCGTCTCCTAAAAGTTCACAAAGAATGTCCTTAGCAGCAGGCAGGATCAGCTCTTCACTAATAGTAAAGGGCTTCTTAGCTTTAACAATGCAGTTAGCCACTAAGAATGCTGCTCTCAGTGCAGACGCATTTGATGAAGTGATGGCCTTCAGTAATTGCTTCTGTTCATGTTCCCATTTTTTTCTTTTGAAAAACTCCAAAGGCTTGCCTTTTAATGCAGGGTGGTTAGTCTCGTAGCAAAGCAGTTTTGAAGGTTTCATGGCTTCGTTGGATAGCAGGTCGCCACATATTATCCAAAGCGGGCTTGGAGAATGTGAATCACCTGTTGCAATGAATATGTAATTTAAGTAGGACTCTTGGTATTTCCTTTTAAATGCAGCTTTCTTTTTGTGGGCAGTCTTAGAGTCTTCTGCTGTCTCATCATTGGGTCTTTCCCCCTTTTCAAAGAAGCTTTCCAGCGATGTTTGTTTTTTACTCATTTTGGCTAGGGTTAGCTTGTGGGCTTAGCAAAACTGTGACTGAGACAAGTACGCAGTGCGGGAGAGAGGCGAGGATGGAAGTGGTAAATAAAATAATGGGCGGGCTATGCACAGACTAAAATAAGTGTCGAATTCTGATTTAAAGCCTGCCACCAGATGCAGCTTAATTGTCACTTGCCACTCACTGATAGGGTTTTGAAATGAGTCTGCAAGCAATTGATTTATTATGGTCTCTGTGCAGTCAAACCTCTCTGCTAATGATACTTTGTATTTGCAACCTCTCCCCAGCACTAGCGTCACCGCCTCAGCTCCACCTCAGATCATCAGGCATTAGATTCTCATAAGGAGCCTGCAACCTAGATCCCTCACATGCACAGTTCACAGTGGGATTCATGCTCTTATGAGAATCTAATGCCGCCACTGATCTGACAGGAGGTGGAGCCCAGGTGGTAATGCGAGCAATGGAGAACAGCTGTAAATACAGATGAAGCTTCGTTCGCTCGCCCGCAGCTCACCTCCTGCTGTGCAGCCCGGCTCCTAACAGGCCACAGACCAGTACTGGCCCATGGCCCGGGTGTTGGGGAGCCCTGCTCTAAGAGGATTCTGGCTTGGCTACACTGGGTGGCTTATAGACAACAGACATTTATTTCTCACAGTTCTGGGGGGCAGGAAGTCCAAGAACAAGTCACCAACAGATAAGGCATATGGCGAAGGCCTGCTTTCTGATTCATAGATAGTGCCTTCTTGCTGGGTCCTCACTGAGGGGAATGGAAGAGGGAGCTCTCTGGGGTCTCTTTTATAAGGCACCAATCTCAATTGTGACAGCTCTGCCCCATGACCTAATCATCTCCCAAAGCCCCCACCTCCAAATACTATATTACCCTGGAGTCAGGATTTCAGCAAAATGAATCTGGAGAGGGGGACAGTGGGCACAAATATTCGGACCATAGAAGACTATTCCCTATCTTCTACCACATTCTTCAAAAGGAATCTTGCCTTGAGCAATAAAATATTCTGAGTTACAGAATCAGGAGAAAACTGTGAAGGAGAAGAACCTTGAGGGAGGAACTTGCAAAATTAGCTTGGGGGACAGCAGGAGAGTAAGATGAGGGAAAGCTGAGGTGTTTGTGGGATATGGGTGGTCAAGGAAAGGGGGAAGGAGTTTACAAAAGTATGGGTCTGATCAATATATATCTACAACTTTTTGAGAAATTACAAGTAAAGTTTTGCGTTATTTTAAAATTATTTCTGCTTGCTGGAATTTTCTTTCTTTGATCAACATGCTGCTCACTGTCTTGGTATCCTGTGCATGAATGTCATAAGCATTACAGATCCATAAACTTCATAAGCATTATACCTTTATATGCAGAAGACTACTCCCTCTTCTTGTCTCCATCATCTATGTTGGATAAATGCATTGATCATATGACATTATCTATAGTCCTTTTATGCACATTTCGGAGGTGTTACAGCTATATTTCTTTTTGCTGTCTGTCCATAGTCAAATGTTTCTGATATAATTTGGAAAAACAAAGGCTACAACGAGAAGCTTTCATTTGTGAGAAAACTGCACAACCTGTAAAGTATATTTGGCATAGTTCTTCACTTTATGTAGTAGATTTCAGATTAAGTTAATTGTGATGTTTTTAAGTGTCTGATATCATGATTTTTTTTCTGAGTGGAAATACTTAGTTCACAGATCCAGGCTATCAATTTTATATTGCTTTAAACACCAATTAAAGGCAATACCTCTAATATACACTCAGAAACTGTGATATTAGTCACAGTTTGAATTCAAATGGGTTTAGGAATATAGTGAATGGATCACTGATCATCTCTTATCAAGACCCTTCCTCTTACTTTCTTAATTTACCTCTTAGAAAACTTCCTTTTATTTTGAGGCCAATTAGACTTTTCATCAATGTACTCCAGCAGAGGACTATACCTAGGGAGTACTCAGTAAGAATAGCTGATGATCTGTCAGCATCCCTCAAATATGCCTTTCCATTGAGGCAGAAAGATTTGCCAATACATTAAATGGAACTCTCACGACTAGGTAATAAGAGCTCTGGGTTTGGTGAGTTTGCTATACAAAGTTCTTATAATCTGAGACCCTACTCTCCACACTCTAGGGAAATCATTTCCCAATTGGAGTATATAGTCTGTTGAATAAAAATATGCTTAGGATATGTTTGTTTTGAGGTAATTATTCTTTACCCTTTAGGTCAGCAATCCCTTTGTCTATGGATAAGATCTCTGGCCTATTTTCCAAAATTTACATATTCATGTGATGTAAAATTGTCTAGAATTTTCTGAAGTTCATAGGCCACAGGTAAAAAGTCTCTGGTAACCTCCTTGGGTGTCTGAAGAACATTCATTCTCCTTTGAAACTCAAGGTTTTTAAATAGAAGGTACCTGCATTTGTGTATTGCCTTCTATGTACGTGTGACTGACTTTGTAGCATAAAAACAAGGGAAACAAAAATGTGCTTTTGCCTTGATTTTTTTTAATTGAAAAATAAATGCTATGGAAACTTGCATTATGTTGTGAAGGAGCTGCTTTAATCTTAAACCATGATTTTTCTTCCTTGTAAGGGTCCACTGGGGAAACTTAAAAAATAGAAACAAAGTGTATATATATGTATGTTTTCCCACTTCACAAATTTTTTACAGAACCTAAATCATTTATCACCATGTCACAGAGTCAATAGAATCCTCCCCTGTAGAGTCTTGCCTGGAGGTTTTCAGTGTGATTCTTGGAATAAAGGATTAGTTGAACTCAGAATAGCTAATGTTATAGATCGCATGGTGACTCAAGGCTCTTTTTGACAAGTGTCTCTTCTTTCTAAACTGCACATTAACTTCTTCCTAGTCTGAATGTTGATGCTTCTAACTCCCATTGCTTGTAATCTCTAGTGCATGGTGCACAGTTGGACATTCTTCCTTTATTATTCCCTGGAGACTTTCTGCATACTAGTGCTTCGCCACCTTGGCTGCTGGGGAACTTTAAAATCTATTAATTCTTGGATGGGTCTCACCCCCAGAAATGTTAATTAATTGGTCTGAGGTGTGACCTTAGTATTGGGATTTTTTGTTCAGTATTTTTAAAAACAGCTTTATTGTGGTCTAACTGACATTCAATGAACAGTATATACTTAAAATGTAAAATTTAATAAGTTTAATATACACATCCACACATGAAGTCATCATCATAAAAGAGGAAACATATGCGTCATCACCAAAGTTTCGCTCGTGCCCCTTTATCCTTTCTCTCTTCCTCTGGTTCCACTCTCCCCAACTCCTGTCCCAGGCACCAGTGATCTTTTGCACTATAGATTGCATTACAGTTGTATTTTATAGGTTTTTATATAAATGGGATAATACAATTTGTGTTCTTTATTGTCTGGCTGTGTTCATTCATCATAATTATTTTTTTAGATTTATCTGTATTGGTTGTTTCATGTATCAATTGTTCATTTCTTTTTATTGCAAATTAGTATCCTATGGCATGAATATACCACAAATTGTTTATCCATTCACCTGTTGATGGGCCTTTGAGTTGTGTCCTGTTTTTGGCTATTACAATTTTATTTTTAAATTGCTATGAATATTCACATACGAGTCTTTGTATGGAAGTATACTTTAATTTCTCTTGGAGTGGAATGGCTACATCATATGTATTAGGTGTATGTTTAACTTTTGAATAAACTGTCAAACTACTTTCCAAAGTGCTTGTGCCATTTTACATTCCTACAAGCAGGATATGGGCAGTCTAATTCCCCCACATCCTTGCCAACGTTTCTTTGAATTATTCTTTTTTTTTTTTTTTTAATTTTAGCCATTCTAATAAGTGTGTAGTGGGATCTCATTGTGGTTTAAACTTGCAGTTCCCTAATGTTTAACAGTTTTGAAAAACTTTTTATGGGCTTATCTCCCATCTGTATATCTTCTTGGTGAAGCATTTGTTCAAATCATTTGTACAGCTTTTTACTGGATTGTTTGCTTTCTTTATAATTGAGTTTGAGAATTTATATATTTTAGATAGAAATCTTTTATCAAATATATAATTTTCAAATAGTTTCTCAATATCACCCTGTCTAGGTTACTGTAACTTTATCATAAGTCTTAATTAACATCAGGTAGTAAATTACTGCACCAAATTTGTTCTTCTTTTTACAAGTTGTTTTCCTATTTTAGGTCCTTTTATTTCCATAGGCATTTTAGAATAAGCTGCCAATTTCTACAAAACCCCACTGGGCTTCTGATTTTGTTTGCATCATTACCGCTAGGTGGTTGGTTGAAGTTCTTTATCTCCAAGCAATTATAATATAGGGACCTTCTTTAGATCCTGACTCAAACAAACAAACTGGGGGTAGGGGGAAAACCTCAAAACATGCAATAATAAACATTGATAAGACCGTTGGGAAAAAAATAAGTAAATTAAAAAAAAAAAAGTTCTTTATCGCCGCTGCACCTCCTCTGACACCACCCTGGGGGGAAGGGGGGGAATATATTACTGATGGTTGGAGGCAGAAATCCAGGGCCCCTAAATGATCCTCAGTGATCCTGCATGGAGACAGGGTCTTCTTACCAACTAGTCTTTGCCCCACAAAGCTGGAAAAGAGTGGTTACTATCTAAAAGTTTTATATTTCCCTAAGCTGTCCCTTTCCTGATCCCTATTTTGTTGAGGGAGAGACTGATCTTGTCTGTGCCCATTGGTGTTTGCCACTTGCCAGCTTACTAAACTGTATGTCTAGGATATGTAAGACCAAGAAAACCCAGGAGACTCTAGGTTATTCCTCAGATCTTGAGGTCCTCAGCCAGTCTGCCTTCTCTCTCCCTTTCAGAGTCTTCTTATATTTTTTAATATGTAAAACATCTAGGGATTTTAGTTGCACTTAGTGGAAGGAATATGGAAAAAGTACATCTACTCCATCTTCCCAGAAGTAGAAGAAGTAATTCATACACAAGTTTTTGATCAGGGAATTTTTGTGATAGAAAATCAAAAGATAATCTCAGTCGTCATTCTCTGAACAAATTGGAAAGGGTTGCCCTGGAAACATGTGTTATCCCTGGCTTGTGGCATGAGGGCTTCCACAGCAAACCCTCACCCCATGGCATGTTGAATGATAATCTGATTGCCCATTATAAATAGGAGCTGTACTTACCCTGAGTCTACACTGCTGCATTTTGACCTTACCACACTGGCCATGAGGTAGGTATTGGAATTATTATTGTTATTATTTTTAAGTTTGTATCTTTTTACCAACATCTCCCTATTTCCTCCATGCTGCAGTATTTGAACTTCAGGGGAATTAAATAACCCATAGAAGTCACACAGCAAGCAAGTCACAGAATCAGATATGGAAACTGGTCTACCTGCCTGAGGCTGGCAACAGTGGCAAGATAAGGAAAGATAGTTTCATAAGGTATTAGAGGAGATGCATCAATATTACTGGAGACCGTGTAAGGTAAGAGATGTTTGGGGGCCTCAGTGTAGAGTGCATGTACCTTTGGTTATGATTTCTTTAATCTCAGCCATTTCAGTATCACCTTTGTATTTATGCCATATATAAAGGTCACCTGGATTATTATTTACTTATGATTTTTCTTTAAGTTGACTCACTTATTTTACTTAATTAAATATTTATCTTAAAATATTCATATGATCATATACTAGTTATATTTATTTTTAATATTACATGTATCTTATTACATATTGAAATATGTCTATAACTATTAAAACAATAGCTGATCTATGTGTCAGCCAAAAGTTTGTTTGGAGTCACCTTGCTGTATAGTCCATATTTTGGGACCCTGACTTTGGTCCCTGAAGGGCTCTAATGGAGGATTACTGCAGACATAGATCTAGTATTGGGACAAAGGGGTGAGAAGGCTCTTTCCCACTATTTTTGCAACTGGAGGGATGAGAAGGTTTGGTTGGAGGACTACATTTCTCTTTGCTGCTGAATAGCAGCTTCTTCTGTGTTCCAGGTCACCCTGTACAACCCTTTTAGTAAGGTTTGTTATTAACCAAGGGTTAGGCTTTACACAAAATTCTCTCATTAAATAGAAACTTACTTGTTGGTATCTGTCTGGCTCGGCTGGATCTAAGATTTAGAGAAGACTAAATTCTCTCTTAGTACAATAAATCAAGACTATTCTTTAAAAAAAGATACCTAACTGTATTTTACTTTCAGTGTACATTTTTTATTTTTATTTTTATTTTTTTTGCGGTACACGGGCCTCTCACTGTTGTGGCCTCTCCCGTTGCGGAGCACAGGCTCCGGACGCGCAGGCTTAGCGGCCATGGCTCATGGGCCCAGCTGCTCCGCGGCATGTGGGATCCTCCCAGACCGGGGCACAAACCCATATCCCCTGCATCGGCAGGCGGACTCTCAACCACTCCGCCACCAGGGAAGCCCTGGATTTTTTATTTTAATTGATAGCTGGCTGATTCTACATTTGTTGAAGATTGTCAGTATGCTGGCCAGTAATCTTGTTTCTGTTCTTTATTTAAAGAATAAATCTGTCTCTTCCATTATATAGAGACAGCTTAGAACACACGTGCCAATATGCCTTCTTATTTTTCTCTTCAACAGTTCTAAATGGATATTTGAAGTTTATTTGTCATTTAATTGTCACTTTTATTGCTGATTATAGACATTTAATATTTTCTTTATTATTTCAAATCATAAATGTATTATATGCATATTGTAAAAATGGAAGAAATACAACTATGTATTAAAAAAAGTAAATAGCCTACCTACCCCAGGCCCTAGCCTCACCCTTTTAAAGTAACTAGTAATTACAGCTTGGTATATGTCCTTCCACATCTTTTTCTAGACTCTTCTAAAAATATGCATATATGTACATATGTGTGTATGTATATATGCACACACACATATGTATACATCTCTATCTCTTAAACTGGCGTGATACTATACACATGTAAATGTAACTAGTTGCCTACTCAACGCATATTTTCAAGTGTAGTCTTAAAATACACTTTAATGAATAGCTATGCCCCACTCTCATTCCTCTGCTACAAAAAAAAATATCCAAGTCTCATCCATTTGCTTCATTGGATTTGAAGTCTGGGGTCTCCAGGTTAGGGACAATCCTCTCTATCAATTCTTCATGGATCTCTTCATGGTCCAGGGAACTGCGGAAAAATATTCATATGTTATTTATCGTAACACACTCAGTATACCATAGTGATGAATGAACAAGGTAGCTACAGTAAAAATTTCCGTTTGTGGAAGGGAAGATGGGGAAACAACACACATATGTCATTGGTCCATGGAACATGTCACATCCTACTGGATAGGAAGGTATGATTGATCTCCCCAAGCAGTGCAGTGTTTTTGTTTGCTTTTGGTCAGCAACATATAAGCGTTTGGTTCTGTTCTTTGGGGCAAACTTCCTTGCCCATATATAAGGTATGCATTAGGGATGCTTTTTTGAGGGATGTATAACTTTAGCAACTTCTTCCTATTGGTACAAATTCAGGAACCTGGGGATTGCCTTGGGTTTGAATATTTGCAGATTGTTATAGGTCAGATTTGGTGCTGCTTTGGAAATACAGACCCCTTGAAATATAATATATTTCCTTTTAAATAATTCCATTGGCTAATGATCAGAAAATAAAAACAAAAGCAACCTTTGGTTCTGGGATGTCTGACCACAGGTCCCTTGGCTTAATAGCTTTACTGCTGAAGGAATTTAAACCCATAACCTTCACAATCTGACTTCTGCCACCAGACTTGACCCCCTTTTGAAGAAGAGAATCTACCACACGCCTACAGGAAGTTCTTGGGAGCTTTGGCTTTTTCCTAGTCCTGTGTTTATATTCTGCTAAATCTGCATTCTCGCCCTCAGCTATCGGGGTCACCTTCAGCCTAAGCTTGTTCCTTTCTTTAGTTTGGGCATCACTGTAGACAGTAAAAAGTCTCTAGCTTCATGCAGAATCCTAAAGGTCACCTATGTTTTTCTCGATTTTACCACCTTTGTAAGCATTTTGCAACCATATAGCAAAATTTACAAAATCCCCATTCTATAATGATAGGGTCCTCACCGCCCTCAGCCTTATCTCCATCACTTAGCCAAACTCAATATTAGCACTTTCTCCTGATAGCATATTCTGAATCAGTCAGTGTTCTTCGTTGTAAGTAACAGAAAATGACTTTTGCTGATTGAAGAGCTGAGAAAAAAATTTAGGAAGATATAGGGTAGTACACAGAATCTCTGGGAGAGCTGGAGATGTGTACTTGGAGGTTAGGACTTTGTCAGGAAAAATACCCTATGTTACTTTGCTGGACTGGTCCAGCTAATGGTCTAGGGAGTTCATCCTGGTTGACACTGGATATAGGATGCTGCTGTGGACATCGCTGTTACCAATCCTTGGTAATTTGAACTTACTGCAACCAGCATAGCTGCCTAAGTAGACTCACCTTTTTCTTGCTTCTTGTATGTGCTTGTGTGTGTGCGTGTGTTGTGTGTGTGTGTGTGTGTGTGTGAGAGAGAGAGAGAGAGAGAGAGATAGGGCGAAGGAGAGGAGAGAGAACTTTAACAATACAGATATGATGCATTTTTGCTAAAAGCTCAATCATTTTCTTAAATATATTTTATTCTGTACCTTTAGCCCTCTGTGATGGCTAATTTTATATGTTAACTTGACTGGGGTACCGTGCCCAGTTTTTGTGTCAAACACTAATCTAGATGTTGCTGTGTAGGTGTTTTTTAGACGTGATTAACATTTAAATCATAGTCTTTGAACAAAGCAGATTGCCCTCCATAATGTGGGTGGGCCCCATCCAACCAGTTCAAAGCCTTAAGAGCAAAGACTGAGGTTTCCTAAAGAAGGAATTCTATGTTTCAGCCTCCAGACTGAAACATAGAAACCCTGCCTGGGTTTCCAGCCTGCATATTTCAGGCTCAAATTGGCAACATCAACTCTTCCTTGAGTTTCCACCCTGCCAGTCTGCTCAACAAATTTCACACTTGCCAGGCCTCACAATTGCATGAGCCAATTGCTAATTATCAATCTATTTCTCTCTCTCTCATTTAGTTCTGTCATTTTGGAGAACCCTAATATACCCACTTAGCACATGAAGGATTATAGGTTGTCTAGTTCTTTTTCTAATTTTTTGTTTTGATAACATTTAAAACTACAAAAATATGCAAAACATGCATAATGAATTATATAGCTTTCACCTAGATTTACTAGTTTTAGTATATGTATATGTGTGTATATTTATAGTTTTTTTTTGAACTATTTGAGAGTAAGTGGCAGACTCCTAAACTTTTCAGCATGTATCTCTTTCACTCCTAAATATTTCATCCTTTCTCCTAAGAATAAATTCTTATTAGCATTTCTGATCAAATTCAGAAATTAAACATTAATATAAGTAATATACAACTGTTATTCAAATTTCACTGTTACAAATTGTTTATAGCAATTAAAAAAATAATCTAAGATCCAATCTCAGACCATGAAACACATTTAGTTTTCATATCTTTTTAGTTTCCTTGTCATATTCCTTTAGTTTCCTTTATTCTGAAATATTGCTTAATCATCTTTTTATCTTTTATTACACTGGCATTTTGAAGAGAAAGACTTATTGTTTTATAGCTGTCATCCAAGGGTTTCTCTCATGATTATGTTTTAGATTCAGGTTATGTATTTTTGGCTAGAGCACTACATAAATAACGTTATGTCCTATTCAGTGCATTACCTTAGGAGGTAGAGGGTGTAATTATTTCCCCATTAGTAGTGATGTTAACTTTGATCTCTGTGTTAAGCTGGGAGAGAAATAATTTAAACAGTGTGGGTTATTCCACTTGCCCCTGTATTCAATGATCATATGCCTCAAAACAAAGGTAAACATATGTCTACAGACAGGAAATCTGTTACTGTCTTAGTTGGGTTCAGTTTCCCACATGCCATTTATTGTGAACATCTCACTGTACCAAGTTTTGCTAACTATTTTTGTGAGAAATTTATGGTATTTTTTGAGGGTAGTTTTGTATATGCAAATTGAACCTCACTTACAAATAACATAACCTTGGAGTCAAAATCAAGTCCACCGTCTAACCATCCTTATACGTCTGTCTCTAGGGTAAGCACCCCAAGTCATCTTGCAGGTCAAGTATTATATATTTTAAATTTCAGCAGATATCAACAGATTATTTCTAAAAACAATGCAGTAGTGTTTAGTTCGACTAGCAGTATATGAGTGCCTGTTTCTTCATAGTCCCACAGTAAGTATTATCATTCTTTATGTTTTTGCCAATCTGATGCATTGCAATGATGTCTTTGTTGTAATTTACATCTCCCTGACTATTAGTGATACTGAGTTTTCATATATTCATTGTGTTGCCAAACCAGGTTCATTTTGCCCCATGCACAGCAAGCCAAAACGCTGAGATAAGGTTTGCAGCAAAGAGAGAGTTTATTCGTCAGGCAGCCAAGCAAAGAGATGAAAAAGCAAATCTCAAATCCACCACCGTAAAAGCAAGGGGCTTGGCATATTCATGGGATAAGCAATAAAGAAGCAGGGCGGTCTGAGGCATGGGGAGCATGGAGAGAGGTGATTGGAAAAAGCTGCGGTAATCTTCATTCTGCACAGGCTTAATTGAGCTACAGGCCTCTTCACATTCAAAAGGTTACCCAGCGGAACAGTATAGAAAATGGCCTGGGAGATAAGCAGGAGAGCAATTTCGTGGAGGAACTGATATTGTTACCATATGACTGGAGCACAGAATACAAGGTAGGAAGTGGTAAGAGGTGGCATCAGGGTGTAAGCAAGGCCAGGTTGAGATAAGCCTTGAAAACCGTGATGGGAAGCCTGAGGGCAATGGGAAGCCACTCTATTTCAAGCATGAGAATATCATGCCCATCTTGGAGTTCAGGGAAAATCACTGATTTAAGCATAGAGTCTCCATTGTGCAGGGGAAGAACCGTTGGTTAGGACCCCTGTTAGGAGGTGATAGAAGCAGCCCAGGCAGAAGTCAATGGTGGCCTGGACTAAGTATCAATAGTGGGGATGCATAGAATTGAGCCAGTGTGAGAGAAATAAGCAGGAAAATTTGACAGGACTTTGTTATTATATTTGTGCAGGGAAAGAAAAAGGAGGAAAATCAAGGAATTCATGCAGTTTTCTGGCTTGCGCAGGAGGGAGAATGATGGTTCCATTTATTAGGTGAAGGCACACAGAAGGGTAGCATACATGCAAGTACGTGATCAGATGAGTTTTGGGCATTTTGACCCTGAGACCCCCTTTAAGAGCCACTACAAGGTCTTTGGTAACAAGTATACTCGTCTGTCCAATGGCCTTCTCTGTAACGGTCTTTCTTCCTGAATTGCACCTGAGCATAGTTCCTGATCCACAAACTTAAAGCCCCCCAGCACTGCCACCAGAAAGCTGTGCTGGGCAGAAACCTGTGCTACTGACCAGACCTTCCCACTGCATAATTCTGGGAGGCATCATTCACATAATCATGCTGTTGTTATAATGTATATTTCTGTCTCAAAAACAAGTGTTTTAATGGAATCTCCAACCAAAGGAACTCTGGGGCCATGTGACAGAATCCCTGTAGTATTTGCCTACTCTTGCTGCACTCTTCTTTACATCTTTGTGGTGGAGGAAATAAGACAAACCAGAGCATCCCTACCTGGATAGTGCAAGGGGAGGTCAATATACTGGGCTTAGTTTTTTGTTTGTTTTTGTTTTTTTTACGAAACTGAGGTCTTGCCGGATACAATTTGTGTAGCACAAACAAAAATCTGGTTTGGGGAAGGATTTCTTCATTCCATGAGGCCAGCTGTAGCCCAACTGGAAAATTTTCCTAATTTCTTTGAGGCAGACCTCTCCAAGACTGACAAACAGGCTCTGACCAGTAATATTTAAGATTTGTATGTGAAAAGGACATCAAAAAATCCAAGAATGAACTGGGAGGGGGCGGCATTTATTGCTGCATTATAATTGCATAAGCAGTCTCACTGTCATAAACTATAATATGCTCAAAAAGAACTAGTTTGCCATATAAGTAATTCAGTATTTGGATAGAAAATTGTTAATTATTAAAGCAAGAAAACACCTAGGAGATATTCTGGCCTAATTTCCTCATTTGGTAAATAAAACTGAGGCCCAAAGAAGTGTAAGCTTTGTGGAGCAGTGGAGGTGCTGTGCATAGAAGCCAGGTCACCTCACTCCAGCTTGTGCCCTTACTGCTAACCTACACAGCTTCTCCATGGAATAACTCATAGGCTACTCTACAGAATCCACAAAGGAGCACAGAAAGCTGACAGTATACCCAGCTCATGCCCTATTACATGTGTTCCAAATAATGCAACCAACATTGTCACAGTATGAAAACAGGTGGTTCCTACAACCATAAAATCATTGGCCAGCTGGCCCCTCTCAGCATTATTAAGGGTCCAAAGTGCTTTACATAACACACAAAAAAGACATGTTTAATCCTCAGTCAAGATCTAGCTTAGTGGTTCTCAACCAGGGTCAGCTTTGCCCCAGGAGAACAATTCTAGAGACATTTGAATTGTCAAAACTGGGAAGTTGCTACTGGCATCTAGTGAGTAGGGGTCAAGGATCATTCTAAATATCCTGCAGTGCACATGGCAGCTCCTCACAAAGATAATTATCCAGACCAAAGTGTCAGTAGTTCATGACCAGTTGAAGGGTCAGTGGCCCTATCCAGTCTTGATCTGCTCAGCTTGAGCTAGACCCAGCTGACTCCCAAGTTCCTGGAAAACAACTTGGGCAAAAAGCATCTTATTGTTTAGGCTTCATGCTGCTTGGAGGACATGCAAGTCTTAAAATGATCTTGATAAGTGAAGGCAGATGAAATAGATGAAATAGATTAACCCATGATTTCAACTGGCATTTAAATTTCCTTTTTTTTAAGAAATTAGCTATTTGTAATCTTTTCCATTTTTATTTGATTATACTTAATGAATACTCTTTGTATATTAGAGATGATAATCTTTTGATTGCCATATGTATTACATTTTTTTTCTCCCAGTCTATAATCTGTCTTGTATCTTTGGACAAAATTTAAATTAAAAATCTTTTATGTAATCAATTTTATATGTTTCAAAATTTTCTATCTTTCTAAGGAAATTGTTTTCCACACCAAGAATGTATGAATGTTCTTTGTTATTTTCATTGTATAAATTTATTGTATTATTTAACCTTAAAATATTTAACCATCCTGAAATTTTTGTGTATATGGTACAGAAAGATTCTACTGTATCATTTATTAAACAGATTACTTTTGTCCCCCTAAAGTAAAATACTACATTTGTCATTTAAGTTCCTTTATATTTTTGGAATTTTTCATGCTGTCATGTTTTATTGATCTATTTGTCTACACAAGTATCAGTATCTTTTGCTAATGATTAAAGTATAGTATTATAATAATGTTTAATTTAATATTGAGTAAGGCAGGGGTCCTCCCACTATTTTTTCCAAATTATTTTAGCTATTCACAGACTTTTATTCTTTCTTATGGCCTTTGAAGTCATTTTTCATCCAGCTTAAAATACAACAAAATTGTGAATCTGAATGTGATTGCTTTACATTTGTAAATTAATTTCTAAAGAACTGATATCAGTATATTTCTCAGATTTTTATTTTAAGTTTGGAATGACTGATGAACTTTATCAAATAGTTTTTCAGCATCTACTTATGTAATTACATAATACTAACCCTTTACTCTGTTTCTATTGATATATTGGATGTTGGTTATTATCATTTTTATCACAGCTGGATTCTATTTTCTTACGTTTTACTTAGAAGTTTTGAATACATAGCCATAATGAAATTTGTTTCTAGTATTTTTTATACTTATTGAAGTATAATTTATGTACTATAAAATTCAACCATTTTAACTGTGCAATTCAATGAATTTTACTAAATTTAGAGTTGTACAGCCTTCACCATAATCCAATTTTAGAACATTTCCATGATTCATAAAAACTCTTTTGTGCCCCTTTGCAATCAGTTCTCATCTTATACCACCACCCTGGGCAACCACTCATTTTCTTCCTTGTTTATAGATTCACTGTTCCTGAACATTTTATATAAATATTGAAATACTAAAGTAAAAGTCTCTTGCATTTCGCTTCTTCTCCCGTTGCGGAGCACAGGCTCCGGACGCGCAGGCTCAGCGGCCAGGGCTCACGGGCCCAGCCGCTCCGCGGCAGGCATGTGGGATCTTCCCGGGCGGGGGCACGAGCTTGTATCCCCTGCATCGGCAGGTGGACTCTCAACCACTGCGCCACCAGGGAAGCCCCATTTCGCCTCTTTTACTTGCCTTAATATTTTTGAGCTTCATCCATGTTGTAACACATTCTCAGTAGTTTGTTCCTTTTTGTTGCTGAATGGTTTTGCATTGTGTGGTTTTTAAATGATAAATGGAGGCATATTAAAAAATTTAAGTTTATTTGAGCAAAAACTGATTCACATCAATCAGCATCCAATCTAGTAGATGGAAAAGAGATTCAAGAAGCTGAACAGAATGAGTGGGGTGTCCCAAAGGGTCTCATCCTGGTCACCAGAAACTGTAGAGGAGGAAAAATAATTTCCTCTCTACCCTTATGGTGACTGCTTGCCTGAGTCCCCTTTTTCTGTAGGAAACTTCGTAAATGGATAAGCTTATCTAAGTTAAAATTTCTCTACTGCGACCACTGTAATTCAACGATTATCTTTGGTAAAGTTAACCTGTTTATCCAGCCTTAAAACAACATTTTATTCACCTGAGACCTCACACTCGGTCCACTCCAGCTTAAGTAGGACCCAGTCTGACCAGAACCCAGTCTGGTTTCTAAGTCGGACACAGTCCGACTCAGGCCAGTTTCCAGACCCAGTCAGCCAAAAAAAACCCAAAAAACAATAAAACAAAAAAACCTACTCAAAGTCTAAAAGCTCATAACATAAAAGCTATGGAGCTAGGATCCAAGAGGGATTTCCCACCACTGCCTGAGAGAGCAAGAAAGCAGCAAGCTCAAGGGGCTAAACGGGTCACCACCCTGAGTATATTTTTAGTATAAGTATGTCTTGGACAATATTGGGGGCATACTTATACTAGAAAATAATTCATTGTTTATCTGAAATTCAAATTTAACTGGGCATCCTGTAGGACTCTGGAAGATGAAAGAGAGAGGTGAGACAAAGAAAATTACAAGCTGCTATAAATATTTAAGCAAAATGAGGAGACATACTCTATCCTTACAGTTATCAAAGTCTGTAATAAAACATATATAACACATACTTGGTAGTGAAGCTTGGATATCTTGAGCATGTGATATTTGTGAAGCCTTGTTAAAGGTTTACTTTCCCTAGGTTTCACATTAGGAAAGTAAGTGTCACGTAGTAGGCAAAAATATGAGTAAAACCTTGCGCATTGGAAATGGAAAAAATAACATTGGGGCTAGATCCTCTATGGAAGCTTTATCAAGGTCTTCTGGCAATTCACGAAATTAGCCAATTTATAATTCAGCTGGTTGATGAAGATATCAAAAGATAGTTTTCTTAAAGTAGATATTTTCCTAGGTAAATTTCTTGTTGTAGTTAGGAGTTTGTATGTAAAGGATACGGAGATCATAGAACAGTTCTTGCTCTGTGACCATTGAAAATTACAAAAGCAGTTGACGTGATCAAATTTGTTCGAGGCCTTGTTTTGGAGCATAATACTTTATACACACCCATCAGTTCGCACTGAGAGTGTGCCTACTTTGCTAGAAAAAAAGATGAATTTGTTGCTCAGGTAAAGATTTTCAAAAGCAACAATATTCCACAGTAATGTCCCATGAAAATGAAATTTGGCTATAATATGATTGACAATTTGGTTCCTGTCCTCTGCTCAGCTTAGTAGGGTTAGGAGGTGGTGGAAGGATAGGAGGATGAGGAATGAGCTGAAGTTTTTATCTTCTGCAGGAGGCCAAAGGAGGCTTAGGAAGCAACTGCCTTGTGACTGTTTGGGACTTGCTAAATTCTGGGTACAGGCAATCTTGTACGTAAGCTTAAATATTTTTAATTTAAAAAATTCTTCCATTAACTTTGCAATAACAAGAGCACATGTTTTATGCAATTGATGTTTTGGTCCCCACTATGAGCATTATATAGGGTTTAACTGTATCACTATGCACATGCTGCAAAGATTAGCATACTGATTTGGAGTACACTGCATACCAATGGTGAATAAAGTAAATGTCAATAGATGAGTATTATAGGTCTGTCTTCCCCTGCTCTTTCTTCTCTTCTTTATTTTCAACACAGCACTCAGGGTAATTGTGTTAAAAATGTAAATTAGATTTAATCTATTCAAAACTCTCTAAAGGCTTCCCATCTCACTCACAGTGCTGTGAACACCACCTACAAGGATCTCTGTGATCTCCATCTCTCCCCATCTCTGGGACCACATTCCTTATTATTCTTTTCTTCATCACTATGCCAAAGCCACACTAGAATTTTTGACCATGTCAGATTCTCTCTGGCCTTAAGGTTTTGGTATTTCCTTTTCCTCTGCCTTAAATGCTCTTCCTTCAGATATTTTGTAGACAAATATCTTACTTCTTTTAGTTTTTTTTAAATAGACTTTATTTTTTAAAGCAATTTTAGGTACATAGCAAAACTGAGCACAAGGTACAGAGAGTTCCCATATATTCCCTGCCCCCACACATGCATAGTCTCCCCTATTATCAGCATCCCCCGCCAGAGTGATACATTTGGTACAATTGATAAACCTAAACTGACACATCATAATCACCCAAATTCCATACTTTATATTAGGTTTCACTCTCGGTGTTGTACATTCTATGGGTTTGGACAAATGGATAATGACATATATCCACTGGTGTAATATCATACAGAGTAGTCTCACTGTCCTAAAATCCTCTTTGCTCTACCTTTTCATCCCTTCTCCCCTTCAGAGGCTTCTTTCCCTTAGTAATATATATCTAAGGTTCCTCCTTGTCTTTTCATGGCTTGATAACTCATCTCTTTTTAGCGCTGAATAATATTCCATGCAGCATTTATCCCCTCACCTATGAAAGGACATCTTGGTTGCTTGAAAGTTTTGGCACTTATGAATAAAGCTGCTACAAACGTGTGTGCAGGTTTCTGTGTGGACAAAGTTTTCAACTCCTTTGGGTAAATACCAAGGTGTGTGGTTGTTGGAGCATATAGTAAGAATATGTTAGTTTTGTAAGAAACCACCAAACTGTCTTCCAAGGTGGCTGTACCATTTTGCATTCTCACCAGCAATGAATGAGAGTTCCTGTTCCATATTCTCACCAGTATTTGATATTGTCAGTGTTCTGGATTTTGGATTTTGATCATTCTAATTGGTGTGTAGTGGTATCTCATTGATTTAATTTACATTTACCTGATGACATATGATGGAAACATCTTTTCATATGCTAATATACCATTTGTATATCTTCTTTGGTAAAGTGTCCATTAAGTTCTTTGACCCATTTTTAAAAAATCATGGTATTTGCTTTCTTATTGTTGAGTTTTAAGAATTCTTTATGTATTTTGGATAACGGTCCTTTATCAGATATGCCTTTTGTGGATATTTTCCCCCAGCCTGTGGCTTGTCTTTCCATTCTCTGATATCGTCCTTCACTGAGCACAAGTTTTTAATTTTAATGAAGTCTAGTTTATCTGTTCTTTCCTTTATGGATCCTGCCTTTGGTATTGTATCAAAAAAGTCATAACCAAAACCCAAGGTCATCTAGATTCTATACTATCTTTTAAAAGTTTTGCATTTTGTATTTACATGTGTGATCCATTTGGGGTGAATTGTTCTGAAGCACGTAAGGTTTATGTCTTGATTCATTTATTTGCATGTAGATATATAGTTGTTCCAGAACCATTTATTGAAGATCTTCTAGGTTTTAATCAAAAGCATCTCATGAGGGAGAATTTCTCTGTTGAACCTATCACAATGTAACATTATACCCACTGCAACACAATTATCTCCATCCCCAGATTTATTTTTTTCCTGCTTAGCACTTTTCACCAACATCCCATATATTTTACTTATCTTGTTTACTGTTTGTCTTCCTCAGTTTATATCTTTGAGGGTACTGATATGTCTTTCAGTGCAGCATCCCCAGCACCTAGAACCATGACTAGCACACAGTAGGTACTCAATAAATATTTGTTGAATGAATCAATAAAAGAAGAAATGCTCTAATCAGTGGTGTGGTAGCCTCACAAGCACCATTGGCAGCCCTGGGAACTTGTTAGAAGTGCAAATAGTCAAGCCCCATAAAACCTACTGAATAAGAAACTCTGGGGTGGGGCTCAGCAATGTGTTTTATTTAACAAGTTCTCCAGGTGATTAGAATGTATGTTAAAATTTGAGAATCATTTCTCTAAAGTTCTTCCTTATCCATGCTTTCTTTGGTATTGAACACACATTGTCTCTTTTCTGTAAGAAGTGAGGTTGATGGCTTTTCTGGAACAAGGCATTTACCTGCATTTTTAAATGCTAAAAAAAAATCAGTTTATTGGAAACCAAATCAGTTATTTTATTTTGATTTATAAGATGGAATTTATCCATTACTTAGTGTTCAACCAACTCAATAAATTCAATACATGGAAAAATGGAACAAACTCAGTAATGACTGGAGGGAAGGTGACTGCTCGTAGAAATCTTTCAGTTTGGATTTAAAAAGTCCAGAAAAGACATTTCACTAATTTATCCTTTCTGTTTTGGAAAGAAACATTTCCAAAAAACAAAGGAATGGTCATAACAAACAAAGTGAATTTGCAAAAGTTGAAAGACAATTTACATTTTTATTTTATTTTACAAATATGCATACTGGGTTTCTTTATTTTGATCTAGATCCAATCAATGATAGTTTTTGTTTTTTAGTTTGCTTGTGCTTTAGGTAGAACATGAATTATTTGAGCAATGAGTTGCCAATTAAAAAAAAAATCTAGGTTTATGTAAGGAGAGACTTCATTCAAAAATATTATTTCAAGGGAGAAAAGGAATGATTACAATATGGGGAGGGGGCTTTTGCAATGGGAAGAACACTCTGATCATGAGATTTGCAAGAGTCCAAAGGATTAGGCAAAAAGAGGTTATTTTAAATAAGGGGGAGTAAACAAAGCTGGAAACAATCTGTTGGTGGAAGTGGGAATGAAAGTGATGAAAAGGTATAGGTAGTTTGATGGGATAGTAGATCAGAGAATGTTTTACTCTGAGGTCAGCCTATTCTCAGTAGGGAGTTTTTAAGGGGATGTTTTTTGCTGGCTCAGTAATAAGAGGAAATGACCACAGTCAGCTAACTGCCCAAGATCAACAGCTGGTGAATGTGATGCTGGGATTGAGACTAAGACAATCTGCACTGTAGAGTCTGTGCTTTTAACCATAAGTCATAATGACTCTCATAGATAATATGTGTCTTATGGGAAAAAGACAATGGAGGTCATTTATTTTTGATGAGGGCTCACGAGAACCTATTCTTATAATCCATAGATGACAGTATAGTAACAACCCGATGCCCTGGTCTAGCCCGTGCCCCTAGTCTTCAATCAAAAATCACTACCAGTGGCAGCAGCCAAGGAAAGGGGAAGTCTGAGAAGACTGAGGAACTTCTATATTCCTCAGTTTAAGAACTATAGGTGAGGTAGAAGTACAAACTTCCAGTTGCAAAATGAATGAGACACAGATTATGAAATGTACTGTGTGGGGAATATAGTCAATAACTATGTAAGATCTTTGTATGGGGACATATTATAACTAGACTTATTACGGTGATCAGTTTGAAATGTATAGAAATATTGAATCACTGTCTTGTGTAACAAGAACTAATATAGTGTTATAGGTCAATTATTCTTCAAAAACAAACAAACATTAAAAAAGAGATAAGATTTGTGGTTACCAGAAGTGTGGGGCACGGTAGGGGGAAGGATTGGATGAAGGCTGTCAAAAGGTACAAACTTCCAGTTATAAGATAAATGAGTACCAGAGATGTCATGTACAACATATTAAATATAATTAACACTGCTGTATGTTATGTGTGAAGGTTTTTGGGAGAGCAGGTCCTGGAAGTTCTCATCAAAAGAAAGAAAAATTTTTTCTATTTCTTTAATTTTGTACCTATGTGAGATGGTGATTGGACCAGTTCATGATATATATGGGTCAGATCATTCTGTGGGATACCTTAAACTTGTACAGTACCATATGTTAATTATGTCTCAAAAGGGAATCTCAGCAATTTAATTTGTGCAACTAAGTCTTGATGCAGAATTTACTTTTGAAAATCTAAGTTAGAACATGGAGTAGAGGGTAGAAATCCTGGGATTTACCAATAAGGTTATTGTGTTTGCCTCAAAGTCCATGGGTGGAAGTTGTACTTTTGAATTATATTAAGAATGAAATAGAGAAAGCAGAGGTAAAGCTCCTTAGTGCTGGCAACCAAATGCCTGCTGACAATGACAAACTACTGGAGAAATTACTCCTGGCTCTTTCCTCTGGCAATATGATCAGCTCCTGGATAAATGATATTAAAAGCAGAAGTCTACCTCCAGGGCTTTGCTAGGAGAGCAGCTCCTATCTGATTGTGTTCTTTTGTTCCTTTAGCGCCTTTGGGTAGACAGGGCTACAGACTAAAGAGATTCTATAGGATTATCCCCCTGAATACCGACCAAAGAAGCAATACTTAGGAGGCTCACATTCTTATAGCCTCTTCTCTGAAACAATGTGCATGTGAAAGGTTTGGCGATAGGGGAAAGTTCTCTACTCTTTCGGATACTGCCAGCTATTATTCATAATTTTAAAAGTTGACAGTGAATTAGGAAGCAGTCCCTCAGAGTCTCAGGTGAATTCTTGTACTCATCCCAAATAGCTGTCAGCTGTTTTCTGGACTTAAGTTCTTCTGTTAGACTCTTGGCTTTCAAGAGCCTCATAGATTTTATTCTCATTCTGAGTTGACTTCGAGAAAGCTTCATATATTGTATTTGTTTTTGCCTAGAATATCTCTTTGTCTCAGCCTGTGTAGAGTGAAGAATGGTGCAACGGATTTCTAGGCTTTGGGGTATGAATATATATTCACTGTAGCGGGGAGCATCTGTTCTTTCTCCCTTTGGGTTCAGGGAGCCTAGTGGGACCCTGATTTGGGCACATGATACCACACTGACAGGAAAGTGTCACCTACACACATATAGCACACTCCTTGATTAATGTGAGTTCCACAGTAATTCAGGAACTTCAGCAGGATTCTTGTTATTATCTCCCTTTGATAGATTAGAAAATTAATGTTTATAGAATTAAGGTGGCTATGTGACTTGGACGAGGGTAGTAAGTAGCAGAGTTGATGCAGGAATGCAAATCCATGGACTTACCTGCCTATATGTTCTCTTCCTTTCTGCTTCACTGCCCCAAAGTGCCTCAGGCACAGGCACTTTGTGAAGCTTTTATTTGGAAATAATTTAAAACTTACTGAAAAATATGCCACTTAGCATAAAGAACTCCAGTGTTCCCTTCACTGAGATTAACAAATTGTTAAAATTTTGCCACATTTTCTTTATCATTTTTGTTTGATCTGGTTTTTTTTTGTTTTTTGTTTTGCTTTACGATTTTCCTCTCCCCTCCCCTTTCTGTATATATAAAGTTAAAAAACTCACCCAAGAGAGCTGCTGCCTGCGGGAGTGAAGGGGAAACAGCAGAAAGGGATTGGAGGTGTACCCTGGGACAGGAACTCAGGACGGAGGTGGCTCACAAGGCTAAGCCGAGTTCAGTGCAAAGATGCAGTGTGGTGGTCCTTGCCTTGCAAGGGTCTGAAGAATATACTAAGGCATTCAATGTGATAGGGCTGCATTCAGATGCTTGCTGTGGCAGAATACCGAACAGCTAAGAGAGACACACAGGACCAGCGAAGAAAAACTGCTGTGTCCTTCTTGTCTCAGCCTTCTTCCCCTTATACAGATCCTGAAGGATAGAGAGGCAGCTAAAGGAATAGAGGAAGACAAATGGGACAAGGGGAATAAAAGAGCAGACTAGGTTCTTTCTTATTTACTTGTTGCCCAAGTCGGGGGTCAGAATCATGCCAGGGAGGGAGGAGATTTATTAAGATGGGAGACAAAAGTTTGGAGTTATATTGGAGAGAACCTTTTAAAGTTGAAAACAAAATCATTTAAGTTCCTGAAAATGATGGGAAAGACAGTGGATTTGCCCTAAATATCACTAAAGGATGCGGAAAATCCCACAGGTCATGTGTGAAGGACGTGATGGGAGAAAAATGACACTTTTATTCTCATAACATCAGTTTCAATATGTTCAATAAACTGGCTACACATGCTTAAAAGATTCAGACACTGACTACATAAAGTAGAACTAAAATCCCCTGGTTCTTATTTTTGTCCCTCCACAGCCCTGTGGAACGCTATGCTTTACATGTTCGTATTATACTTATATTCTTCCCATCTTTTATCTATCATTAATATCTATCTATCTATCTACCTATCTGGACATCCTGTTCTAAAAGCTACTTTGTTCACTTTACAAATACTGTGCAGATCTTATAACATACCATAGGCTCTTCATATTATTGAATATAAGGATCTACCTCATTGTGTGTACATAGCATTGTGTAGATGATTTACTTAAGCAATGTGCTATGGATGACAATTCGTTTTCCATTGTTAGCTATAATAAATAATTCATTCAGTCATTTATTTAGAATAAATTCCAGAAGTGTACTTGTGTCCAAAGTTTAGACTTAAAGATGTGATATATATTATCACATTGCCTTTCGTAAAGTTTGTATCAATGCAGAGTCACATTAGCAATACACAGTGTGCCTCTTTCCCCACATCATTGCCAAAAATGTAGTACTTAGCCATCCCCAAAGGAAGAAACTTCAGTTTAGCTTCTGGTGATCATAATCAGAAATAAGAGAGTATCATAGTATACAATGGAATAATAATTATTATTGTTTTTGCATAGAGCTCTTTAAATGTAAAACCTAAGAAGTAATGGGAGAAGCAAACAAAATAATTCTAAAGCACCACCAATGTTGAATATATTCTCAGCTTTCCAAAATGTGATAGCTGGATCTGAAATTGTTTTTTGCATTAGTACAATTTTGCTCCCGACTGATCATATAGATCATTGTGGAACCCACTTCCGCTGTTGACTGGTTACTTCCAGTGACATCTGTGTGACTGGGCTGTTAGTATATTATGCAAAACCTGCATTAGGATTGTGCTTTATTTGATGCTATGCCAGTTCTCTGCTTTTCTTTTTCCCTTACACTGCCTCGCTAAAGACTAAAAATTTAATAATAACAGAAATGGGGTTGGAACAGCAGAACTGTGGCCCTTCACAGAGCTGAGCACTTAAAAGCATTTCAACTATGAATTTGCATTCCATATACTTTGCTTATGATAGGGAAAATTCAAGTCATTTATTTTCCTCATGAAGCTATATTGTCCATAAATGGCCTGTTTCTTGCTTACTCGTTGTTTTTTGGGTTTTTTTTTTTTTGCGGTATGTGGGCCTCTCACTGTTGTGGCCTCTCACTGTTGTGGCCTCTCCCGTTGCGGAGCACAGGCTCCGGACGCGCAGGCTCAGCGGCCATGGCTCACGGGCCTAGCAGCTCCGCGGCATGTGGGATCTTCCCAGACCTGGGCACGAACCCGTGTCCCCTGCATCGGCAGGCGGACTCTCAACCAGTGCGCCACCAGGGAAGCCCTCTTGCTTACTATTGAGCTAAAGTCGTGCTTAAGTTTCCAAGGAGACTGTACTTCATGGGGAAGAAACCTGAATCAGGTGGGTGTGTGGGACTGAGAGACCTGGCCTGCTGCTTCCACGAACAGCTCCCAGTGCGCCTCTTCTGTGGCTCTGAAAGAAGTAAATTGCTCAGTTTGGAGTTCTTTGTGCCTCACAAAGTCCGTTTAGGCCATGGAAACAGTGATTTTGTATTTGCTTCTTTTTTTTGTTTTGTTTTGTTTTTAAAGTGAAACTGTACTAGGTTAGAGAATGAAAACCTCTCTAAAAGAGAATAGTAATTCTTTGCCCTCAGGCCATGCATGTCCAAAAGCTGCATTGCTGAAACATGTTGGCTGTCTATAGGAAGTTCTCACAAACATGGAAAAAATGAGTAACTTTTCTGAGTAGCTCAGGAGTTTTATGACAGAAACAGCCTACAAAATACAATGCCCTAGCTCTTACCCATAGATGCCCTTAAGGTGCTATTAATCTGAAGTGAAAAACTAGAGGTTGCAAAATAGTGGCCAGTGGGCCAATCTTGCCTATAGGTTTTTAATTTGTCTAACACAAGGCTTTAAACAATATTTTTTGGTAACCAACATTTAAAAATTCGGATTTCAAGTTTCTTTTGGAAAACTGAGTGATCTTGTATAACGAAGGTGGCATTCCTACAAGATAATAGTTTACAGAGTGGAAAGTCACTGCTCCTTCAGGATAGAATATGGGCTTCACTCATTTATATCACTCACTTACTTCCTGTAGGCCCTGGTGAGTTCTAGGAAGGCAGAATATATATGAATATATATATATATATATATATATATATATTTTTTTTTTTGAGAGGATAGGAAGCAAGAGGGAAATCTTTAAGACAGCTCAGTTTGTTATGTCCTCTGAAGTCTCACCTCCCCAGTGAGCAGAGGACTCTGTGCTCCAACAACAATTTGTATACACCCCATGAAGTCAGTTTGCACAAAATATCATCACTGTTTTTCCCCACATCTACCTTCCCCCATAAACCTAGAGGGCAGAAGCTATATCTTAATTGCCATTGTAATGTCCCAGTGCCTCTTACTGTGTGAAGGTCCTTAACGATCTGCTTTCTGAGTGAATCAATGCCTGGATGAGTGGATGAACAAAAGGTCCCTCGGGGATATTCATGATGACTTGGACTTCCAGAGTGAGTGGAATAGGAGTGACTCAGGATGGATTTTTCTCAACACTTGGCACTGTTGAGGTAGTTTGAGTCTCAGAGAATTTTGAACCAATGCCCCCTGAGGCCTGAGCTATATATTAGAGCAATACTATTGCCGTGGAGAAGCTTTATTTTTCTCTGAATATTGGGAATACTGATTCTTATTTGATCATCCTATTAAAATTAACACAAAACCTAACAAAAGTTCATTATTCCTGTCAAATTTTTAATTATTACCTGACAAAAGAAGAAGCTGAAGTCATCCAAAAATATAATTTCTGTCCTCCCTTTGGAAGAATAACATGTTCAGGTTTTCCTTCATTGTAATTTCCTTTGACCAAACACTTCTGTTTCTAGTTAGCACTTTATAAAAGGCGGTAAAATCTTGCCAATCTCATCTTCGTCAAGAACATAAATACAAAATGTTCAACGTTTTAGAACAGTTTTGATATATTTCTCCTTTAAATTAGGATCGGAACAGCTAGAAGATGCCATGACCATTTAATCAAAGAGTAAATATTTTAGTGACTGCAATAAAAGAGAAGCTATTGAACAAATTCTATCTGATGGTGGTTATTCTAATTGGAATTGTTGCCTAAGAAGAGCAAAAGCAAGTCCCTGTATAGAAAAGGCAAAGCTGATCTAATTCAGTCATATTCAAGACTGGTCTGTTGTGAATGAGCTCTTAATTGTTTTATAACAAACCAGAAGTTACTTTAATATCTGTTTCTCACACAGAGACTTTAATATTTCCATCACTCTCATCTCCTGTAGCTACCAGTCACTTTGACATTGATACAGTTTAGAAGTTAAATTTAAATAATGTGGAATTACATATATTTAATTCTGTTTTGCATGTGCTTGCATTGTAAAACTGGAAATAGATTCATTTCTATGGGGGTGGGTGGGGAATCATCAGAGAGCTGATTATAAAGAAAGGGTTACCATTAAGTCTGGCTGTGAGAAATTCTGAGTAGATTCTATCGTCTGGGAGTAGTTAGTAATCACTCCACAAATATCAAAGTCTTGCTAAAACAAGACTAACCTCAGAGAAGTTGCAATTAATGTTTATTACTCAATTTTTATCTCTGAAAGCATATTTTGATATCGTATACTTAATAATAAAAAGACTACATATTTCTTATGTTAATTATTTAAGAATCTATTTTAAGTATATATTGGATTAAAATATCATTAAAAAAAAAACTTGCTCAAACACAGAATTTACATAGTGTTCTTGACCACAGAAAATGACATTTTTCTCTGCTAGTAATCCTTTGGTAAGGTTAATCTCTTTTCTAGACAGTTGAAGCTTCTTTCCCATTTTAGAATGAGAACATACCAACTTACACTGAAAATGTTGCTTTAATGCTCTTTGTTTGACTATTTAGTAAAGAAAGAGTGCAAAGGAAAGTCATCCAACTCTCCACTGGAAATGAATTCCCCATCATTCCGCTGGTGAGTTCCTATGGTATTAAATCACTGTAAATGTAGAGCAATTATTGAACCCGTGGAGTACCAATTTTCCCCACAGAAATACAATTTTATGTTTCTTTAAAGAAGATTTTAAAAATACCTAACAAAGGGAACTCCTGCCAAGGTAATCTTCTTAGGCAAATCCTTGTTTGATGTGGAGCAGTGGGTAGGAAAATAGGACCCACAGGCCACATGTGGACTGCTGGGATGTTCTGTCCAGAGCTGGTCTTCTTCTCAAAGCAGCTCTGTCAAGGGCTAGTTCTTAGGCCCTCAGGATGTCACTGTAAAGTTATTTCGTGGCTCTCAGGTGACTACTGGCTGTGGGAAAGAAAGGGTATGAAGCTCACCTCGAAAGGTTGGGCTATGACTTCCATTGGCCCATGTCTAAGAGTCTGTAAAGTGGCCTTTCTAAGAGCCCTGGATTCTCTGCTGTTCCCGTAGGGCTCAGGGAAGCCTGCATTTCAAAACTGAAACTCAAAAGGACTTCTCATTTACCTCAAATTTCAAATTACTGCTTGGCTCTGGAAGTGGGTGTGGTGGTGCCGTTCAAGACCAAATGGAGTTTTTCTAAAGACGGGCTCTGTTGAAAAGAAGGCAGTCCTTTTGCAGGCTCTGAGGCACCTGCCACTGGACCTGGCCTCCCTCCATTAAGCTCCAGAGCAACTTCCCCAGGTCTTGTTCCTGAATTATGAATTCCCATTTCTCTGGCATGGAAGAGCTGTGCCAAACCCTCAGAAATCCAACCTCTCTCGCAGATTTCCTTAACCAACCCCCAGACCCAAACAATATCGAGGTGCTCATTTTAAAATAAAGATGAAGATACAAAATTTACTCCATACTTTTAGGCTTGCAGTGGCAAATCGAGGTAGTTATAAGAAATACATATATTTCATTATTTATACTATGTATAAAATAGACAACTGATGGGAACATACTGTGTAGCATAGGGAACTCTACCTAATGCACTGTGGTGACCTAAATGGGAGGGAAGTCTAAAAGGGAGGGGATATCTGTATGTGTATGGCTCATTCATTTTGTTGTGCAGTGGAGGCTAACACAACATTGTAAAGCAACCATACTCCAATAAAAATTAATTTAAAAAATTTAAAAATTAAAAAAAATGTATATTTAATTTAAATACATTTTATTAATCTTTCTCAGTTATCGGGATCCCATTTTAGCAAATTGATTCTAAGACACTGTGCCAAACAGTTGTGTAAACTTCTGAAGAAAAATTAATGATTTGTTTTCTGAAATTTTATCCCTTATTCTTTCAGAAAATTCTACACTGTCACTACTCAATTTCTACAACTTATTACCTTACTCTTAGACTATCGAAATACCTTTTCAGTTGATTCTCTTGTTTCTAGATTCTTCTCAATCTGCAACTCTAAACCATCATGATAATGGTGTTGGATTAATTTTCCCTTAAACAAGTGACTTACATGCTAAAAACACTTTTGTAGGTCCCAATATTTAGCCATAAAGTAAAAACGTATATACTTATTAAAAGAGAAAATTTGATTATGCCATTTTCCTGTTTAACAATCTTTGTTGGCTCTCCATGGCCCTTAGAGTAAAACACAAATGCCTTAAAAATGGTTCATCTAGCTCTTTATGACCTATCCCTGACTAGCACTATACTAACTTCTTGTATCTATATTCTCTTCACTACATCCGAGCTGCCCTGGAATTTGTTGAGGTGCTGTGAATTTTGCCACAATTAGCGTGGCTTACTTAGAGTCTATAGGAAATATAGGGAAGACAGAGTCAGTTCACAGAGGGTTTTATTGGAGAGAACTATCCCTAATCTGGTTTTCCGTCACAGCTCTGCCAACACCGTAGTCCAATTCACCATTACTTCTCATCTTGACTACGCACCTTCTATCTGATTTACTCATATCCACTCCTGGCTTACACACAGTTTTTCTTCAGTCCTAAGGATTTGTCATTCTTGGTCTTGCCAAAGAGCCATTGCATTTGTTGATCACTCTGTCTCAAATGCTGCTTCCTCCCCTTTATGCCTAGTTATATCAATCTCATTATATACATCTCAAGTCAATTATGCCTTTCTCAAGAAAGGCTGCCTTAATCTCTGACTACATCAAAAGCCCTTCTTATATGCCCTTTTAGCTATATGTGCTTCTTCTTTATGGCACTTTTCACAGTAACTGGTTTACGTTTATTTTTTTTTCTAGTGTTTAATTAGTATCTGTCTCATCCATGATACTGTAAGCTCCACTAGAATAAGGACTATGTCTGTTTTGTTTTTTTCCCCCGTTTTAAAAATTACTCTATTTTTTTTTTTTTTTTTTTTTTGGCTGTACGTGGGCCTCTCACTGTTGTGGCCTCTCCTGTTGCGGAGCACAGGCTCCGGACGTGCAGGCTCAGCGGCCATGGCTCATGGGCCCAACCGCTCCGTGGCATGTAGGATCTTCCCAGACCAGGGCACGAACCCGTGTCCCCTGCATCGGCAGGCGGACTCTCAACCACTGCGCCACCAGGAAAGCCCAAATTACTCTACCTTTGATGTCCAGTGCAGTACTTGGTCAAAAATAGGTATGATCAGTAAATATTTTTAGAATTAATATTGAATGACAGATCAAAATCATGCCTTAAGCTTATTTCAAAGGAATAAATATTAATCCAGATTTACAACCCCGTAATGAACATCAGAATAAGAGATTTTATTAATGTTCAACTTCTCTGGAATATTAACTTTTTTCTGTTTCCTGAGAAAATGCTACAGCTAAGCCAGATTCTCTTATGCCCTACTATCTTAGCTTTTCTAGAAAAAAGATAGGTTTCTTGTGTGTTTGATTATTGTTTTGAAAAACCAGGTTCCAAGTTACCAAACTTTTATATGACAGGAGTTTTTCTACCAGTGTTTCTAAAAAGTTATAAGCAAATAATAACAATAAAAATATGAGCTTTATTAAACAACTAACTAGGAACAGGAGAAAAAAATCAACAAAAGTAATGCAGATATCTGGGCATTCAAGCTATTCTGTCATATCTGTCTTTCTCATCTGGCTTACTTCACTTAGTATGATAATCTCTAGGTCCATCCATGTTGCTGCAAATGGCATTATTTCATTCTTTTTTATGGCTGAGTAATATTCCATTGTATATGTACCACATTTTCTTTCTCCATTCATCTGTTGATGGACGTTTAGGTTGGTTCCACATCCTGACTATTGCATATAGTGCTGTAGTGAACACTGGGGTGCATGTATCTTCTCAAAGTATGGCTTCCTCCAGGTGTATGCCCAGGAATGGGATTGTGGGATCATATGGTAGCTCTATTTTTAGTTTTTAAAGGAACCTCCATATTGTTCTCCATAGTGGCTGTACCAATTTACCTTCTCACCAACAGTGTTGGAGGGTTCTTTTTCTTCACACCCTTTCCAATATTTATTATTTGTAGACTTTTGATGATGGCCATTCTGACTGGTGTGAGGTGATACCTCATTATAGTTTTGATTTGTATTTCTCTAATAATTAGCAATGTTGGGCATATTTTCATTTGCTTTTTGGCCATCTGTATGTCTTCTTTGGAGAAATTTTCTGTTTAGATCTTCTGCCTATTTTTTGATTGGGTTGTTTGTTTTTTTGATATTGAGATGTATGAGCTTTTTGTATATTTTTGGAAATTAATACCTTGTCAGTCACATCATTTGCAAATATTTTCTCCCATTCTGTTGGTTGTCTTTGAATTGTGTTTATGGTTTCCTTTGCTGTGCAAAAGCTCTTGAGCTTAATTAGGTCCCATTTGTTTATTTTGTTTTTATTTATATTACACTAGGAGACAGAACCAAAAAGATATAGCTGTGATTTATGTCAAAGTGTGTTCTGCCTAAGTTTTCCTCTAGGAGTTTTATACTATCTGGTCTTCCATTTAGGTCTTTAATTCATTTTGAGTTTATTTTTGTGTGTGGTGTTAGAGAATGTTCTAATTTCACTCTTTTACATGTAGCTGTCCAGTTTTCCCAGCACCACTTATTGAAGACCCTGTCTTTTCTCCATTGTATATTCTTGCTTCCTTTGTCATAGATTAATTAATTAATTGGTGCATGGGTATATTTCTGGGCTTTCTATCCTGTTCCATTGATCTATATTTCTGTTTTTGTGTCAGGACCATACTGTTTTGATTACTGTAGCTTTGTCGTATAGTCTGAAGTCAAGGAGCCTGATTCCTCCAGCTCCATTTTTTCTTTCTCAAGATTGCTTTGGCTTTATTTGGGGTCTTTTGTGTTTCTATACAAATTTAACAATTTTTTGTTCTAGTTTTCTGCCAGTTGTAATCTAATAAACTTCTCTTACATCTTAACATAGGCAGTTTTCCCAACTTCCCTTGGGAAAAGGAAGACAGCCCCCCAGCTGCTGGCTTCAAGAGTTACCTTGACCCTGGCTTTTCATGTCATTTAGAACTGTTTTGTCTCCAGTCACCCTGTTGTCCGGTACCAATGAACCCTTGGCCACCACTTGCTGCTTCCAAGTCCTAGCTCTCACAGGCCTAGGGTTGTTGTGCTTCAACTTTATGTTCTGTTTCTGGTTTATAGAGATGTTTATCAAGCTTGGAGCTGGACTGTGTATTCAAGTTTTGATATTTTGCCTCTTATTGTCAAAGGTCTGAAGCAGAGGGATGAAACAAAGTCAAAACTTATAGCAATATCTTGACCAGGGTCTCCCTGCTCCTATTTAGCTCTCTTAGTTGGTGTATTTCTAGAAGTTGTTTGTAGGAGTTGCATGGTGTCTGCTTTGCCCACAATAGACACTAAAATCTTGCCTTTAGTATCATTTTGTTTATTTATCAAAATATTCAAAAAAGTTATTCAGTTTGCAACTTTATATAGACTATAAACAGATTAAGTAAAAATGACTGAACAAACACTAAGGAATTAGCATTGGGTAATAGTTTCCTAAATGACATATTGATATATAACATAAAATATAATATCTCATAGGATTCTGATGTTAAATTTCCAAACATTTTCTTCCAAAGAACTGGTTAAATTCTTAGCCAGGTGTGCTTTATGGAATAGTTTCTCTGATCTGTTCACAACTTTTTCTTCGATCACCATCTTGGCTCTGGCATATACTGAGCTTCTTTTCTAATCTATTCTACCCTGCGTAAGAATGATAATTTCTTTGTTTTAAAGTCATAGTCATATGGCTATGCTTGTACGCTGTCATACCACTCTATCTCCCAGGGATGCAATTGCCCCAATCTGAGAAATGGTGATTTTAAACAGAGATCTAGGGGAAAAAACTTATCATTTAATAAGTTTTAAATATCTCAATAAACATAGATATGTAACTGGCTTATTCAATGAGTATGACTCAGTATGGAACAAGATAAACACAATTTTATTTTTATTATTGTTTTTGTTATCTCATTTCCTTAATCCTTAAATTCACTGTGAAGAATTGTTCTTCCCAGCTGCTGAATGAAATCTTGGATGGATTCAATTGATTTTCTAGTCACTGTCAAATATCAAATAGTCCAGTCAAGTTTATTAGCAAAGCTTCAGCGATTTTGAATTAAACATATTCTTCAGTTCTTCAGTTCTCTCAACTCAGGATTCAAAAGCTGCAGTAAAATGAGGGGAGGGTAGACCTTTTTTTCTTGTTTCATCTCCTATCCTCTTTCTAGATGCTGGTTCTAACCCCCTTCATGGAGAGTCCTGGGAGTGAAGTTTAGAGGTAATAATTACATATTTGTGCTTCATGTGCATGGCAGATGTCCAAATGCAGGCTTTTTCCTGTGGGACCCTTTCATGGTTTTGCCACTATAGGATCCTGCTGTTACCTCGGCTCCTTTTCTACATGACTCATATGTGGGTTCCCTTTGTTGATGGAAAACAAATGTTTTCTGACCTTCTAAACGTGGGAAGCATAGTCCTTTCCCAACATGCCTACGCATTACTGCTACCATATGTATTAATAGCCCCTTCTGACTATTTATCTTTTTCCAGTATGAGTCAGGAACAGTCTCAAACTCCAGGGAGCACAAGGCAAGCTTTCTGAATGGTTCTCTTGAAGTCCCAATTACTTAGCAAGGAAAGGGAAATGGAAGACTCCCCAGCAGCTTTCTCACTGTCCAATCCTCCACACCAATTTTTTACCTTTGTGGTGGGTGATGAGCTAAGAATTTTAAAGCCATTTTGAAATAATTTATACAAGTTTTAAAAAGATTACCTTAATACATAAAAATGTTATTTTTAATTTTTAGAAAGCATGTCTTTGAAAATAGTTTTTGAATAAAATGTTTTATAGGTCTACCAATAAAATAAAGCAAATTTTGAGTCAATCAATAACTATTTAAAAAGTGCATTAATTTCAATTATTTCAGTGACCATTTCATACTGAAGGTATACTGATTTGGATAAAAAATTATATGGTCACTCTATTTAAAGAGCATGTTCAGTTGTACAACTCAAGTTGACCAATGCCTAATTGGTCTTGACTTAAGAGTTTTTCTGATTTTTTTCTGATTTTTTTCTGATTTTTTCTGATTTGAATGAACAACTGAAAAGATTCAGACCAATTTGATATAGGCCTAAACAGTGAATTCATTTTTATCCCCTAATAATTTTCATGATGTTTATATATTTTTTAGACTGCTCTGTCTAGGTGCATCCCAACATTCTTCCTTGGATAGCTTGAGCCACTCTGTGGCCCTCTGTCAAGGAAGGTACATGGAGTCTCAGGTGCTACAATGAATATAACCTGTCTGTTCCCTGTAAGACTGTTCACAATGAGAATATAACCTGTCTGTTCCCTGTAAGACTGTTTGTTTGCATGCATACATTTCCTCTTCAGGTTTTTAAAAATTCCTTTTATTATTTTTGTTTTCCCACACATTTCATTATATATATATATATTTAAATAATATATATATACATTTAGTAGAGTTATTTCAGAGAATACTTCAGAGCTACAATTATATCTGAATATTTAAAATTGTTCTACTAATTGGCTGTACTGATAGAAGCAACTTGCCTTAAAAACTTCCAAACTGCAAGATTTGTACAAATGATAGACCTAGGGTGTTTTTTTTTTTAAATGCTACAAAAGGATTTTTCATTCTAGAAAGATCTCTTTAAGTACTGGGAAACCCTCTTGAGGCATTGCAATATAATTTATAAATTATATATATATAATATAATTTATAAATTTTGAAGCTATTCAGATTCTTTTTTAAAGAACACATCTGTTGCATAAAAGCAAGGTACATTTGTAATTACCAAGAAGAATTACAAGTAAATGATGTTAAGAAATTGAAATATAATTTTGCTGAAGTGAAAACCTTCCCATCAGGGTAAATTATGATGCTCTTCTGTTGTTAAATGTTTATTTCTTCACTTGTAACAAGAGTGAGCCATTTCTATCTCAAATAAAAAATATTGTTTTAGATAGAATATTGGATTTCTGGTGCTAGACTCACATTGCCATATTTTGTTGCTATCCAGACAATTGTAAATACTAAGAAGCTCAACAGGGCATTTCCCTTTCTACACTTGCTATGACCCTTGCTTTTTTTTTGAGATTCCACATTCTGTAAAATTATATTTGTTTTCTGTAATGGATATACTTTGATGCATTTTTTTTTCTTTAATGTCCTTAGGAATCAGGTTAATCTGCTCTTCTTCTAGTACTTGTAATAGTGGCAAAGAAATTATTAAGTGGTAGGCAAGTGAATATTTACTTCCTTTCTTCTACCTGTTTCTTAACAATAAATCCAGACATATATCCACAGATATCTTATTTGTAGAATTATTCTGTTTCCTAGGTATTTTTAAGTTTCAAGCCCAGGTGTTATCAGTTTAATACAAAGTCTCTGTACTGATTATTTTATAATACTTTACCCTGAAGCAGCTCAAAATATAGTAACCATGGAAATACTCTACAACTCTCTTCCTTTTACTTTCTCTTATTTATATTTTGGTTAAATACAGTTAAACAAATGCTCTCATTTGAACTTGTCTGCTGAGAATACCAAAACTCTTCCATAATTATATGTAATTTAATTTCTGGAAAATTAGGATGGTTGTTTTATTTTCCTCTTTTTTTTTTTTTTAATCATAGGTGGGACAGAGTCAGCACTGATGTAGGTCTAATTGAATATAATCCATTTGAGTCAGAAAAGATGCTTGTGTCTTTTCTGAGGATAATAGTTTATAATTTCAGAATGGTGGGAAGCAAGGCTAAGTGATGGTTGGAAAACATGGTGAGACAAGCTGGACAGAAGAGTGAGCACTGCTGGGATGAGGGAAGGAAAGAGAACCCCTTGCTGTGGGGAACAACCCACCCGCCTGGTCTACTTCAAATGGCAGTGCTGGCTCAGAGCCTAGTCCTGAAATTGGCTGAGCTACCCCATTGTGAGACAGAAAGCGGCTCTGCAGGAATCTCCGGATCTGTGGTCTGGAAGATATGTCCTGCCTTGTTCCACAATGGAACTGGCCATAAGTATAATTTATTTCTACTACTCCATTTAGAAACACTCTGGGACTTTGAGGCAAAAAAATAATCCCAGGTAATCTGGATTTTTCTCTGAGATTTCCATTTCATCACACTGAAAAGCTGGTGCTTATGTTGAACTATATTCATTCAAAAAAATCTTTATTAAGTCCAGTCTGTGTGTGTGGTAGCAGCAGTAGTAACAACCATTTATAAGTGTTTACCATGTGCCTGGAATTGGGCTAGGTGCTTATTTCACTCAATGTCCACAGGACCCATTGCATGATTATTATTATCAGCATTTAGCTGGACGAGGAAATGGAAGTTTCAAAAGGAGTAGTAATTTTCCTAGGGTCACATGACAAATAAGTAAAAGTGCAGAGGTTTGAATTCAGAATTTTCTGACTTCTGAGCCCTTTTTCTTTTCACTGCTTCATAATGTCCCCCATATAGTGTTATTCTGAGTAGGTGCCCCAGGCAGAAGGAAGAGGACAATATGGCCGCTTTTTTTGGTGTGCATATGATCTAGCTGGGGAGAAAAAGATATTTATCTGTAAAACAACTAGAGACAAATTTAGTAAGTTGAATATCAAATGGACCTGCACTGCAAAAGCACAGGTGTTTTTGATTAAAGGTATAATCTTTGTTCTAGAGACCCTGCATTTGAAGTAAAGAAAAGAATTTCTGAAGAGAGAGATATACATCTTATTTTAATTCTTTTATGGGATATTTTTTCTCAAACTGACATTAAATATTCTAAATCATATTTATGCTATTCTGGCCTAATCCTAAACTCAACCCCCTTTTCTTTCTCTAATCCATGGACAATTGATGGATTGAGGTCATATATAGGCTCTGTCAGGTTACATAGAATAGTTGACTGGCAGATTGAATCCCTGCCAACCCTACCCCTCTCCCCATCTCCCTGAAGCAATGGAAACACAAAGTAAAAACATCTTGGCCCTTGTCATGACTCAGCATTGCTTGATTTCTAAGATTTCCAACTCTTAAGATCTTTTCTCCCTGATGAAAACCTCCTTAACTCCAACTATCTCTCACTATGTGAGCCTGCTTTTTTCTTTTATCCCTCCATCAGTCCTTGTCCTTCTTATCCAGAAATCCTCTCTGGCACCATCTCTGTCTCTCCCCAGGCAGGTTCTCATCTTTGTAATTTCCACGTTGCTCTTATTTATGTCCTAGAATCCATCATTTCCTTAAGCTTCTACTACTCCTACCTTGCTCTCCCCAATCCCAAATGACTCTAGTAGGTTATTCTTTTCTGCTTTTATGACAATTATGTTACAGTTTGGGGGTAGAGGACCCCACCAGGGACCTCACAACTTGTTGTCAGTTTATCTCTCTGTCTCTCCCTATTATATTTCTCGGAGTAATTTTCCAAGGGTTCTTCATTTTCCTTGTCCACAAGCCTATGCTTATCTTAAAGACTGAACTCAAATAATATGAAGACTTTCCTCATTTCCTGGCTCCTTGAGGGCAGGGTTAGTGTCCATTTCACCTTCTTTGAAACTGGTACCATTTGTTGAAGAAATGAACAGAAATCTGAAGGTATTATAGGATCCTATGTTAAACTACATGACTATGTAACATTATTAGTGGCTATTGCACTCAGACTGACACCATTAGATACTTATCTGCCAAAGCCCAAGTAACTCAGTGATTCAAAAGCCTACTCTTTCAGTCTCATTGATTTATAGGCGAGTTGGATGGCAGAAACCTCTTATATATATACATATTTACTTTTTTGCGATACGCGGGTCTCTCACTGTGGTGGCCTCTCCCGTTGCGGAGCACAGGCTCCGGACGCGCAGGCTCAGCGGCCATGGCTCACGGGCCCAGCCGCTCCGCGGCAGGCATGTGGGATCTTCCCAGACCGGGGCACGAACCCGTGTCCCCTGCATCACCAGGCGGACTCTCAACCACTAGGCCACCAGGGAAGCCCGAGAAACCTCTTATATTAATGTAACTTTTATCACAGTAGAATACTAAACAAAAATGTCTTGGTGACTTTGCTTACATTGAGAAATTTGAAGCTTACTTTAAAGCACTCTCGTGGTTCCCTCTGGTTTAGTGTAATTAACAGATCATTTTGAAGTTCTTCAGTCATGAAGTGGTAGCTCTTTAAGTGGTACAGTAGTTGGTGTTTATGGTTACATGATAGGTACATTTAACAAAGTAAATTTTTATTGAATGTGTTTAGATAAAAAGAGAAAAGTACATAAAATATGCATGATGCATACAAAATTGCATAATGTGCATGTCTTCTAGGAGCTTTCTTACAGAAAGCTGACTCAGTAAGACACTTTTATTTGAACTTATGTGTTTGTGAAAGATCTACTGACATCATGGAACAAATAGCTAAATAACTAAAACTTTGAAAATCATTTCTATTACTTTTTAAAAATTTTATGGATAAATAAAGTCATAATTCATTCAAAGAATGACAATGGTATACTTTCTATACCATTCTTGTATTTTTACTTCTAATGGAGGTACATTGATGAGTTTTGTTTTTTAATCCTTAGAAAGTAGGTTAATCTTCTACTGCTATATATGAAATGCTGTCTCAGTCAGGATCCCATCAGGAGACAGAAACTATGCAGTAATTTGAGCAGGAAAACTTTAATATAGAAAATTATTAAAAATTTCTATATATATGCATGTATCCATCTGTCATCTATCCATCTATCTACTTATAACTAAGAGGGAATAAAAGAGGTTTCCACAGAATATCATGGGTCTGAGGGAGAGTGCCTAAAGAAGAAACTAACTTGGAAAGAGAGGGATTCTCTCCAAGCTGAGATGCAGACTTTGTTAAAGAGGATGTGTTTACTGTTCACTGGATAGTGGAGGAGTTCCCTGGCTTGCTGAGTTGTCAGAACCAGAACTGATCCAAAGTCAGTGGGTTGAGGCTTGCTGGTGCTGCTGTGAAGCCATTTGGGGTTGCAGTGAAACTTGCCTGAAAACTTGCTGTGGAAGTAAGCTGTACTGAGTGTTCTGCACCCCAGCTCAATACTGCAGGAGCAGTAAGAAACAAAACACACTAGGAACAATCCCTCAAGCACCGACCACTGACAGATATTAATATTGTACCAGCTTGTAAAGGAGTGTCAAAATTTGGTAAACAGAAACCTCACATAGAGTCGGGAGATCAGAGGCGAGAGCACTCACACCCTATAGCAATAGTAGGACTCAGCAGGAGGAAGAAAGACCCCTGTTTTTTCCTGGCAAGGACTCAGCCAATGAAAAGCCATGGACTGTTTGTTTATTACAGCCCTTCCAACTTTCCTTTCCCCTCTATAAAAGTGTTCTTCTACCCTTGTTGTGTGGGGATTTGCACGTGGCATGCCATTGTTGCAGATCCCAAATTGCAATTCTCTTCTGATCCTGAGTAAGCCCATCTTTGCTGGAGAAATATCTATTTGTTTTATGGCAACATTTTAGTGGCCTGTACAGGAACCAGTGATGGCTCCAGGGATGGTGAGCAAGCATGTGGGGTACCCACCACTGAGCCCATTGAGCTCACTGCTTTTCTTTGCCAACCTGGGAGTTTGAAGGTATATCTTTCTCCTGGATCCAAGCTTATGCTCTCTTTGTGTTTGAAGTGCTCCAGGCTTTAGTTGGGATTTATTTTAAGGTTTTGTCTTTCCAATTAAAGCCTGGATCTGTATGTGAGTAGTCACGTGGCACTTCAGTCTGATTTTGAGATCAGACTGTTTCCTCTGAAGCTGGCTGAAGCATCTGTGGTCCATTCCTTTGGGAACGAGACTCTTCACTGAAACTGTGATGGCTTTTTAGCCTTCAGAATAGGGCCTGTTCTATGGGAACCGGCTGAAAAGGCTTTGGCCTGGCTCCTCTGAGACCAAGGTATTTCTTAGAACTGTAGGCTGTTTGAGTTGCAAGCTGTTTAAATTGAGCTGTTTGAGCTGTAAGCTGTTTAAGCTATTTGAAAACTATTCTCTTACTCTAGAAAAAAAACCTCTGAGAAATGGGATTCCAGTTATCTAAATATTTTGAGGGCACCACCTGCTCCAGGAGCTTTGGCTGATTTTATGTTTAAAACTCGTGGTCCTTTCTTAGCGCATTTCTAACTAAATAGACCCACCTGACCAAAGGCTATTTAGACTATCAATGGACATTATGGGGAACCGTTGTAATCCCCAAATTTAATTTTATTAAAACTGAATTGGATTATTAGTTTTCTTAAAACCAAAATTTCCAGAACTGAAGAAAATGCCTATTTTGATTAGTATTTTGAGGCTTCCCAACGTTATCAGGAGTTTAAAATTGCCTCTCTGCAAAATAAGATTTTAAGATTCATTGAGGTAAACAAACAACCAAAGAAAGATAAAATAGCTCCCAAAGCATCAGGCTCTTCTTCTTGGGCTTCTTTGTCTCAGGATCTGCCTCTGGTTCCATCTTCCTCCTTCCCTTCTATGCCACCTATATAGTCCACTATACGTTCAGTTCCCCCATACTAATTACCTCACTGAACTTCCCTTTTTTTCTGAAAGCTTCCCATTCCCTTTTCCTCTGAACTTATCAGAACGTGGTCCTTTGAAATTAAGCCTTCTGGGAATCCAGAGGTTAAACGTTTGATTTCTTATATTCCCTGGACTGAAACTGAACTGCAAGCCATAGTCAAAGATTTTCCCAAAATAACCAAAGATTCCCCACAGATTTGCAAAGGAATTTAACACAGTCACTCAAACCTATCAACCTGGTTTCTCTGATTTATATCAACTAGTTTGCATGCTTGTCAGTGAAGGCCAGTCCAGCACTGGATGAAAATCACAACTTGGGAAAATCCTGAAGGGTCTCTAGAATTACAACTGGGGAACCAGCCCATTAATTGATTATATGATCAGTCTCAGGCAATGGCTAGGTGACTTCATCAAGCGCTTCCCAGGGCTTTTCCAAAGCCTGTTGATTGGAACAAAATTCAAGCTTATAAACAAAAGTCTGATGAATCTGTTCAGGACTGTAACAATTGACTTCAGTTTAAAATGAAATTCTGCTCTTCCTTCAGATGTTGATGCGTCTCAGGTAGCTTTTAACTTTATATATATTAATGGGCTGAACCAAGACCTTACCCTTCTGGTAAAAAGGACCAAGATGGTATGGAAAACCACTCCAGATTTAGTTAATCTGGCAAACCGGTTGTCTCACTCTCTAGATGAGTCACCTAAAATGGAGATCACCAGAATTCAGAATTCTGAATTCTGCTCCAGCAATTGAAGGCTCCTAAACAAAACCAAAACGCTCCTAGTTTCTGCTATTATTTCAAAGAGTCAGGACATTGGAAAAGAGATTGCTACAAATGTAAATGCATTAGGCACCTTCGACTCTCTACCAACCTTTCCAATATCTTCCCAGTTTTCAATGATGGGGCTTTGAGAAAATACAGGGGCTCTTTCCAATCCTCCCTCTTAATCAGCCTGGAGAAACATTTCTCCAGATTGGGTGTGAATCTCTTCCAGTCCTAATTGGGCTGGAGTGTGACTGGAGTTACACTTTCAGTGCTCAACCCCAAAACTGTAAAAACAGCCCCTGCATTGGAGTACTAAAACAGTTCAAGTAGTGAAGATCACTAATGAAACTCAAGAGGCTCCTGTCCCTAATCATATTCCCTTTCGTTTTGGCCCTTGAGAGATACACACCTTTTTCTTTTCAGTGCCCCCACTCCCCATCCATTTATTAGGCTGGTACTTCTTAGAGAAGTATCATGCCAGAATTTCTCCCCAAGAGGGAAAATAATTCTAGAATTTGATGGTAGTTATCAAAATAACCAAACAGGTGAATTAAATGACCCTTGACATCTTTTCTTTGTTTCGTCTCTGACAGTACTAGAACTGATTCTGAAAACACTGATCATTTATCCCTATTGAATCCTCTACCATCTTCCTTATGGGGAAAATCTCCAACTGATATTGGCAAAATTCACAGTGCACCTCCCATCAAGATTCAAATAGATCTCTTAAAACCTCTTCCCAGAATTAATCAATACCCCATGAGTAAAGAAGACCTTCAAGGCATAAAGCTCATAATAAGATATTACAAGGCTCAAGACCTTATTATCCCTTATAGTAGTTCATGTAATATTCTTAATTTACTGGTGAATAAACCTGATAGCCAAGAGTGGAGGTTTGTCCAGGACCTCCAAGCAATGAACGACTTTGTTATCCCAGGACACACTGTTGTCCCTAATCCTCATATGTTACTAACATTCATTCCCAGCAGAAGCCATTTCTTTACTGTAATTGATTTATGCAGTACGTTCTTTAGTATTTTAGTCGATGAAGATATAATACAATACATTTTTACCTTCAACAATTCACCTGGACAGTAATGTCTCAGGGTTTTACTGAGAGTCCTTATTTCTAGCAAATCATGTAGGCTAATCTGGATGATACAAAATTCCCTAGGGATTTTAGTTTGTTGCAATGTGTCAATGATTTGCTTCCATGCTCTCCTTCTCAAGCCTCCTCACAGGAAGGCAGCACCCATTTGCTAAAACTTTTAGACTTAAAGGGACATAAGGTTGCCAAAGAAAAATTTCAGTTTACCCTAACCTAGGTTCCATATTTAGGGCTTCTGATATCAGGACAAGGGCTACACCTAGATCCAGATAAACTTCCTGATGTCCTAAATTTCCCAAAATCCAAAACTAAGTGCCAACTATGAGGTTTTCTCAGGCTACTTGGTTTGGTTGTTGCTGAAATTGGGTGCCAAATGTTTCTCTTATATCCAGACCTTAGTATGTTTTACTAAACAATGACAACCCCAACCCAATTTTATGGGAAGAACTGGATGATATAACATTTAAGGCCTTAATGGAGAATGCAATGAACCCACCTGCCCTTGCGTATCCCAATCATTAGATTTCCTTTTTGTTTTTTGTATATGAAAAGGAAGGAAATGCCCTTGGTGTACTCACCCAACAATACAGGGAACACCATTGACCTATAGGATATTATAGCCAGCAACTGGACCCTTGCCTTAGGGCCATTATGGCCACTTCCCTTTTAGTTAAGACCACTGAGAAAATCGCTGTAGAACTACCGTTAGCCATTTTTGTACCTCATGCTGTAGAAAATTTCCTGAATTCTCATCACACTCAATATTTCTCACCCAGCTGCCTATAAAGGGTTTTGTTAACTGCTTCTTATGTAACTCTTTTATGTTGTAATAATCTTAACCCTGCTACGCTACTCTCGTCATCTCCATCATAGACTAACTCCTTCACAACTGCTTAAGGCTGACAGATCACCTCCTGACTCCTCATAATGATCCACAGGAAATTCCTCTGGGTAATACTGACTTCTCATGGTTCACCGATATTTACATATTTACAAGGTGACAATGGCAAATATTGTGCTGGCTATTCTATTGCAACTCCTTTTGATGTCATTGAGGTAGCATATTTACTTATGGCTACTTCAGCCCAACAGGCTGAATTACATAGGCTTGTACTTTAGCTAAGGACAAAAGTGCCAGTATTTATACTTTAAGTAGATATGCTTTTGGACTAGCTCATGATTTTAGAATGTTGTGGAAGCAACATGGCTTTCTTACTTCCAGTGGAAATAAAATTAAAAATGGTCCTATGTTCAGATTTATTGGATGTGATACTTTTACCTGTCGCTTTAGCTATTATGAAAATTCTGGGGCATTCTAAACTTGACCCTCTGCAAGCTAAGGAAATTACCTTGTTGACATTTCCACAAAGAATGCTTCTGTTAAAGAGACCAACAGCAGCCACACCTCTGTCATGGTCTAAAGGGATGCTTCCCCAAATGATAACTTAGAAAAGCTGGCTAGAGAAACCCAATAATTTATCAGAAAAGGATAAAAAGATTGGAAATTCAACACTTATTGGTTTAATAAAGAGAGAAAGCTCTGGTTTAGAGTAAATAACAGTCCTGCCAGAGACTCTAAAATTGCCAATTCTTACCCCTATACATACATTAAACCATTGGTCTACTAACAAAATGATAGCATTCATTAATCAGTATTGGTGAGGAAACATTAACAAGGCCCCCCAAAATGGGGACTTTGCACCTGTCCCACTTGTGCAAAGTACAACCCAAGGAAGCCTGTTGGTACTTCTCCTGGACATTTTAAACTGCCTAATGGACCTTTCAAAATCTGTCAGATGGATTTCAGACAACATCCTCCATTTAATGGATATAAATATGTCTTAGCCGTGGTCTATATGTTTTCCACACTGCACTAAAGTCTTCCCTTGCAGACAGACTAATTCCTCTCCTGTGGCTAAAGTCCTTCTGGAAAAGATATCCCTACCTGAGACACTCCTTTCGAACTTCATGGTAACTGAGGAACCCACTTTACTGGCTAGGTGCTTCAAGAAGTCTGCAATGTTTGGCCAGTTTTGCAACGCCTTTACTGTGCTTACCACTCTCAATCCTCTGGTTTAGTTGAATACACTAATGACATTATTAAGACTCAGTTGGCAAACTTTGTAGAAACTCTCCCAATACCTTGGCCAAAAGCATTGCTATTGGTCCTTCTAAACCTCAAATCCACCCCTTTTGAAACTTATAAACTTTAAGACTTTAAGATAGTCACAGGAGGCCAAAAGCACTTGGTCCCTGCTTTCTTTTGACCCACAACTGATGAAAGGAGAGATACTGTAATATTGCAAAGGCCTAATTGCTTCTATTAAAAATAACCATCTTTTGACAGAACAATCTTTTCACAGTGTGCTCTCAGGAGACAAAGATATTAAACATCACACCTTGCAACCTGGAGATTTTTGTCTATTTAAAAAGACACCTCCAAAAGAAATTTCCTTAACTTTGCTGTAGAGGCCCTTATCAGAGGCCCCTGTGTTGCCAAACTCCAAGGAATGTACTCTTGGATTCACATGACACATCGAAACAAAGCACAAACACTGGCTGGAACTACACATCATTTGGTGACATAAAAGTAAGGATTTCCTGGAATTGAAGCAGACAACATCTGATGAGATAGCTTTCCCAAGATATCCAGGCCAGACCTGTAGGTAGTTTCTCACCACATCTTTGATGTTGACATGATGCTTCAGTTGATCTCCAGTGTCTATGATCTTGATAACATATGGGCTTTAGATAAAAAGTGCTTGAGAGTTCTCCCTCCTACTTTTCTTTGTTACTCAAATGTTACCTCAGTAAATTTCCAATCTGTGCACTTTCCCTCTGACATGGGACACTACACCCAGGAAAGATGCTTCCTGACCTTGAGGGACAAAAAGCCATGAACCTGGAAAACCTGACTCTTGATCAGTGATGCATTCAGAGAAAACCAAAAGGGGGAAAAGTAAAAAATTAATAAACAGAAACCTCAATTAAATAGTCAGGAGATCAGAAGGGGGAGCTCTCATGTCCCGCAACAATAGAAGAGCCTAACAGGAAGAAGAAAGACTCCTCTTGTTTCCTGGCAAGGACTCAGCCAGTGAAGAGCCATGGACTCTTTGTTTACTCTAGCCCTTCCAGCTTTTTTTCTCCCTTTATAAAAGTGTTCGTCTTCCCTTGCCTTGTGGGGGCTTACATGTGACTTGCCATGGTTATAGACCCTGAATTGCAATTCTCTGCTGATCCTGAATAAACCCATATTTGCTGGAGAAATATCTGGCAGTCTGTTTATTTTAGGACATCAGGAGACCCATTCCAGTATCAAAAGAGATAGCAGAGTTGGAGTTGAAAGGCAAAAACAGATTGAAAATTGGTCAATGATTTATGCACTAAGCTGAACTTCAGTCCATAGAGAAAAAAATTGTCAGTGCTCTTTAAGGAGCGATATTTAAAATATAGAGAAGCAGAGTGAAAATATTCCCCACCTTTCAGACTGATTCATCTCAGTTTTTAAGATAATTACCACCTGAATGTGTGAACCAGCATCTAGATTTGAGGGTGGGAGGAATGGAAAGAATAGCAGATGTTTACAACAATAGCAATAATAATAGGATTTCTTGAACACAGAGTAATTACCAAGGGCAGTTTATGTTCAGCCTGTGGTGCAGTAAGGTCCGTAAGTGGTTCATCTATGCAGAGTATCAAGAGAGAGTTGTTAAACACACTTGGGACAGTAATGAATGTTGATGTTGCCACTCAAACATAGTTAGAAATTTAGTCAACATTGATATTCTAAAATGTGACTGTCAAATAGTAAATGCTTAATAAATGTTGGTTGAATTAATAAATGAATTATTACACTATTATTGGTATCCACTATGTGCCAGGCATTGTACTATGTGCTAGAAATACAACAATGTTCGAAACACAGTTCCTACCTAAAGAAGTGCACAGTCTATTTTAAAGGCAATAATTCTTTTTTTAAATTTAATTTTATTTATTTTTTTATACAGCAGGTTCTTATTACTTATCTATTTTGTACATATTAGTGTATATATGTCAATCCTAATCTCCCAATTCATCCCACCACCACCACCCACCAAAGGCAATAATTCTTAGGGCTTATGGAGATTCTCCTGAGTGGGAAGAGATGGTTGAAGTTCTGATAGGGGACTATAGTTTCAGGGTCTTTAAATCAGGAGTTACATATATCCTTTTGTTTTTAGAAAAGCTCAAATTAGTAGATGTTTTTTTTCCTTTCTTTTCTCCTTCCCTTGCTCCTCCTACCTCTTTAAATTCCCCATTCTACATATTAAAAAGAATCAAGTGGATATTTCTAAAAAATTAAAAACATATGTTAAAGTATTGGTTTACACACTAAAGTTTAATTTTATATATAACAGTGAAGAAAATCACCATTTAAAGTTATTCTTTTTTTTTTAAAAATAACTTTGCTGGAGTATAATTGTTTCATGATACTGTGTTAGTTTCTGTTGTACAACAAAGTGAATCAGCTATATTCATACATATATCCCCATATCCTCTCCCTCTTAAGCCTCCCTCCCACCCTCCCTATCCCATCTCTCTAGGTCATTGCAAAGCACTGAGCTGATCTCCTTGTGCTATGCTGTTGCTTCCCACTAGCTATTTATTTTACATTTGGTAGTGTATCTATATCGCTGCTACTCTCACTTCGCCGTGGCTTCCCCCTCCCTGCCCGTGCCCTCAAGTCCTTTCTCTATGTCTACGTCTTTATTCCTGCCCTGCCACTAGGTTCATCAGTACCATTTTTTTTTTTTTTTTAGTTTCTATACATATGTGTTAGCATTTGTTTTTCTCTTTCTGACTTACTTCACTCTGTATGACAGACACTAGGTCCATCCACCTCACTACAAATAGCTCAATTTCGTTTCTTTTTATGGCTGAATAATATTCCATTGTATATATGTGCCAAATCTTCTTTATCCATTCATCTGTCAATGGGCATTTAGGTTGGTTCCATAGCCTGGCTACTGTAAATAGTGCTGCAGTGAACATTGTAGTACATGTCTCTTTTTGAATTATGGTTTTCTCAGGGTATATGCCCAGTAGTGGGATTTCTGGGTCGTATGGTTTTAGGTTTTTTTTTTTTTTTTGCAGTACGTGGTTCCTCTCACTGTTGTGGCCTCTCCCGTTGCGGAACACAGGCTCTGGACACGCAGGCTCAGTGACCATGGCTCATAGGCCCAGCCGCTCCATGGCATGTGAGATCTTCCCAGACCGGGGCACAAACCCATGTCCCCTGCATTGGCAGGCGGACTCTTAACCACTGCGCCACCAGGGAAGCCCAGTTTTTTAGTTTTTTAAGGAACCTCCATACTGTTCTCCATAGTGGTTGTATCAATTTACATTCCCACCAACAGTGCAGGAGGGTTCCCTTTTCACCACACCCTTGCCAGCATTTATTGTTTCTAGATTTTTTGATGATGGCCATTCTGACAGGTGTGAGGTGATACCTCATTCATTTCTCTAATAATTAGTGATGTTGAGCATCTTTTCATGTGTCTCTTGGCCATCGATACGTCTCCTTTGGTGAAGTGTCTATTTAGGACTTCCGCTGATTTTTTTGTTTAATTTATTTTTGGCTGCATTGAGTCTTCGTTGCTGCACGCAGGCTTTTCTCTGGTTGCAGCAAGAGGGGGGTCTACTCTTCATTGTGGTGTGCGGGCTTCTCATTACAGTGGCTTCTCTTGTTGCAGAGCATGAGCTCTAGGAACGCGGACTTCAGTAGTTGTGGTGCAAGGGTTCAGTAGTTGTGGTTCGTGGGCTCTAGAGCTCAGGCTCAGTAGTTGTGGTGCGTGGGCTTAGCTGCTCCACAGCATGGGGGATCTTCCTGGACCAGGGTTTGAACCAATGTCCACTGCATTTGCAGGTGGATTCTTAACCACTGTGCCACCAGGAAAGCCCTGCCCATTTTTAAATTGAATTGTTTGGTTTTTTGATATTGAGGTCTATGAGCTATTTGTATATTTTGGAGATTAATCCTTTGTCCATTGTTTCATTTGCAAATATTTTCTCCATTCTGAAGATTGTCTTTTCATGTTGTTTATGGTATCCTTTGCTGTGAAAAAGCTTTGAAGTTTAATTAGGTCCCATTTGTTTATTTTTGTTTGTTTGTTTTTTTGTGGTACGCAGGCCTCTCACTGTTGTGGTCTCTCCCATTGCGGAGCACAGGCTCTGGACGTGCAGGCCCAGCGGCCACAGCTCACGGGCCCAGCCACTCCGCGGCATGTGGGATCCTCCCAGACCGGGGCACGAACCCACGTCCCCTGCAGTGGCAGATGGACTCTCAACCACTGTGCCACCAGGGAAGACCTATTTTTGTTTTTATTTCCATTACTTTAGGAGGTGGGTCAAAAAAGATCTTGCTGTAGTCTATGTCAAAGAGTGTTTTCCCTATGTTTTCCTCTAAGAGTTTTATAGTGTCTGGTCTTACATTTAGGTCTTTAATCCATTTGGAGTTTATTTTTGTGTATGCTGTTAGGGAGTGTTCTACTTTCATTGTTTTACATGTAGCTGTCCAGTTTTCCCAGCACCACTTATTGAAGAGGTTGTCTTTTCTCCACTGTATGTTCTTGCCTCCTTTGTCGTAAATTAGGTGACCATATGTGTGTGGGTTTATCTCTGGGCTTTCTATCCTGTTCCATTGATCTATATTTCTGTTTTTGTGCCAGTACCATACTGTCTTGATTACTGTAGCTTTGTAGTATAGTTTGAAGTCAGGGAGCCTGATTCCTCCAGCTCCATTTTTCTTTTGCAAGATTGCTTTGGCAATTTGGAGTCTTCTGTGTTTCCATACGAATTGTAAATTTTTTAATTCTAATTCTGTGAAGAATGCCATTGGTAGTTTGATAGGGATTGTATTGATTCTGTAGATTGCTTTGGGTAGTATATTCATTTTCACAATATTGATTCTTTCAATCCAAGAACACAGTTTATTTCTCTATCTGTGTATGTCATCTTTGATTTCTCTCATCAGTGTTTTACAGTTTTCTTAGTATAAATCTTTCACCTCCTTAGGTAGGTTTATTCCTAGGTATTTTATTCTTTTTGTTGCAATGGTAAAGGGGATTGTTTCCTTAATTTCTCTTTCTGATTTTTTGTTGTTAGTGTATAGGAATGTCAGAGATTTCTGTGTATTAATTTTGTATCCTACAACCTTACCAAATTCATTGATTTGTTCTAGTAGTTTTCTGGTGGCATCTTTAGGATTCTCTATGTATAGTATCATGCCATCTGAAAAAGGTGACAGTTTTACCTTTTCTTTACCAATTTGTTTTCCTATTATTTCTTTTTCTTCTCTGATTGCCTTGGCCAGGACTTCCAAAACTATGTTGAATAAGAGTGGCGAGATTGGATATCCTTGTCTTATTCCTGATCTTAGTTTTTCACCATTGAGTATGTGTTTGCTGTGTGTTTCTCATATATGGCCTTTATTATGTTGAGGTAGGTTCCCTCTTTGCCCATTTTCTGGAGAGTTTTTATCATAAATAGGTGTTGATTTTGTCAAAAGCTTTTTCGGCATCTATTGAGATGATCGTATGATTTTTATTCTTCAATTTGTTAATATGCTGTATCACATTGATGGATTTGCATAGATTGAAGAATTCTTGCATCCCTGGGATAAATCCCACTTGGTCATGGTGTTTGATCCTTTAAATATGTTGATGAATTCTGTTTGCTAGTATTTTGTTCAGGATATTTGCATCTATGTTCATCAGTGATATTGGTCTATAATTTTCTTTTTTTGTGATATCTTTTTCTAGTTTTGGTATCAGGGTGATGGTGGCTTCATAGAATGAATTTGGGAGTGTTCCTTCCTCTGCAATTTTTTGGAAGAGATTGAGAACTATGGGTGTTAGCTCTTCTCTAAATGTTTGATAGAATTCACCTGTGAAGCCATCTGTTCCTGGACTTTTGTTTGTTGGAATATTTTTAATTACAGTTTCAATTTCATTACTTGTGATAGGTCTGTTTATATTTTCTATTTGTTCCTGGTTCAGTCTTAGAAAATTGTATCTTTCCAAGAATTTGTCCATCTCTTCGTGGTTGCCTATTTTATTGGCATATAATTGTTTGGAATTGTCTCTTATAATCCTTTGTATTTCTGCGGTGTCAGTTGCCATTTCTCCTTTTTCATTTCTAATTTTATTGATTTTCACCCTCTCCCTTTTTTCTTGATGAGTCTGGCTAATGGTTTATCAATTTTGTTTATCTTCTCAAAGAACTGGCTTTTAGTTTTATTGATCTTTGCTATTGTTTCCTTTGTTTCTATTTCATTTATTTCTGCTCTGATCTTTATGATTTCTTTCCTTCTACTGACTTTGGGTTTCGTTTGTTTTTCTTTCTCTAGTTGCATTAGGTGTAGGGTTAGATTGTTTATTTGATATTTTTCTTGTTTATTGAGGTGAGTTTGAATTGCTATAAATTTCCCTCTTAGAACTTCTTTTGCTGTGTCCCATTGGTTTTGGGTAATTGTGTTTTCATTGTCATGTTTTTATGTATTTTTTAATTTCTTCTTTGATTTCTTCAGTGATCTCTTAGTTATTTAGTAACACACTGTTTAGTCTCCATGCATTTGTGATTTTTACAGCTTTTTTCCTGTAATTGATTTCTAATCTCATAGCTTTGTGGTCAGAAAAGATGCTTGATACGATCTCAGTTTTCTTAAATTTTCTAAGGCTTGATTTGTGAACCAAGCTCTGATCTATCCTGGAGAATGTTCTGTGTGCACTTGAGAAGAATGTGTATTCTGCAACTTTCGGGTAGAATGTTCTATAAATATCAATTAAATCTATCTGGTCTATCATGTCATTTAAAGCTTGTGTTTCCTTATTTATTTTCTGTTAGGATGATCTGTCCATTGGTGTAAGTGGGGTGTTAAAGTTCCCTACTATTATTGCATCCCTGTCAATTTCCCCTTTCATAGTTGTTTGCATTTGCCTTATGTATTGAGGTGCTCCTGTGTTGGGTGCATAAACGTATATAATTGTTATATCTTCTTCTTGGATTGATCCCTTGATTATTATGTACTATCTTTCCTTATGTCTTGTAACAGTCTTTATTTTAAAGTCTATTTTATTTGATACGAGTATTGCTACTCTAGCTTTCTTTTGATTTCCATTTGCGTGGAATATCTTTTTCTGTCCCTTCACGTCCAGTCTATTTGTGTCCCTAGGTCTGAAGTGGGTCTCTTGTAGACAACATATATATGGGTCTTGTTTTTGTATTCTTTCAGCCAGTCTGCAATGCTTGGGACATTTAATCCATTTACATTCAAGGTTATTATCGATATGTATGTTCTTATAACCATTTTCTTAATTGTTTTGGGTTTGTTTTTGTGGGTCTTTTTCTCCTCTTGTGTTTGCCACTTAGAGAAGTACCTTTAGCATTTGTTGTAAAGCTGGTTTGGTGGTGCTGAATTCTCTTAGCTTTTGCTTGTCTGAAAAGCTTTTGATTTCTCCATCGAATCTGAATGAGATCCTTGCTTGGTAGCGTAATCTTGGTTGTAGGTTTTTCTGTTTCATCACTTTAAGTATATCCTGCCACTAGCTTCTGGTCTTCAGAGTTTGTGCTGAAAAATCAGCTGATAAACTTATAGGGATTCCTTTGTATGTTACTTTTTCTTTTTCCCTTGCTGCTTTTTTTTTTCTTTTTCCGGTATGCGGGCCTCTCACTGTTGTGGCCTCTCCCGTTGCGGAGCACAGGCTCCAGACGCTCAGGCTCAGCGGCCATGGCTAATGGGCCTAGCTGTTCTGCGGCATGTGGGATCTTTCCAGACCGGGGCACAAACCCATGTCCCCTGCATCGGCCGGCGGACTCTCAACTACTGTGCCACCAGGGAAGCCCATCCCTTGCTGCTTTTAATATTTTATCTTTGAATTTAATTTTTGTTACTTTGATTAATATGTGTCTAGGTGTGTTTCTCCTAGGGTTTATCCTGTATGGGACTCTCTGTGCTTCCTGAACTTGGTTGACTATTTCTTTTCCCATGTTAGGGACATTTTCCACCATAATCTCTTCAAATATTTTCTCAGTCCCTTTCTTTTTCTCTTCTTGTTCTGGGACCCCTATCATTCGAATGTTGGTGTGTTTAGTGTTGTCCCAGAGGTCTCTGAGATTGTCTTCAATTCTTTTCATTATTTTTTTTTTCTTTACTCTGCTCCTTGGCAGTTGTTCCCACCATTTTTTTTTTTTTTTTTTTTTTTGTGGTACGTGGACCTCTCACTGTTGTGGCCTCTCCTGCTGCAGAGCACAGGCTTCGGATGCACAGGCTCAGCGGCCATGGCTCACGGGCCCAGCCGCTCCATGGCACGTGGGATCTTCCTGGACCGGGGCACGAACCCGCGTCCCCTGCATCGGCAGGCGTACTCCCAACCACTGCGCCACCAGGGGAGCCCTTTGTTTTTTTTTTTGTTTGTTTTTTTTTTGTTGTTGTTGTTTTTGCCCACCATTTTGTCTTCCAGCTCACTTATTCATTCTTCTGCCTCAGTTATTCTCTTATTGATTCCTTCTAGTGTATTTTTCATTTCAGTTATTTTGTTGTTCATCTCTGTTTGTTTGTTCTTTAATTTTTCTAGATCCTTTTAAAACATTTCTTGTATTTTCTCAATCTGTGCCTGTATTCTGTTTCCAAGATTCTGGATCATCTTTAGTATTATTACTCTGAATTCTTTTTCAGGTAGATTTCCTATTTTCTCTTCATTTATTTGGTCTTTTGGTTTTGACCTTGCTCCTTCATTTGTGATATATTATTTTTCTGTCTCATTTTTTTTTTTTTAATGAGTGGGATTGTGTTCCTTTCCTACTGGTTGTTTGGCCTGAGGTTTCCAACACTGGAGTTTGTAAGCTGTTGGATAGAGTTGGGTCTTGGTGCTGAGATGAGGACCTCTGGGAGACTCACTCTGATGAATATTCCCTGGGGTGTGAGGTTCTCTGTTAGTCCAGTGGTTCAGATTCAGAGCTCCCAGTGCAGCAGCTTCAGCCCAACCCATGGCTTATGAACCAAGATCTCACAAGCCACTCAGGGCAGCAAAAAAAAAAGAGAACAATAACAAAATAAAATATAAAATTAGACTAGGAAACTAACAGATATGTTAGAAAAAATATAAAAATAAAAATATAGATGAAACAACTGGAAGGTAAAACAAAACCACAGTAGTAAAAAAAGAGGAGGAGGAAAATAAACGTGGAAAATGCCTTGGCTCTGGAGGGAGGGGCCCAAGCAGACCTGAGGTTTGGGCAATGGGAAGAGCCTATGCTTAGGATCCACAGGGCTGGAAAAGTACCTGGGGGGTATGGGGGTGGGGCATAGGCTCAACAGAACAGAAGAGGACCAGGCATGCCTCCCACCTCTGGTCTCAGAGGGCATGGGACCCCACCTGGGAACTCAGCAGGCTCCCTGAGACCAAGTGGGTGGGGCAAACACCCTCCTCTTCTGCTCCTCCCATCCTGGAGGGGCCCTCCCACCTGCCTCTCCTGATTTTCCTGGCCTTTCTCCTATGCCCCCAGGACCAATCTGGCCTGGAGGGGACATTTGAGGGAGTAGGACACCCTGAGAGCTGGGCAGATTTCCCCCGGCAGATTGGGCAGGGGAAACACTGGGTGTGCTGCCCCCAATCTGAGCCCCCTAGGGTCCCTCCTGGCTTGGGAACCCCTCAGCCACCTCTCACAGGTGCTGGTACTGTCTGGCCTCCACTTCTCCTCCCCCCTCAGTCCCCTCACGTCCTATTGGTTCACATGGGTGTTCTTCCCATCTCCTTGGCTGTCAGGGTCCCCCACCAGTGTCTGGCAGGTGTCCTAGTTGTGGGAAGACTTGAACTCTGTGTCTTCCCACATTGCCATCTTGACTCTGCCCCCCCAAAGACATTCTTTACTTGATCATTTTCATCATCGTTTTCTCCATTGTACCTACTCTGTCTTCACTGTGTTCAACAATGCTGCCTGCTCCTTGTTTGGATTTATTAAGTATTAAAAAATGTTATTACTATTTAGTTTCATTACTATCCTCTTTCACACTAGGCTGAGCATTTATCATGATTATCCCCATTTTATAGAAGAGAAAATGTGAAGTGGCTTGCACAGGTCACACATATGATGACAATCATTTTTCTTTAATCATCTTCTGCCAAGGTTATTCTGCCTTTGATCCCCTAGACCAATGGTTGGATGACTTCAAAATTGAATATTTAGAGTTATCTGATAAATACTTTCATACACTTAAATGTATTTTTAGTTTACATGTTTTTATTCATCTTTTACTTCAGTTATGTGTTTTGGAGATAAAATATTGGAATCCAGACATAAAAGGGGGTTTAAATTGGGTGCCTTTGCGTTTTTGTATGTGCCTGTTGGACATATAATGAGGTAGGATTCCATTCTCTTTTTTTGAGTTGGGTCTTTTGAAGAGACTGTCTTTCAGAAGTCTAGATTAAAAGGACTGGCTCTCCGTCTGAATAACCACATTACTCTTTTCCCACACTCAAAAACTCTGTCATAGGCATTCAGGCGAATCCTGGAGTGAGTGACAAGCAATAAGAGCCATTAGCCGTAGCTCTGTCTCTTCCATTGGGAACAGTTCAATAGCTATTTATTAACTCTCACTGTTCATTTTAAAGATGAAACTTCAGAGTAGCATACAAAAGCCAAATAAACTTGAGTCCAAAGATGCACAGTAGTGTCTGGATGAATTTCTTAGTGTTTATTTATGTGCCAAAAAGAGAAATAAAGAAAAAAAATCAGCAAACACAGGCTAAACTGCTTGGAGTTGGGGTGGGGGAGCATATCCATGCCCTGCAGTATTTGCTTCATTGGTTTTATGTTTAAAAATTTTATGCAATGTCTGCTTTTTGCTGGTTGCCAGTGCAAGTTTATAGTTTTATGTTGGATGCTTGAATTATTCACTTAAAAAATGTCAGCCTGAACAAGCCAGCCAAGAGTGTAGAAAATAGCAAGCCATATAACATAGACTGTATTTTTACTGGAACATGAACAAAAGTATAAGTGTAATTCTGGATGCATTTGTGCAGGGATAGCCACAGCTGGAGGATTTCTGGTCAAACTGTTTATTTTTCTTTTACACATTATAGCAAAGAGCATCAGCTCCTTTTTGTGCTTAGTTTGCAAGTTTTAACAATTCTTTAGGGTTTATCTCGGTTCAGATACAGATCTTCCCCTGCCTATCTCCTCTGGGCCTCCTTATTAAATAGTATCTCAGTTTTCCCCGACAACATTTGTTTTTTGGGTTTTTTTGGTTTTTTTAAACATCTTTATTGGAGTATAACTGCTTTTCAATTGTGTGTTAGTTTCTGCTTTATAACAAAGTGAATCAGTTATACATATACATATATCCCCATATCTCTTCCCTCTTGCGTTTCAATCCCTCCCACCCTCCCTATCCCACCCCTCTAGGTGGTCACAAAGCACTGAGCTGATCTCCCTGTGCTATGTGGCTGCTTCCCACTAGCTATCTATTTTACATTTGGTAGTGTATATATGTCCATGCCACTCTCTCACTTTGTCCCATCTTACCCTTCCCCCTCCCTGTATCCTCAAGTCCATTCTCTAGTAGGTCTGTGTCTTTATTCCCATCTTGCCCCTAGGTTCTTCATGACCATTTGTTTTTTGTTTTGTTTTTTAGATTCCATATATATGTGTTAGCATACAGTATTTGTTTTTCTCTTTCTGACTTACTTCACTCTGTATGACAGAATCTGTGTCCATCCACCTCAGTATAAATAACTCAATTTCGTTTCTTTTTATGGCTGACTAATATTCCATTGTATATATGTCACATCTTCTTTTCCATTCATCTGTTGATGGACACTTAGGTTGCTTCCATGCCCTGACTATTGTAAATAGAGCTGCAATGAACATTGTGATACATGACTCTTTTTGAATCATGGTTTTCTCAGGGTATATGCCAAGTAGTGGGATTGCTGGGTCATATGGTAGTTCTATTTTTAGTTTTTTAAGGAAACTCCATACTGTTCTCCATAGTGGCTGTATCAATTTACATTCCCACCAACAGTGCAAGAGGGTTCCCTTTCCTCCACACCCTCTCCACAATTTATTGTTTGTAGATTTTTTGATGATGGCCATTCTGACTGGTGTGAGATGTTATCTCATTGTAGTTTTAATTTGCATTTCTCTAATGATTAATGATGTTGAGCATTCTTTCATGTGTTTGTTGGCAATCTGTATATCTTTGGAGAAATGTCTATTTAGATCTTCTGCCCATTTTTGGATTGGGTTTTTTGTTGTTTTGATATTGAGCTGCATGAGATGCTTGTAAATTTTGGAGATTAATCCTTTGTCAGTTGCTTCATTTGCAAATATGTTTTCCCATTCTGAGGGTTGTCTTTTCATCTTGTTTATGGTTTCCTTTGCTGTGCAAAACCTTTGAAGTTTCATTAGGTCCCATTTGTTTATTTTTGTTTTTATTTCCATTTCTCTAGGAGGTGGGTCAAAAAGGATCTAGCTGTGATTTATGTCATAGGGTGTTCTGCCTCTGTTTTCCTCTAAGAGTTTGATAGTATCTGGCCTTACATTTAGGTCTTTAATCCATTTTGAGTTTATTTCTGTGTATGGTGTTAAGGAGTGTTCTAATTTCATTCTTTTACATGTAGCTGTCCAGTTTTCCCAGCACCACCTGACAATATTTGAATGAGAGGTTGTCTGTGAGTACCAATAACCTAGTAAGCTTTTTTTTTTTTCCAAATACATATTCACACTCTCCACCCTGACATTTTTGTTTCAGGAGGTCTGTCTTGGCTCCTTACAATCTCTATTTTGAATGCAAAGCACCTCAGGCCATTCTAATACAAGTGGTTGAGAATGAACTAAAATTATAATTGCAAAAGTGAGACAATACCAAAGTCAGTGACCTTCCTCAGCAAGTACAAATTCAGATTGTCTCAACTTTTTACTCCTAATTTTGGTCTCTTCCCAGAAAAATTCAGACTGTAGTTGTCCTTGGATATGACCGTTTCATCTGGGTAGCTTCCCTAGAGCATGGTTCTGTGTCAGGCCCTCTTGTAAACAGTGAAATCTTTCAGGGCAGATGTTCTTGGTGAAAATGATATATTTCTGGTAAGCAGAAACAGAGGATCTTGTAACTATGGTCAGAAACCATGGAAGAGATACTAGAGGTGTAGAGATGTATTCAGTGGTTAATTTTGCCCAAAGGAGACATATAAGAAAAGACAGGAAAAAAAAGAAAACATAAACAATCAAGCAAATAGCTAAATATTATAAGTAGTGGTTCGCTGATTAGGGCATAAGTATTTAATGGCAGTTAAAAGTTACTGAATACTTTCTCTAACTTTTTAATTATAACCTTAATCATTAATCTGTTGGCTTGAATGTCCACTGGTTTTATTTTGACTCAGTTGATCGGCACTGGGGTTACGTCTCTGATATCTGTGTTGGCATATTACACATACAAAAAAGTACAAGTTTATTTACGAAAAAGAAAATACAAAAGAGGAAGCAGTGTATTGCCTCTTGATAAAATTTTATATTCTTTTTTATATAATTATATAATGTTTTACCTCCTAATTTTTACCACATTCTTATAATTTCATGATTATTAATATTAACCTTAGGTATTTTGGTGTGTGTTAGATATCGATATCTAGCCTCAGTTTCCAAGAAGATACATAGATATTTGAGTTTTCATTAGCTGAGTGAAGGTATTTTCTATAAGTTGAAAGATAATTTGTTTTAAAATATAGTTGAAAATAAATCTTTAAAAACTCACCTGATTATTAATATGTAAACTTAAAAGAATTTTAAAAAGATGAGGCCTTTTTATGAAACTCTGAATTGACAGTCTTTAAAACTAAAACTCAGACATCAACAGGCTGTGTATGAAATTGTTTTGTTTTCAGTATTGCAACACACAAAACACTGATTAGTATATATAAAGAAGCCTGGGACTCAGCTCTGATTCTCACCTGATTCAAGTGTTCCTGGATTGACATCTCTTATATGTTGGGGTTTGGGGAAGAGAACCAGGTATTTGGCTTCCATGTATCAATTGCTTAGGTTTGTTTCTATTGCCAAAACTATCCAAAAATATGGAGTGACATATGGATAAAATGTTAAAATAAGTACACTCATATCTGTATTTTTTGTTTTCAAAATTTTCAGTATGCTAGGGGTAGTCAGTATACCACAAAAGTAGAAAAAATAGAATAATTAAAAAGAAAAAAGAGATCACCTTGGCTGGTATGTCACGGCAAGATTTTAGGAGTCATGGGGAAAGGTTGGGAGACCTGTTAGGAGGCCATATCAATCTATGCTTTCTATAATAATAAAATCACAAAATTTCCATAGCATACAATAGTGAGCATTTATATCTCATACATCTGTGGGTTGGCTGGATGTCTCTGTGGATCTTAACTGAGCTCATGCACTCATGACTTGTCTGTAGTTTGGCTAAGGAATTTTCCAATTTAAGTTGCACTTGAATGAGGTCACTGAGCTCCACGGGTTTGTCATCTTTCTCTTGGAACCAGCACATCAGGTAAGTATATTGTTATGTCAGAGGTACAAAATAATTACCCTTATTACACAAGTGCAGTGGGAGTTTTTGTCATTTTTCCTAAAATTTCATTAGTGAGAGCAAGTCATAATGACCAAAGTCAAGGGGTAGGAGAGTAAATTCTACTTTTGATTTTTGTTTTTTATTGGCCGTGCCTTGTGGCTTGTGGGATGTCAGTTCCCCAACCAGGGATTGAACCTGGACCACTGCAGTGAAAGCACTGAATCCTAACCACTAGACCACCAGGGAACTCCCTCTACTTTTGTTTTCAAGGACATGCAAAAGTACTTGGTGGGAAAAGGCGTGGCTAAAGGAGTAAAGAATTGGGGTTAATGATGCAGTTTTCCACAAGTATCTTGCAGTTGTTCAGATGAAGGATTTGGAGTTCAGACCAGGCATGTAGCTATAGTAGTGATAAGAAGTATAAGATTATGAATATATTTTTAGTTAGAGCCAGTGAGATTTATTGAGCTGTGGGAGAGATGTTAAGGATGGTTCCAAAGTTTCTGGTATGAGCAACTGAAAGGATAGGGTTGTCATTAACTGAGATATGAAAAGTTGTAGTTGAACGATTTGGGGAGGGGAAAAAAAAATCAGTTTAGGACATGTTGAGTCTTGGATGTTAAAAGACATCCAATTGGAGATAGTGGGTAGCACATTTTATATATGAGTCTGAATTTATGGAAAAATGGTCTGGACATAGATATAAATTTGGGAATTGCTTTCCATAAACATAACATTTAAAGCCATGAGTTTAGATGAGATTGTTAAATGATAGAGTGTAGATAGAAAAGAGAGAGGGGTCAAGGACATTTTAACATTAAGAGGTTTTGACAAATGTGTGAAATCATCAAAAAAGACTGAGAAGTGACCTGTGAGATAGAAAAAAGTCAAATGAGCACAGTGTGCCATGTAAATAAAATATATCAGGATGAGAGAGTGTCAACTGGAGCAAGTATGACTTATAGGTCAAGAAAGATTAGAAATAAAACTTTCCATTAAGATTGAACAACATAACAACATGAAGGTTGCTGCTGACTTTAGCAAGGGATGCTTCAAAGGATTGTACCAGAAGGAGAAATTATATTTGGGATTTGCTGGGCTCCCTAAGTCTGAGAACTGGATTCTTTAATAAACTCTGAAGAATTTTAAGCTATTATCCTTTAAAATGTTGACTTTTCCTCCCCCCTAAATTATCTTTATTTGTTGCTTCCGAAGTGTCTTTTAGAGATGTAATGTACCATGTCACTCTATTCTCTACATGTTTTCACTACTCTATCTTATTTTTAAAACTCTTCATCCTTTTGTTTCCCCACCTTAGTTAACTTCTTTAGCTCTGTCTTCTAGTTTGCTAATTATCTCTCTTGTTTTTTTCTAATCTGCTGTTCATTCAATCCATCGAATTTTTAACTTCAGTGATCATTTTTCTTCAAATCTGCCTGTTTTTGTTTTCTCATTCTTCTGATTCTTTTTTAATATAATCATGTAAACATAGATTTTATGATCTATATAATTCTATCACTGACATTCTTAGGAGTCAAGTTCTGTTATTTTTTATTATTATTTTTTTGCGGTATGCGGGCCTCTCACTGTTGTGTCCTCTCCCGTTGCGGAGCACAGGCTCCGGACGCGCAGACTCAGTGGCCATGGCTCATGGGCCCAGCCGCTCCACGGCATGTGGGATCCTCCCGGACCGGGGCACGAACCCATGTCCCCTGCATTGGCAGATGGACTCCCAACCACTGCGCCACCAGGGAAGCCCCTGTTATTTATTTTTTATAAAACTCATACCGACTTGTTTTCCTGTATGTTTGCTAATTTTGGACTGGGATCTCATGTTTGGTATGGCCTAACCTTGATAATACTGTACAGTCTAATTTATGAAGTTTCATGTGTAACTCTGCCAGTCCCTCCAGGATTATAGAAGATCCTCTTGGTGTCCTGCCAATTTTCTTTCAAACCTTACCATTTCTGTGCATGCAGGACCAACTTTCATCTGTAAGCATCTGTATCTCTTTGCATAAGAGTTTTCTCTGGCCACTTACTCTTATTGTGTGCACAGTGGGCCAGAAATTTGCAAAATTAATGCTCCCTTCCTTGACAAATGACAGGAGTTGGTATATAAACACCACAGCTCCCTTGCGTCTTGAGTGGGATAGTTCTGACATGTTCTCTATTAGCCCCCAGATTTCCCCCCGTGGGAATAAGATCCACTTATCCTCAGGGGTATCTCACTTGATAATGCACCCTTTATTAGGCTGCCTTCCATTTCCTACCTCAAATACTTACTGTCCTACTCACTGAAATACTTATCTCAGGGTCTATTTCAGGAGTATCCAAACTGAGACAGTGGTTATGAGCCCAGAACAAACTTTTTTCAAAAAATCTAATTTTCAGAACAACTTTTTAATGTTAAGTGTCAGTTTGGGGTTCTCTGACACATGAATATAGTGTGGAAGTGAATCCTGAACAAGTGCAAAGTAATACTCTGCTTCTGAGGCTTCAGGGAAGACTTTTTCACACCACCTAGTGACTAAGCAGAGGCAGAGAAACTGTCCTGATATCAACTTATGCCCCTGTAAAGATTATTTTCTAGTCTATATTTATAGCCCTAGGTTGAAGCAAGAGTATCACTCATGTTCTGTGCCTGTTCTGGGTTCAAACTGAGACTCCTGAGCCTATGATATATTTCTGGAAGTGGAAATATACCCCAATTATTTAGAAGGGTTGTTACCAGGATCACAATGAAGACATGTGCCTTCTTGGTCCAGGAAACTGGGGATTTCAATCAGAATACAAGAATACACAATACAATACAGAATACAAGTTGATACAAGAATTGGGGTTTACTGATGGGTCAAAAATGAGGAAATCTTATGTTTCTTTTCTTTTAATTAACACTTTTGATCCTGGAGAGTTGCCTCTGGAGAAGTTTTCTCCAATTTCTCCTGTTATAAATCTCTATGGTATCAATAAAATAGTGAAAGGAAAATTTTTTTACTCAAGGTATTGACATCCATTTGCTGCTGTTTGTGTTTATAGGGAGAAGATGAATAACTGTCTTATTGGATGTCTATATTTCTATTTTCCTCATTTGACTATGCATGGATGTTGGTTTCCATAAATGTTATTTATGTATTGGTACCTTCAATCAAGTAGACCCTGACAGTTTGATAAGATGATAACTTTGAACCCTAAGTCATATCTTGTCCTTTCTCATATGCACTATGTTGGCACTTCACAGTTTGACGAAAGCTTGCCTGCAAATGCACAAAGTCTTATCGCTGTTCTATTTATTTGAGAGAGAAAAATAACTGGAGTGAGTAGGTTTCTGTGTTCTATCTCTACACATAATTTCTTTAACAGGAGCAGGGAAATGCATTTTCAAAGTTGAACAAATAACCCATGACTTAAGCAGTAGATATGATAAGAACTAAAGCTCTCAAGCTTAATTTGTCATAGGAAATATGTTAAAAATAGTAGCCTGAAAGTGGGAAAGATCAGCCTTTGATCAGATAAAAGTATCTACAATAAAGCAATTCCATGTAATCAAAGCTGTAAATTTGGTTATCATCTTGGAAGTCTTCTGTCCAACCTCTCTCTGAATGCTAGAATTCTGTAGGTGTTTTCGCTTAGCTTGATTAATTTCTCTTGATGTTGGGTCTAGCCCATTCCATTGCAGGATAACTCTAACCATTAGAAAGGTTAGAAAGGTCTTCTGTTTATTGATTCTAAGTCCTAACTCCTTACTGGTCCTAGTTTTGCCTTTAAGGATATCATTGTTCATAGAACTGTCTACAATGATGGAAATGTTCTCCCTGTGCACTATCTAATATGGTAATCACTAATCAATTAAGGCTATTGAACACTTGAAATGAAGCTAGTGTGACTGAGAACTGAATTTTTAATGCTATTCAAACTTAAATGTTCTTCATTTAAATCTTTAAACCTTCCACTTATTCTAAGTGATAGCCGTTAAGGTATGCAGGGCACTAAGATGTCTCTTGCAGTCTTGTGTTACGAAAGGACAGCTTGCTCTAGTACCTTGTGGATTCTAGTATCTTCAGTCTCCTCACTACTCTCCTCTAGATTACATTGTCTATTAATTATCTGCTTAAAGTTTGGTTTCTAGGATTGGTCACAGTAGCTCAGAATGATCTGATTAGTCCAGAATACAATGAATATTTCATCTCACTTGCAGTGAGCACTGGAGTTTATTGGACCTTCATATTGTATTTACTTTTGACTGTCTTAAAGCACTTCATATTTGGTTGAAAATAAATCATCATCTTCAGGAAAATCATTGGATTTTAGAATTAAAAGATATATTTCAGATCTCCTAATTCAGTGTTTTTCACAGTTTATTTTAGTTAATGAGCTCATTACTAAGTGAAACTTTCCCAGCAGATTAAACAGGTTAATCTAGAGCTGTTTTAATTACAATAGAAGTGGGCTACCTGGCCTGTGCTTCCTCTCCCTCAACTTCAGACTCTGAAAATTTCTGATTTAGTCCAATCTACCATGAAAATCTTAATGTCAGTGTTGATGTGGATTCAAATCCATACAACCATGGAGACAAATCACTGCAGTCAGTAATGAGACTTTCTAACTGCATTATTTAAGAAGTATTGATGGTTGCCTGAAAAAAAAGACAAGCTCAAGTTGAACAAACAACAGATGCTTAAACTTACACTCAGTTCACTCAAGCATTTAAGATCATACTTCCTGTATGAGTCTTGAGTTCTCTAGAGAAACAGAACCAATAGAATACATATACCATAAGGAATTGTCTTAGGTGATTTTAGACTTTGCAACATTCAAGATCTGCAGTCAGCAAGCTGGAGACCCAGGAGACCTGATAGTATAGTTCCTGTCAGATTTTGAAGGCCAAAGAACCAGGAGAGCTGATGGTGTAAGTTCCAGTCCAAGTCCAAGTCTGAACACAGAAAACCAATCCCCCTGCTCAAAGACAGTCAGGCAAAGAGAGAAAATTCTTTCTTACTCAGCCTTATTCTACTTAGGCCTTCAACAGTTTGGTTGTGCCACCCACACTAGGGAGAGCGATCTGCTTTACTCAGTTTACTGGTTTAAGTGTTAATCTCATTCAGAAGTTCCTTCAGAGACACACCCAGAATAATGTTTTGCTAAATGTCTGAGCACCCCATGGCCCAGTCAAAATGACACATAAAATCAACCATCACAAGTTCACGCCTTGTCAATATGGTACCCCTACACATCTTTTCAAATCATATTTAATCTCCAAAAAAGACAACAAGGTAAAAATTCACCTAACATGAAATATCTATTCTATGTACAGCTATTTAAAAATGCACTGACCCCTTGTCTAGAAGAGGAGGCAAAGTCGTTCAGTGATGTTTAAACTTTGCATTGATATCCTCTAACTTAAATACTATTATGTAAAATTAACAATATGCAAATACTGATATAAAGTCAATGCAACTTATTGACTTTATATATTTATAATAATGGAAACAATTGACTTTATTGTATTCAATTTATGTTACATGATAAGAGAATAAGAGAGAAAAGAAAACAAGAATGTCTAAAATACATGTATTTATTTTTGTATGTATACATGCACAAATACAGTCATACAGGAATACTCATGACACTTATTGGTCTTTATGTCTGTAACTGGTCACATGATCATAGCTGATATAATTTATAGCTACCTTTTTCCACTACCCACTCCCTTTACCTTCAGCAAGCAATTCAGCTAGTCACAGTTCTTTACCTGGTAGAGTGACCTGAACTTTCATTCCTGAAAGGTAAGGACCATTAGTAGCCCTGCCTGGATTGGGTTGTTGTAGTTTTCCATTTGGTCTTAATCACAGGGCATGGCAATATAAAGAGATGCCCAAGGGGATCTCCAATATTCTAGATCTCCATTGTGGAATGGCAGTCCCATTTTCCCTTGCTAGTCAGGATCAGTCAACCCAGCCATCATGGTAAGTCCCTTCTTTGATTATTGATTCATAGGCATAAGAAGTGCAAAGTAGCCAGGTGGAAATCTTAATTTCCATTTTAATGGAATCATTGTTGCATTTCCTGGTGAAAGCATTTCTCCCTTTGGAACTAAGACCGGCAGAACATAAGGTCACCGGAACAGGAAGCAAACATTTTGCTAGTGGATCACTAGAGGTAATGGTAAGGGATACCATTTTCATATATACTCCTTGCTTCCTGAATCCATGAATCATGGCTATGGGAGAAATAACATCAGCTACTGAATTGAGATTCAGAGCAGATAAGGCCTTCTGGAGCACCTTGCCCCAGCCCTGTAAGGTATTGCCACCTAGCTGTCACTGTAACTGAGCCTTCAAAAGGCTCTTCCACCATTCTATCAAGCCAGCTGCTTCAGGATGGTGGGAAACATGGTAAAAATTAGTGAATTTTATGAGCATGGGCCCAGTGCTGCTCTTCTTTTGCTGTGGAGTGAGTTCCTTGATCAGAAGCAAAGCTGTGTGGAATACCATAATGATAGATTAGGTATCTGGAAACCATGGAAGATAGTTTTAGCAGAATCACTACATGCAGGGAAGCCAAATCCATATCCAGAGTAAGTGTCTACTCCAGTAAAAACAAAATGTTTCCCTTTTCATGGTGGAAGCAATACAATGTAAAAAGTGGCCTGAGGAAGCTTCCTTGTCCTTTCTGCCTCGTGAGAACACAGGAGAAGTCAGAAATCTGCAAACCAGAAGAAGGCCTTCAGTAGAACTTGACCATGCTAGTACCCTGATCTTGTACTTCCAGTCTCCAGAATGGTGAACAATAAGTTTCTGCAGTTTGTAAGTCATCCAGTCTACTGTGTTTTGTTATAATGGCCCGAAAAAACTGACAGTGAGAAACAAGGTGCTCTGCTTGTAGTTCTGCCTACTGCAGAGGATTTCCATCTATCACTGTCCTTCAGGGATGTTCCAGAAAGGGGTTGTAGTACTGCAGCTGTCCACTCTCAGGTGGTGCCCACATATCCTGCAGAACCATTTGTAAACCAGGCAAGAGTCTTCTCTTCCTCTGTCAACTAATGGTAAGGAACTTCCCATGAGGACATAAGTACAGGCTGGGAAAGAAAGGGTAGCATAACAGGAGTGGGGACCATGGGCATTTGAATCATTCTTCATATAAGTTAGTTGTTCCTTCCGGGCCTATTCAGGCCCAATCACATGTATACCACTTCCATTTAATAATGGAGCACTGCTGTGCACACCCAACTTTATGGGTCAGATAACACCAAGTTCATGATGGGTAGCTCAGACTGCATGGTATTTGATGGCTCATGGTTAGGTGTTCAGTCTCCACTAAGACCCAGTAGGAGGCCAAGAGCTGTTTCTCAAAGGAGAGTAGTTACCTGTGGAAGATGATAGAATTTTGTTCCAAAACCCTAAAGGCCTGTGCTGTGTGTGATTCACCTATAGGGATGTGTCAAAAGATCCAAACTGCATCCCTATCTGCTGTTGACATCTCCAGTCAGCATTGGATCTGCTGGATCATATTACTCAAGCAACAGAGCAGCTTGCACAGCAGCCTGGACCTGTTGCAGAGCCTTCTCTTATTCTGGGCCCACCTAAAACTGGCAGCTTTTTGGGTCACTCAGTAAATAGGCTGGAATAACATACCCAAATGAGGAATATGTTGCCTCTCAAATCCAAAGAGATCCCCTGGGCATTGCTTCTCTTGGTATGAGGAAAGGTGAGATGCAACAACTTATCCTTCACCTTAGAAGGGATATCTTGACATGCCCTCACCACTGGACACCTAGAAATTTTACTAAGGTAGAAGGCCTCTGATTTTTTGTTGGATTTATTTCCCACTCCCTGATATGCAAACATCTTATCAATAAGTCTAGAATAGTAGCTACTTCTTGTTTACTGGGTTCAATCAGCATAATGTCCTTAATGTCATGAAACAGTGTGATATCTTATGGAAGGGAAAGGAGATCAAGATTCCTGTGAACTAAATTGTGACATAGTGCTGGGGAGTTGATATATCCCTGATGTAGAACACTGAAGATGTATTTCTGGCCTTACCAGGTGAGAGCAAACTGCTCTGGTAGACTTCATGGACAGGTATGGAGAAAACAGCATTTTCCAGATCAATAATTGCATACCAAGTACAAGGGGATGTGTTAATTCACTGAAGCAATGAAACCATATCTGGTAGAGCAGATGTAATTTGAGTTACCACCTAGTAACTTGCAATAATCCACTTTATACTGCAAGATTCATCTGTCTTCCGCCCAGACCAAATAGGTGAGTTTGATGGGGATGTGATGGGAATCATCACCCCTGCATCTTTCAAGTCCTTGAAGGTGGCACTAATATCAGAAATGCCTCCAGGAATTCTGGATTATTGCTTCTGGTTTACTATTTTCCTAGGTAGAAGCAGTGCCTTCTACTTAGTCCTCACTTCACAGATCAAGGAGCCAATGTGAGGATTCTGCCAGCTGCTGAGTATATCTATTCCAATTAAGCATTCCAGAACTGAGGAAATAATCACAGGATGTGTTTGGAGCCCACTCTGAGACAAACTTGAGCTAAAACTCCAATGATTACCTGACCTCCAATAAGCCCTAATGGTAACTCTGAGTAGTGGGCTGCAGTGACATTTGGTCTCCTAGAATAAGTGTCAGTTCAGAGCCAATGTCCAGTAGGCCCTAAAAGGTCTGATTATGTTCTTTTCTCCAACCTACAGTTTCACTGGCAAAAGACCATAGGTCCCTTTAAGGAAGCCTGGAAGAAAGAGTAACAGTATAAATTTTTAGTAGTGTACACGTGTCCTTCCTCAAGGGGACCTGGCCTCCCCTTCATTCAAGGGGTTCCAGGTCTGTAACCCCAAGGGGTTCTGGTTCAGGTTTAGGAATTAATTGAGGGACCATGGTTCTCTGTTTATATGATTCAGTTTAGACTTTTGTTCAAGTGATCCAGAACTTCTCTACATATACAGATAGAGTAAGAATTTAGTAGCCTTCCTATCTATTTCACTTCTAGAAACACTGTGAGGTCTACATGAGCCAGACTATTTTGATTGCTGCTTTGATTCTGCTGTCCACTATGACAACCACACCCACCTTACCTCTGGCAGTTGAGTTGTGCCACTTGGCCCCTGCCACCCAGGGATCTAATTACTCTCATTGCATTTAGATTCTCCAAATCAGTGACTACAGTTTCCATTTTAAGATCTGGCCTACAGAGAAGAATTATCATAGAGCTTTTCAAGGATGCCTAAGCTCCCTTCACAAATTTACTTCTCACAGTTATTGGTGAAAGGCATGCCTTCTGGGTCCTCCCAATGGAGGTGGGTAGGTCTTAAACTATAAATGAACTCTAACATTCCAAGCTCTCTAAGCCTTTGAATCTTTTCTTTTACCTTAAATCAAGGCAGGTCTTCCACTGGCAAAGGAAACTCATCAAAATTTGGGGATGTAATATCCCCATTCCAACTTACAGTATCCCATTCTTTCCCAATCAATACCCTCATTTTAACAGTAGGTACCCTGCAAGGCTGGGAGTTCAATTTGTGTTGTAATGCAGCCAGTCACAGGATGAGATTCTGCATCTGATTTTCAGCAATCAACCTTGTGGTTGCAGGAGATAAAGATCTTCTTAAGGGCACATAATGAAGCTTTCAGGTCATTTATGTGGTGCTTGAGCTGGGAATTTGAATCCCTGAGTGCATCCTTTCCTTTCACCACTTTGTCCAGTGACATTAGAGGCAACCAACTAATCTCATTATATTCATTAGATTTCAAAAATCTTAGAAAGTATCATATACATAGTTACCCAACTCCTTGCTTTTTTATGTGGTTGATTAGGAGCATCCAGTGGAAATATTTTGTATACCTCTATTGCCAGATCATGCCAGGCAAGAGAGACAGGTGTCCCAAATTGAGGACAGTAAGGCAAAGAAAAAGAATTCTTTTTTACTCAGCCTTTTATTCTATTCAGGCCTTCAACAGATTAGATGAGTCTACTCACATTGGGGAGGGCAATCTGCTTTACTCAGTCTACCTATTCAAATGTTAATGTTATCCAGAAGTACCCTCACAGACACATCAGTAAATAATGTTTGACCAAATATCTAGGTACCCTTGACCAAGTCAAGTTGACACATAAAATTAACCATCATGTTTCCTAATAATTATATGTATGCTGATTTTATTGAAGATACAAGATTATTCATAATAATTCAAAGATATTGGATAATTTTTATTTTTCGGCCTGTGGTGTTGGTTGAAAATTGGGGGGATCTACCTATGGAACAAATTATGAAACTTTTCCTTTGTCTTCCAGTATGGTGAGCTTCTAAGCTCTTTGTCACCCCTTAAATCTCCTTTAATAGGTTTTCATAGGCATCACTTGGGGACATTGGTAAAAATAGAGATTCCTGTCTTCCATCCCTAGAGATTCTGACTTGGAAGAACTGGGACAGGTCCCAGGACTCTGTATCTTTAACAATAATTCTGATACCAGCAGTTCATGTTCACACTTTGAGAAACACTGACCTGTGTCATGGTCATTAACAAAGAACGGGAAATTTATGGCTTTACAGGCAGCCTGTGACTTAAAAGCAACATTCAATTTTTTTTCTTTTATTTTGTAAGACTTGTATTAGAACAATTATTCCCCCAAAGTATTTTGAACCCATGTTCTTTTGAAATCTTATACAATATGCTTGTCACTTGTCTGACATTCCTGAGCCCTAAGATGAGAAGTATCTAATAGTTATTCCAATCCTTTTACCCTGTTCTTGGAAACACAATTCTCATTTTGCATCTGACCTTCTACATATCATTATGCAGCCCTTCAACCTCATTCGATGCAATTTGGCATTAGCCTGAGAGAAGCTGTCAGCACTTCTGTGTCCTAACGCGATTGTTGCTGCTCCCACATTTTTTCCCCTTAGCTTTTGTTCTTCCTCATTTCTATACTTGTCCACATATTTCATTGAGACGTAACAGAGAAAAATAACTGTTGGAATAATGAGTCTGAAAATTAATAATTTCCTTTAATAAGCTTTATTTCTTGGTGCTCTTTAATGAAAATATCTCAGCTGTAGGAAGGGGAACCAATAGAAGGGCCATAAAGGGCTTTCTCATTACTTAAATTCTGGATGGAAGATGAAAATTTAATGTCATCTCCAATAACAATTGTAAGTGTGCTATCACCCATATCTTTTACCAGTAAAATATCTGTAATAATTTATTAAGATTTTGTCATTGTTCTACCTACATAGAAGATAGATAAACCACCATGGAGCAAACACACTGATTTGTAGGATTTTACTATTTAGACACCATCTTAGACAGAGGATAGCTACTGTATGAAGGTGAGAAAATCAAATTTCTTGGAAATAGCAAGATGTCTATAACAGTTTAAGACTTGAGCTAGTTCGACCATAAGTAGCATTCACTTGACCTGTGTTGACAAACGTGGTAGCTACCAGCCACATGTGGCTATTTAAATTTAAATGTATTTATTATGTTAAATAAAATTTAAAAGTTAGTCTCACTAACCAATTTCAAGAACTCAGTAAACAAATTTGGCCAGTTGCTGCCATATTAGATCAAGCAATGTAGAACATTTCCATCAGAAAGTTCTACTAGAGAGTAATACATTAGACTCTCTTGGCCTAGCTGAACCTGCTTGAGCAGAGAAAAAAAAGTAAATATCTTCTATGTAAAATGCTGATGTTATTGTTTATTTCAATTAATCTCTTGGGTTAAAATGATTTTGAGAAAATTATATTCTAGAAATTTCCACTTAGGACTGTGTGCTGAGTGACACTAGGCCTGCCTAGGCTGAGTATGTTGCATTTCTGAAGTGTGACTCTGTGTCTTTACCAACAATTGAGCTGGTAATTGTTTTTCCCATAAGAATTCTTAGACTTACAGGTAGTGGATGAGTACTCTACAGTGATTTAATACCAGGCAAATGTACCTTACTCTGTTTTTATTTGGAGTACAAAAATTATTTTAAACTATATTTATAAATTACTGTGTGGGTGCTTTCTGCTTAAGAAAATCTGAAAAACACATGAGGAAATGATTTTCCACACTGAAAAAGAATTATTTGCTTTATATTAAATAAAGGAATTTATTTTTCTTTGTATTAAAAAAGAAACTTTTGAAATAGAAATATTCATTGACAATTAAAATCCAGCCTGATAAATTTTTATTTGGGTTCTTAAATTTCTATCTCTATTCTATCAAGAATCATAATTTTATCATTATATTGTTTCCAAAGCATATGGATTCATCCTCCACTAACAACTCCAAATAATTGCTTTCCAGGTCCTTGCCAGAGATTTCAACCTTCAGTTCTATAATTCCATCTTTTCTAAACATGTCTGGTTGTAAAAAGATAATAAAGACTCTCATCAACAATGTATAATTGGGCTCATTACTACACCTTCATAAAAATAAGAAACTATCATTAAAAAATACAAGTATTACCTCCTATCACTATCACAGTTCTCCCCACAATGATTCTTTATGTTTTTTAACCCAGATTCAGCTATCTGAACCAGTTACCTGGAATAAAGTATAAATGCTGGGTTGTTTTAGCAAAATCCTGCCACTTGTGACAACATGGATGAATCTTGAGGGCATTATGCTAAGCGAAATAAATCAGAGAAAGACAAATACTGCATGATTTCACTTATATGGGGTGTCTAAAAAAGTCACAGTTATAAAAACAGAAAGCAGATTGATAGTTACAAGAGGTGGGGGGATGGGGGAAATGAGGAAATGTTCAAATGGTCAAAGGGTATAGAATTTCAGTTATAAGATGAATGAGTTCAGGGGGTCTAATGTACAGCATAGTGACCATAGTTAAAAATACTGTATTGTATACTTGAAATTTTCCATGAGAGTGGAACTTAAATGTTCTCATCTTACTCCAAAAAACGGTAACTATGTGAGGTGATGTACGTGTTAACTGTCCTTAATGTGATAATCATTTCACAATATATATACATATAACAAATCATAACATTGTATACCTTAAATTTATGTGATATTGTCATTTATATCTCAATAAAGCTGGAAAGACAAAGTAAACCCTCCAGTAGGTTATTAACATTAAATTAAAAAATATAAAATAGTATTTTGCAAAGTGCGTCTGTGTCTTTTGCATATTATTCATTATTTAGTTACATTATAGTACATACTTGTTGTAATAAGAAGGAAAAAGTACCTCAAAACCAGTACTACATACAAACATAACTGCTAATGAGTTAAGTAATAAATAATTAGGTAATTAGTATTTATTTTTTTCATATTATGTAGACATCTTTGGTGGAAATATTTACATAGTTAAGCACTATGAGTGATTTGAGTGATATAGTGATATTTGGGGAAACTGAATGAAGTTTTTGTATGAACTCAGAAAACATTATTATTTTTTCCTCTTTAGAATAATAAAATATAGGCTCCTGCTATCTGAATACTTGTTATTCTCCACATTTTTCAAGAATGCACTTGAGTTAGATCATGAGGGTTGCCTGGATTATATATTTTACCAATATAATGTGTGAAAATGGCTTCTGGTTTTAATATATATTTTCCATATTACTTGTGAGATGATGTTCTTTTTATTTTTTTTGCGGTACGCGGGCCTCTCACTGTTGTGGCCTCTCCCGTTGTGGAGCACAGGCTCCAGACGCGCAGGCTCAGCGGCCATAGCTCACGGGCCCAGCCGCTCTGCGGTATGTGGGATCTTCCCGGACCGGGGCACGAACCCGTGTGCCCTGCATCGGCAGGCAGACTCAACCACTGTGCCACCAGGGAAGCCCGATGATGTTCTTTTTATATGTTGATTGTCATTTACATTTTTCTCATGTCTACTTCTTGTTTATTTTCTCATTTTTATATTGGAATAAGGGCCTTAAAAATCAGTCTGTGGTAGAAAAATTAATTTCCCTTGCGCCTTTTTTTTTTGACATAGCAAAATAATGAATATATCCGTAATCCCCAAAAGTTTACTGTGCTGTGTGTAATTCCTCCCTTTTCATGGATCAGTTTTGCTAATCTTGTTGGTAGGAAAGCTTGCCATTTTACCTAATTCAGCTACCATTCAGGCAGCTGAATCCCTGAAACTTTCACTCATCACTTAGTTACTACATATTACTCGAGTTTTCCCATATGACATATCTGTAGAGCCCCTTTTGGGAAAAATTCAGGCATTTCCGCTTATTCCAGGAAAGAAACCAAAGCTATATAGATAGACAGAGATATTGCATATATGTAAATATCAGTGCAAAGTGGGAAACAAAAACATACTGCAGAGAACATGATTACTTTCTGGAGTAGAGTCCTCCCAGATAGTAAGAACAGCTCCCTCCCCTGTCTCACTTCATCCTCACGCACCTGTGTCCACTTTCACTTTCTTGGATTTTTAATGTCCCTTTCTGCAGCAGTCTTTGTGCACTCTCTTCCTCTGCATGCAATGCTCATCCTTCCCCTCGTTCACCTTGTTGGCTCCAATGCAACTTTTATATCTGAGTTCAAATGTCATTTCCTCAGAGAAGTCTTTCCGATCTTTTTTTACTCCCTGCATCATTTAACTATTATTAATGGCTCTTATAACATTGTGAGTTTTAACTTTTTTATTATTTGATTAATGACTCTATCTTCTATCAGAATGTAAGCTCCCTAGAGTCAGAATATTTGTTTTTGCACCCCATTTCATCCTTAGTACACAGTATGGTGTGATGAGCATGAGGCTGATCATTGTCTTACAATTTGCTTTGCTTTATGTAACACATTTGGCATGGTTCTGTCTGTTCTATGTGTACATGCTACTCAGCCTATTTGAGAAAAACTGTAAACCTTTGTCTGTTTTTTCATCTCATTGGTCATTAGGGTTTGCTGTTTTTAGGAGAGGTATACTCATTCAATCTCATATTTTAGTAATATAAAATTTTATAGATTTCTAATGACTGGTTTATAGTGGTTTCTCCCAGATATACAGTAGATATGACCTAGAATCAGTGGAGCTATTTATTTATGGGCCCCTTTGGAGGAAGGAATAGAAGCTTGTCCAGGACTTGGCACCTGTGATGATTTCTTTGTCTGTGTATCTCTAAGATCTATCACAAGTATCTCTAGATGGAGCTATTTAACCTTTTCTCTTATAAACTAAAACCATAAGCCTTGAAATTAAAGGAACTTGCTTACATTGTTTCTAGGATTCTAGGCCACAGCTTGAAGATTGCTTGATACTGGAGGTTCCTTATCATGTGTCCTGACTTCTTTCTTCTCTTTCCCTTTTTCCTTACCACCAAAGCTAGCTAGGCCTGTAAATCCCAGGTATGAGCAAAATAATTCTATCTTTGGTTTAATATTATTGAGAACATTTACAATAACATTTTTACTTAAATCATTATTTTTCCTGAAGAATCCAAAATGTTGCTCTGACCAAATTGGCAAGCATTGCCTTATGGAATGGTAGATTTAAAAAAATCCATACTAATGTACTAGCAAAAACAAAAACCATAAAATAGGCATTGGAAAAGAAATTATGGTTATATTTTTTATTTTAATGCCTAGCAACATGGACCTCAGTGGGAGAACAAAACTTAACCTTTAAATGATAATAGCATATATATAGCAGCTCTTATGGTATTCTAAATCCTTTTTATATATTGTTTTTTAATTTTCAAAACAAGTTCTATTTTTTACATAGTTACATATGAATTATTATAAGTTAAATAGAAAACACTGTCTTCAGCCCTTAGATATACCATTTAGTGTGTGTCTTAGGTGGTTTATTGAATCCTCACTACATGTTAAATTGTATATTTGTTCTGCATAACCAGCTCAAATGCCTCTTCTTTTGTCAAGACTTGCAATGATTTTTGAGCTTGTCTTTCTGGACAGTGAGCTCCTTGAAGGCAGAAGTCGTGTCCTGGTTATGTTTATATCACTAGTATCTAAAACTGTCTTATCCAGTACGGTAGTCACTAGCCACATATGGCTAATTAAATTTAAACTTAATTAGTTAGAATGAGATAAAATTAAAAATTTAGTTTCCCAGTTACACTAGGCACATTTCAAGTGCTCAATAGTCACCCCTTGTGGCCAGTAGTTATCCTAACAGATCAACATTGCGTGAACATTTCCATAATCACAGAAAGTTCTATTGAAAGCACTGCCTAGAACAATGATTTGTTCATGAATTAATATATTAATTGAACTGATCAATGTTTATTTAGTGCCTTTTTTAATATTGGCATTGTCTAGACATGGGAGATAGAGTGACAAACAACAACAAGAACAATAACCAAGAGACATGTTATCTTTCGTATTGAATCCTAGCATTTTGTGAAGACAGAAATTAAGCAAACCAGAGTTAATTGTACATGTTTAACAATTGACTATTTCAGATGCAATGTTAGAAAGGCCCTTTTTGCAATGATGTGAGTATGGCTTGTTGATAAGAAGTATGTCATAGTGGAACTATTTAGCGTGCCCTTTGGTCCTATTGCTAAGGGCAGGAGAGTTTCTAAGCAATGCTGGCATCAGAAGTACAGAAAACTGTTGCCTTCTTACTGGAACCATTAAAGAGATAAGATGTTAGCAGATTTTATAACTTTTAAAAATTTTGCACTGTTTTCTACCTCAGATGTGTAGGAATCTAAACCATATTTCCCACTAGAAATAGGAGGGGAGAGAAAGCATTGAACACAGCAGGAGGACTATTAGTGAAGTTGCAGTAGGAGAATATAAGTAAAATTTTTGCTGCATTCCTGTACCCACGGTCTTGGGAGCTTTGTATTTCATTTGCTTTCATTATTTTCCTCTGTCCTTTTAGAAAGCCAGGTTAACGTGTTCCGACATCAAAGTCAGACAGGGAAAAATAAAGAAACCTCATGAAAGATTCTAAACAATTATGTGATGAAAATATACTAATTGTCTGAAAATCAGCCACTGTTCTGTTGGTAAATACAGAGGACTCAATTCTGCTGTCAGCTCACAAATAGATAATGCAGCTGTAAGTTTTCTGAAAATTGGTGTGATCATTAGTTTAAGTCATCCCAATTGCTTACATTGTACTCCTTGAGCAAGTGTGGAGGGGTGTTGACGTGTTGTTTCTCTTTCTGGAAGAACTGCATGTTGAATGGGCTTTCTCCATACACTGAGGAGTGAGACTATAGTTGCTGACAAAAGGAGGATAGGAATAAAACAGCCTGTTAAGAGTGGACACATACTATATGAAGGACTCTGCAAATTAAGAAAAGAATGTTTCACTTGAAATAAGCGATGCATTTTATTTTAGAAATTGCTTGATTCTAAGACACAAAGAATAATTCTGTAGTTGAGGATAAAGTGGTTGATCGTCATTTCTTTTTTTTTTTATTAATTTTATTTAATTTTCTTTTTTTATACAGCAGGTTCTTATTAGTTATCTATTTTATACATATTAGTGTATATATGTCAATCCCAATCTCCCAATTCATCCCACCACCACCCACCACCACCCACCCCTGCTTTCCCCCCTTGGTGTCCATACATTTGTTCTCTACATCTGTGTCTCTATTTCTTCCTTGCAAACCGGTTCATCTGTACCATTTTTCCAGATTTCACATATATGTGTTAAATATACGATGTTTGTTTTTCTCTTTCTGACTTATTTCACTCTTATGTCTCCCAATATTTAGGGCAGGCCAGGATTTGACTTTGGGCTTTTCCATGACTAAATGTAGAACGTGTAGAAGGAAATAACAGAGAATTTCCAATGATACTAGAATTTCTTCTCTGCTTCTAGACAAGATTTTATTGATTTAAGTAGCTGAAAATGGCGTTTGTTTGAAAATAATTTTTAAATGAAGTAATATAGCTTCCACATTTGGTGAAACAGATTGAGGTGGATTTTATTCTTTAAGCTCATGTACAGTTATAATTATTTCTAATTTTTATCCATTTACTTTAATCTTTATATTCCTTTTAGGACATTGTTTAAAGGCAACAAAAGAAACACTAATGGAAAAATACACATTAATAGGATAAAATGATAACTTTTTTGATCAGATCCATAGATTGCATCCATCTGATTTAAATTTTTGTGTCCCATCTAATGATACCTTTACTACAGCAAAAACCACTGTTAAAAAAGAAATACTATATTTATATCTATTCTTTCATTTCTTGGCAAATAACAATTTTTACATTTTCAATGGGTTATTTGATGAGAGGGTCTTGCAAACAGTTGTCTGAAAAATTCTCTCACATGGTTTAGTAACTGAGCATGAAAATTATAAAAAGTAATTCAGAGAGCAGGAATTTAAAATATCATATAATAAAAACAGATATTGTCTTCTTCTGATGCTAAAACTGTAACCAATGTTCAATCTATATTTAAATATGTATTTGGCCCATATAAATAACATGATAAAATACAGCAGTTTAAGATGTATTTAAATCATAAATAATTTAAATAAATGATCTTTGTATTCCCTTCAAAGAGTAAAAGTAAAAATTAGTATACATCATAAATATTATTAAGATTGTATTAAATATTAATATAATTTTTAATGATTTATTGATTTGAAAGTTTTTAGATCATTATTAAAACACACAAATTATTTTAGCAATTTCTAGTAGGATGGGGTTTCTATATCATAATTACCTTGAAATGAATTTGTATGTCAAACAAGGTTGGGAGACTACTTAATAAACTCTTAGATATTTTTGTTTGGAATGTTTGTTAATAGATTTTAAATTCTTTCCCTCTCTCTCTATTTCTCTCTCTTTCTTTACTCTCTGCTTTTAAAAACACATTATTTAGTCTTTCAAAAATGTCTCAAGTTTCTAGGAAATTTGGCGTGATGCTGAATATATTTTGAGAACATTGAAGACCGATTCCTAGAATCCAAAAGCCATTGCCATTTTGGCTTTCCTCTTTGATGGACACTCCTAGATCCTTCTGACGTTGTGCCCTGAAATACATCTCACTTCAAGAAGAAAGTTCATTTTAATTCTGTTGTTTCTTTTATGGCCAAAGCATGGTGGAATGGACAGTTGTTGTTGATATCGATTGACTCCATCCGCACTCTTCCTATTTAAGGGAATTCCCTAGTTGTAGTTGACAGAGTCTCAGATATCTAGGGTAAAGATACATGATCTATGCTTTATCAGTTGGATGTTCCTGCTCAGGACTTAGAAGGGGCACCAAACTAAAGGAGTGGTTTAGAATTCACGCACAGCAGCAGTAGAATAATTCACTGGCAGAGCAGTGACAATGACCTGGTAATATCTTAAAGCAAGAGTTCCTATGGTGTGATCTAGGCTACTTGGCCTCATTTGAGTCCCACTGGATTTTTGACCCTTATCTTTGAAGCTTCCTCATAGATTGTGTAAGCTGGTCAATAGTTTTCTAGTAATTATCTTTTTCCTGCTTAAGATAGCTGGAGTCAGTGTCTCTTGCTTATAGTTGAAATCCTGCCTGATGCAACTTCATATTCTAGAACTCAGAAGATAATCTTACTTTTTTTTTTTCCTGAAGAGTGAAATGTGATGTTGACATCTCCTGGAGATCTTATTTCCTAAGAAGGAGACCTTCACTGTGATAAATATGGCATTTCAAGTGGTCTGTGTGAGAATGGCTCCAAGAAGCCATTTTTTCCCCAGCTGCTCTTAGAGGAAAGTTAGAAAATCCTAACGAGTCAGGTGGAGGAACACGGCCTTTGTGTCTGACTCCTGGCTTCTTATCCACTGTCATGCCTATGATGGCCACCACGTGACACAGTCTGTGCCTTTCTCTCTCCTTTTAGGTTAAAGGTGTTTTATAGCAAATGGGAAAGAACTACTTCCTGTTCTCTCAAAGCCCTGATATCATAGGAGGAGGTAGAAAGGTAGTTGAGAGAGAATGGTTTGCTGAATTTAAATCACTGGGCATGAGAAAGGAGGGGTATACTTCTAGTGATTGCAATATCAAAATAAAATGAAATATCAGTGTTTTAGTATTTATTCTGTGTTAATATGAAAGTATGGATATTAACACAGATATTTTGTTTTAAAAGTGTCTAGAATTAGTACTTTAAAAAATCAGTGACATATAATATTTATTGTCTTCAAGTGTAAAAAGGCATTATTGAATTTAAAAAGAGTAATTCAAAAATACAAGACATATAAAATTATTTATCAGCAGACAGGTTATGAACATTATTAGCAGAGGAAATATTGAAAAAGAAAATGTAATTCCAAAAATAAGACTAGACACTACCAAACATGAAAAACAATCAATCATTAAAAAATTGGACTATATTAATGAAATAATGATTCCAGTGTGTTAGAATAAATTGTGTGCTATATACAGGTGAGATGCATTGTTTGATAATGGAATATATTATGTGAACTTTTGAAAAAGTGTGGCCTTAAACAACAAAGTGCATCAATAGTATCATTATTTACCTATGGGTATGTTTTCTGATAAATTTTTCTAGCTGCTGAAGTATCCCTGTCTGACTCTACACTAGTAGGGCAACGGTGAAGAGAGTTACAAACTAGTGCTAGATATTTTCCTCTGACATTTTTATCTTCAAACAATTCCATCTCTTGTTTGATGATTTTAAGATCTTTTTAAACAACTTTTTTCAGGAACTGCAAACTTTTTATTGAAATTGAGTTTTAGGTTTGTTTCAAAATAAGTATTCCCAGTTTGTACTCAACTTTATTTTTCTTTTGTTTTCATCATGTGTAGATAGAGACACTCATGCAGCCTTACCCATATCAGTTTCAATACAGTCATGTTCATGTTCTACTTGTTTGAAATCTTTGAACTGGAGTAAGAATTATTCTTGCAGTAGAAACTTTACTCTGTGGATTGTTTTCAACCCTCCCCTCCACCCCATTGAAGCTGAGTATGGTTATAGAAGAACACTTTTAAAAAGTGTAACTTTGGGGCTTCCCTGGTGGCGCTGTGGTTGAGAGTCCACCTGCCAATGCAGGGGACATGGGTTTGTGTCCCCGTCCAGGAAGATCCCACATGCCGAGGAAAAAAAAAAATGTGTAACTTTGTTCAATGTGAATTTTAATGAAGCATATAACTCTCTGGATATACCTCGGGATATAAATGATTTTCTCAGATATTTTTAAAAGGCTGAAATAATGGCATCACACCAACAGAAGTATGATATTTTAGGAGATAAAAATAACATGGTATATGAGAATAACAAAAAATTGCATGACAGCTACTACGCACCACTGACTGGAATCTCATCAGACTGTAGATGGGGGAGGTAACATAGAGGGTCACAGAATCATGTCCCCATGAAAGACTTCAAAATCTATTCCTGTATTCCTAGGGCACTAGGAGGACTAACCCACAGAAAGAGTCAAACCACCGGCCCTGCTCATGCAGAAAAAATTGGGGAGGTGTTTGAAGTTGGAAAGCACATGGTAAAAGTTAGCATTTCAAAATTACCAAAGGAAGCATACAAGAAATAATTACCATACTACTCAGTGGACTAGCATTTATGACTAGTATATAATATTTATGACCAGGATATAGCATTTATGACTAAGGATTAGCCAGCATTTCCAGAAGCCTCATTGTTAGTCAAGTTTCACACAATATAGAAGGATATTTTTTAAATTAGAGGAAGATTTATTGAGATGCCTTGAACCTCATACTATGGAATTATAACTATACTCTTGCCACTGTGTGTGTTGGAAGGATAAGAATAAGATATATTCTTATATATATAAAAGACCATATCTGCCATTCTGAGTTGTATTATCCCAGTTCTTATGTAGATATAGTCCCAGAATCATACCTCATTCTTCTATTCTCTTCAACTATTTCAAATTATTTTTATGTCTCGTTATAGTTTATTCCAGTTTTTGTTCATACAATAGTGTTTGTCAACTTCCAAGACTGAGATGACGTTTATACTTCCCTTCATCATGTCAAATAACTTTTATCAATCCACAGTTCTCTACTTATTGTTTCCCGTTTTTTCCTTGGTCATTGCTTAGAAGTAACTAGAGCTGCTATTAAACCTGGATTTTAATATCCAGAGTGATCATGTACTTTGGAACTTTTGCAGTCTCTCAGACATTTTTATACTCTCTTGTCTTTGTCATCCATTGTGGATTAAAATGTTCATCAAAAAACAAAATAGTGGCAGGAAGTGAGGCCACTGTAGGGTAAAGAAATGCATTAGTGAGTGTCAGTTAAGTTGAGAAGAGCATAATGTGATGCTAGTGGCAGAGAGCATTTGCTTGTGTTTGCTCTACTGTACTGCGTTAATGGTCATGAAAACTATATATATGACATATATGAGCTTTATTGCTTATCTGCAATGGATTTGCATATTTAAATATATTTGTGACAGATAACATTCTAATAAATCAGCACTGTGTAGGGAGGTGCTCCATGAGGAACATATGCATTTATAACATGCCAAACATGACTTGTAAATGCCACCCAATAGCGTGCTTATATGAAGTTTTAATTTCTCTTCACAAGAAAATTTTGAAACCCAGATTGAGTGGTGTAGGAGCATTATATCTGTTCTGATTCTAGTCTCTCTTTTCTATTTTTCAACGCTGTTCAATGTTTAATGGTTTTTTTTTGTTTGTTTGTTTGTTTTTGGCCTAGGCGGTTTCAAGGCGGAAATGGGCTACTTCAATAAATATTTTTTGATCATCTATTATGTGTCAGGTCATGTCCTAGGCTTTACATACTATGGCATCTGAAAGAAGGAATAATTTCCAGATTAAGTCCATTTTGTGAAAAAATTTCTCTGAGAGCTACTGAGGGGCATTATGCTTCCCTGGCAGCACGTTCTCCCTGACAAAGCTCAGGATTTGACTGCTGTTTAATTCCTGTTAACAATAGTTCACCCTGCAGTGAAAGATAACAGCCTTCATACTGCTGATACAAAGATCAAAGGGAGCAGATCTTTTTAAAGATGTTATATTTTCAACTTGGGATGAAGTGAACTGAATCCACATGGCTTTAAAAGGTCCCCCAGAATACCTAAAATCTGACAAAGAAAAGAACACTTATTATTTCTTAGCCATCTGTTAGGACATAAAAAAAGGCTTACCAAATGAAAAGCAGCATATGCACACATGACACATCAAAATCGTGAGAAACCTATGCTTTGCTTGACAGGATGAGTTTCCACTCCAGTCTTGATACCTGTGTTGTTTTGTCTGTGGTTTCTCTAAGTGCCATAGCAGATGGGAAATCTTCAAATAGCAAAACCTCATTAAGAACATTATCAAATTTTTCAGGTAATGGTGTAACATAATGTTTTGAAATCACACATCTTTTTTACATACTAAGTCTTTTCTTTAGGTCTTACATTAATCTTTTGGACATTTTAAAGGAACACTATATTCATAACATTAGTACAATATCAAATGGAAACTCAGAGACAGGTATTGCTAAGGTATTGATATTCATTTTATGCACTCCCCCAAAATAGCTATTTTGTTTTATACTATTTGAATTGCCTGTGAATATGCTATTTGAATATATTGCCTGTGGAGAGGGGATGTCAAGGAGAAATGTAAGATAAAATTATCTGACCAAAAATATGTGTTTGTTTGTTTTTTAGAATGAGAGAGAACTCAAACACATTTAGTTGAGGGATACTGCAGTTGTATATTTAAATGTGTATTTTGTCTAATTTTACCATATTCCTCACTTTGGGATATTCTGTAATAAATATCATGAGGCCCTGATTGCTTTCTTTCCAAAATAATAATTGTAAATTATGTTATGCTATTTATGTCTTATCTTTTTATTCAGTTGGTGAATTATCTGCACATTGTATGCCTTTTGGTAATTTCTTTGCTCATTAATACTGCTACCACTTTTCTTTTTTGTTGATAGCATTGGCAAGAGATTTTGAAAAGGCTGTCCATGGGAATGGAAGAAAGAATCCCTTTGAAAATGGAACCAATGCAGAGGAAGGAAGAACAGGTGGGTGCTGTCTGTCTTCAGCACTGGGCTGGGTGTGTGGTTTGATTGATTACACAGTGTGACTTTGGAGGCATTCCTTGACATCCCTTTCTACACCAAAAAATCTCTATTTACTGGCTGACCCTTGAAAAAACTTTAAAGATTTTAATTTCACTATTAGAAATAAGGCTAACATCTCTTGGGAACCATAACCATGACATAAATGCAGTCCAAAGTATAGATTACTATTCTAGGATTCTTTCCTTAGGATAGATATTGGAAAAAAGCTTGTTTTAGGAATAAAAGAAGAAAAACAGAACGATGCAGGTATCTTAAGGAGTAAGGAAATAATAGAGTACAAATCTGTAAGGTGAAAGAGCATAGAAAAGAGACCAGAGGTGAAGAATTATTTTCACAATCTGTTCAGGGCTAGTCCCACCCATCAGCTTAGGTGACCTAGAAAGAAAAGGACTTTCCCTAGAGTTCTGATTGTCAGAAATGTTTGCGATATATTTTCAGCATAAATTCTAAGCATTTATTTGATGTGTTGATTTTTCTTGCTTGTTCATTTATCTTCCTAGTTTGAAAAAATTTAAAAATATCATCCCTTTAATTAAAAAAGAAGTCCTACTACCAAGAAGTGCTTGTTTCTTCCACTATATTCTCTATGTTATAGAGATTAGAGGCAGGCTTGCATGATGAGTCAGAACATGAACTTTGGAATCAGATAGACTTAGTTTTGGTTACTGACTTTGTCATCTGTAAGTTGTGTGGCTTTGGACATGTTCCTTAACTTATCTCTCCCTCAGTTTTCTTGTCTATAAATTGGTGATAATAATACCATGTCATGAGGTTAAGGGGATCGAATGAGACCATATCTGCAAAGCATTTTGCACCAAGCCTGTCATATTTAAACACTCAATAAATGAATGGAAGTCTTGTGGCTGGTAATGGTGATGGTGATCATGACGAGTTATGTGTTTTAACCCAGCAAATATAAAATCCTAAAATTAAGGGATTTTTCTTAGCTATTTTTATGTGCTTTGAGTATAGCATCAAAACTGCACATAGTACACAAAACTGTATAATCTTAAATTAATTGGGGACTTTTTTAAAAAGTTGTTTAAAAAGTTACAATAATGGAATATTAGCCAACAAATGTAGTTGGATTGAAATATACGATAACTTTAGTTGCTAATAAAGTTACCAAATAGAGGTCCTTTGGAAACCTGATTTTTTGATGAGAAAACAAATTTGAAGTTAGCATGTTAATTGACATGAAACGGTATTTCTAAGTTGTTTGAAAATGGTTCTTCCCATAAAGTAGATTAAAAATTTCTCTGTATTTTTCTTTTGTATACAGTTTGTGTCAGCAAAGTTTTGCATTTTATTCTTATTTTATTCAGTAGATATTAAGGAGCACAGTGACAAAACTGAAAGATTTGGTAAAATTTGCACAGTGAGTGGAAATTAAAGGAATTGAGAATGTTTGTTGGAAATAACGAAGATTATGGAGAGGAAGTAATATCAATCTTCAAATATACATAGAATGTTGTTATGAGTATTTCAATCAAGATTGTTTTGGCTGCAGGTGACAGTAAAGCCAACCCAATCAAACGTAAGAAAAACAGGAATGTTTTAGTTTATGTAACTGAAAGCTGTAGGCAAGTAGTTCTACCTTCATACTTGGCTGAATATTTCAGGACCCCGTCACTCTCTTTTTGTACTTCTTCTTCTTTGTCAGCTCCATTCTCATAGAGTCTCTTGCTTCCCATGGACATGATGGTGGTCAGAGGAGCTACATCTTCAAGTCTACTGAAACTATGAGTGTTTCTAATGCTCAACATTTCAGAGCAAAAGTTCTGCTCTGAATTAGGTGTCATGCTCATTCCTCAGTTAATAACTATGATCATGGGAATACTGTGAATCCATGTTTAAATCATTGGCCCAGACCTGGAGATAGTAGCCATCAAAAACACCAGATCCGGGCTTCCCTGGTGGCACAGTGCTTGGGAGTCCGCCTGCTGATGCAGGGGACACGGGTTCGTGCCCCGGTCCGGGAAGATCCTACATGCCGCGGAGCGGCTGGGCCCGTGAGCCATGGCCGCTGAGCCTGCGCGTCCAGAGCCTGTGCTCCGCAACGGGAGAGGCCACAACAGTTACAGGCCCGTGTACCGCAAAAACAAAACAAAACAAAATAAAACAAAAAAAACCCCACCAGATCCAAATGTACTGAAGCTTGGCAATGGGTGATATTTCCAGAGAAATACCCAGCTGTTGTGTTCTGAGGAAATAAAGAGAGGATAGCTGCTATAACCTGGAAGATGAAGTCCCGGTGTTCTGTATTGCTCCACAGGACAGAACTGGAATCAATTAGAAGAAATAATTGTAAGGCAGATTTTAGTTCAGCAGAAAGAACTAAGAATTTAGAACTTACAAAGAACTAGCACACCTCAAAAGTTAGAGGGCTGCCTGTGAAGCTTGTCTTTGAGTTCCAGCTTGGTACCATCTGTGGTAGACTGGAGTAAATGATCTTTAAGATCTTTTCTTAGTCGGCACGTCATTACTAGATTTCTTCCTTCAAGTTTGGGTGAGATAAAGGGATCATATGCTAAATTCTTTTGAGGTAAAGTATGTAAAACATTATTTCCAAGGAACTTCCTTCATGAAAACACAGGGGTCATGGAAGAAGAACCTTCCACAGAAGGCAACATGTTTCACTGAGAATTCATAGACAATGTAGATGCTCATATAATGTTTCTTGATATTTAAGCTTCAAAAAAATTTCTCCTTATCTTTCTTTTCACAAATTACCCATTTAAGGAAGATAAAACATTAATCTGTCCAGTTTCATAAAATGTAATCTTTTAACTTTTTTTAAGCTCCAAATACTTATTTAAAAAGTAATATAATTTTTTTTCCACAAAAAAGAGGGAACTCACAAAGATGATATGATAAACTGATTAAGAGTCACTGCTCTTGGTCTTTAAATAGGTTTCTGTTCATAGGGATATAAACAGGAAATTAGGGAATGAAACCAGTAATTATTGAGCATCAATTACCTGCCAGGTGCTTTATACAATTTATCTCATTAACCCTCACAGTATAATAAGCTCCATTAACATGTGAAGAACTCAATGTTTAAAAAAGTTAATGTACTTCACCTCATTTATTTAACAAAAGCTAAGAACTTGCCCAAGGTCATATTTCTCTTCAGCTGGCAGAGCCTAGATTCAAATCTGTATCTATCCATTTCTAAACTCATTCTCACCATGTGGCCTGTCTGAAAAAGAGATGAAAAATATGATCCTGTTTTCTATCAATTCCTGAGAGTATTAGGAAGTTCATTGTTTCCTATTTACTTGATATTTCTGTTGTTGTTCAACTGTAGTTGCATAAATTGGAGTGATAGGAGTACAGGGAAATTAGTAAGTGCAGATTACTAAGGCAAAAGAAGAAATCAGAATTGAATCCATAATTCAGTAAAAGATACAGAAAAGTTGATAGTGCACTATACAATTTTGGAAGATAATGGCAATTATTTCTATAGGATTCAGTATCCCAAATTATTACCTTATATCTCCTCTACTCTTTATTGAGTTGGAATAGTGATATTCCCTCTTTCTCTGAACTTTTAAAATTGAACCCATTTAAACTTGAAATGTGGATTCAAAACTATTTTTCTTTATGAAGTGAGGAGAGAAGTAGCTTGTTTTGAATTTCAACCTTGTTGTAAATTTGCTGCATTAATTTCTAGCCAAAGATTTTACAACATTTCAAAAGGAAAGTACATTGTTGGAAAGCTTTTACTACTTAACATATTGAAGAATTAATTGTAATATGATTTCCATAGAAAGGTTAAGTGGCTTTCCCACAAACAATAAGATGTGAATTAGAAAAGAGAAACAACTATTAGCACTCACGATGGGCTCTAAAAGCTTCAGTTTTAAAAAATAAGGGCTGACACATGCCAAGTTGTGATTTCATAAAAATAAATTATTTTCTCCTGTATGAATACCTTGATGTATAGCTATGTTAGAGAAAGGCTTCTGAGAATTTTGAGGAAACTAGGCAAGAAAAAGGAACCATCCCAATAAATGGGAAGGACAGTCAGATAGGGATCTTGGCGAGTCATCTGCTTGGCAGATGTGTGCTTTGGAGTCTGTTAGATGGATGTTTATTTAACATTTATATCTGATGCTCAGTAAATGAATTGTTGTTGCAATGGAAATCTTACAGGGTATTTAAAAGAGTTTAAAGCTTGCTGTGGGAAGTTAAAATTTCTTACAAGATTTTGGCTAAGAACAACCAACAATTCTTAGCTGGTTTTAGGTCTGACAATGGACAATAAAGAGTAATAACACATTTCTTAGTTTTACTTTGGTTGGGTCAGTTATTTAATACCAGAAAGGCACACATATCTTCTGAGAAATCACAGAGTATGGTCTGTGTAAAGATGAACTATAGTAAAAGGGCTAAGTGGTACTGCAGAGGAGAATAGCAAGAGAATAGAATCTGTATGTAATTTGTGCTCTTTGCAACTTCAAGACTGTAACCTTGGGCAGTTTACTTCACTTCCTCATCTGTAAACCGGAGTTAAAGAGAAACTATATTGTGGGGTTGGTGTAAGAATCAAGATATATATGAGTGCCCAGTAGATAGTAGAGATGCAGTAAATTTTTACTCCAACTTGATTGAAATAACAGAGAATTAGAAGGATCCAGGGAATCAGTGGAGAGAACACGTGGCAAGAAACTTTTAATATTTATGATTGATCATTATTTTGTCAATATTGAATGTAATTATTACATACAAAACAGCACAAGCTCAAGTGGTGGAAGACCTGAGTTCTAGTAACAATAGCTACTAACTAGCTGTGTAGATATTAGTCTAGATTTGATTTAAGATACTTTCTAGATCTTACTTTTAATTTTTAAATTATTTCTAAATGACCTTTTAAAATATGAATTTTATAAACAATGTATATTTCATCCATTCACATTTATTACAGAGCATTTAATGAGTACCTAATTCTGCACAAGGCATTGCTTTAAGCCAACTTTCTGACTTGGGTGACTGATGACACAGAATACAGTCAGCCCTCTGTATTCGCAGATTCTGCAACCCTGGATTCAACCAAGCTTGGATCAAAATATTTGAAAGAAAATTCCAGAAAGTTCCAAAAAACAAAACTTGAATTTGCTATGCCCTGGAAACTATTTACATAGCATTTTCATTATATTCACAACTATTTACATAGCATTTACATGCTATTAGGTATTATATGTAATCTAATGATGATGTAAAGTATACAGGAGGATGTGAGTAGATTATACGCAAACACTACAACATTTTGTATGAGGGACTTGAGCATCTGCAGATTTTGGTATCCATGGGGGTCCTGGAACAAATCCCCTATGGATACCAAGGGATGACTGTATAGGAGAAGATAAGTTTAGCTTTGAAAATATTATACTCATGGAATTTATAAGCAGAGTTTATCAGAGAAAATTGGATTCATCTGCTGAAGAGATAGGTCTGTGCTGAAGAAAAATGCTTTGAGATTTGAAACCATGCGTCTAGATGAGCTTTTAGGGTACTCCAACATTTAAAAAATGGGTAACAGAAAATGTGCTCCCAAGGAATTTTAAGAAAGACCTCCTGAGGAGGTGAGGAATTTCAGGAAGGATTTAGGTCATGGAAGCCATGATATGAGAGTTTCTGAAAGAGAGAATGGGCAAATGATGGTGAGGAATAATGTAAAAAGTGAATTAAACGATTTGGGAGTATTTTGATATCTCTAGGAAGGGCAGTCAGTGGAGAAGTCAGAATGGAAAAAAAAATATTGAAGCAAATTGAAGAATGAATAGCTTATTTTAAAAAATCCAGCCAGAGTAAAATGTTGCCTCAGAAAGTTTGGTTGTGAAGGCAGGAAGAGATTGTGCAATATTCTGATGGGAAGCATTGGAGAGAAGGTAAAGAGGATCACAGACATGGAGATTAGATTCCAGATTTAGTATGCGTTGTTTTCCTGGTTCTTTACTATATCCCTTTAAGAAGGATATCCAAACTTTTATTTTACTTTAATGTCTGTGGTTAATGCTCTTCAATCTACTCAACCAACACGTATCTAGTAACACCTCAAGTGTTTCTGCAAGTGCTCTGTAGTGCTTTTGCACTTCACAATGAATTAGGAAGACTTATGGTCAACCAATGATGTAAATAGGTTTGAAGTGTGTGACTTGAATAAGGCAGTGTGTCTTCACAGAATCTACTCTAGGCACATGTTCTTTTTCTGTACAAGAGCAACAAGCAGCTTCCTTGTATGGGAATTTGACCAGGTTCATTTAAAGCTATTATAGTACAGCCCAAGAATTTGGAAGGTTTTCTACAGTGAACTCTGACCTAGTTCACATTTATTTATTAATACATATTAGGCTTTTTCTGGCCTTTTCCTCTGGAATGATTGCAGAAAAGAATGAGCTGTAATGTTTCCCTGTGAGTTCAGCTTTAACCTAATGTGTTGATTTCCAACTCAGAAGAACCAGTGGTTTCGGTGCATTACAGTCCTAATAGTTTTTGAAAACATGGTGATGAACACTGTAAGTGAAGTCTGTGGCCTTCTGATCTAGGTGGTCAACCCCGTAGGAAGGATGCAAATACAAACCTTGTGCTGAGATTCCAGCTCACTTGACTTGCCAGGAGTTTTCTCCAATCTGTTCCCAGGACAACACTGCACCTGCTTCTGGCTTGTGGATATTTGTTTTTCCTGTTGGCAAAAGTATCACTGCTCTTGAATGGGCACAGTTCCTGTCTCCTAGTACTTGCCTCACATCTATTTGTCTTTCTGGAATCTTACATCCCACATTTGTAAGGGCAAATCCACTTTGATGTGTCTGCCAGTCCTCACACTGTGAAGCAGTTTCGTTACTCTCCAAGTTCTGAGACATCTAGATAAGAAGGCAACTCCTATTGGATACCTTTTAAAAGAGAGAATCTGTTCACTTTGGAATTTTCAACAACACTTATCTTTATAAGGAAGAAACTCAAATATAAAAGAACTGTAATTCATACTCAGTTTATCACAGTCAACAAATTGCTGAAGCTGACTCAAACGGTACCAGTTAAGAGGCCTATGTGAAGGCTGTGAAAATAATATGCATCTAGTTAAATGCTGTGTCCTTTTGAAATTTGAATTATAACTCAGCAAAGGCAGACTTGGAGAAGCTTAGCGTATACAATTGCAGCCAAATCTGACAGGATTAGAAAAACTGATAGATTTGCTTTTCTCTAACCAATTCAGTTTGGTCAGTGAATTTCTTATTTTAACTCATGTGTTAATAGTCAACCTTTACTGTACATGAAGCACTGTGAAGGGCTACAGAACAATGGAGGTATTGGCCTCTGTTTAAAAAGAATGAGGGCTTCCCTGGTGGCGCAGTGGTTGAGAGTCCGCCTGCCGATGCAGGGGACGTGGGTTCGTGCCCTGGTCCGGGAGGATCCCACATGCTGCGGAGCGGCTGGGCCCGTGAGCCACGGCCACTGGACCTGCGCGTCCAGAGCCTGTGCTCCGCAACGGGAGAGGCCACAACAGTGAGAGGCCCGCGTACGGCAAAAAAATAAATAAATAAATAAATAAATTAAAAGAATGATCTATTTTTTAGACTCTCATGTAATATTGAAGGGGTCTGCAAGAACATAAAGAAAAAGAATAACTGTGAGTAAGGAGAGGTAATCATGGTATTTTGGGGTGGTCAAAATATACATTATTAAGGGATGGGTGTCTTAGCACTGACAATGCTGAGATAAATTCTTAGATATTCTCAGAAACCCTTGTTCCATGTAGTCTATAAGGATGTAACAGAGATGAAGATGGAGCTCTCTGAGATGGGCAGTGGGTATCAGAGTGAGAGGAAGGAATGGGTGCCTTCATTCCATTTTTTTCAAATGTTGCTAGTTATTACACTCTCGAGCATAGGTTGAAGGTAGCAAGACAGTTGGAAATATGAAAGGGTAGTGTAAATCTATTATTTTCTCATTACTTACTATTTCCTCATTATTTGCTCAAGTTCAGTTACAGTTATAATGTTTACCTTGGGAGTTTGTCACTGTTTCACTTTGAAAAATGAATTAAGTTTACAAATTGGTTTTGGCATGAAATTAATGCAATTTTAAAGTTAAGAATGATCTATTCCAACTCTCACTTTTATTGATGATGAAATCGAGGTCCAGAGAGACTGAGTGACTGGTCCAGGGATACACAAAAATCTGTTGGCTGAGAAAGTAACAAACTGGTATTCTGACTCCATCTAGCATTCTTTCCACTGCTTCGTATCACCACACATCCAAAATTATTTATTTGTGTATGAGTGTGTGTGTGTGTGTGTGTGTGATGTGCCGCAAAGGTGCACATAATGTTGTATATGGCCCCTGACACTAGTGCAGGAGACGTCCTGCTGTCAAGATAGCTTCTGCTTAAAGTGCTAACCTAAATAGTATTGGGGAGCTATAAACCAACATGAAACCATACTTGAAAATGTGAGTACGTACCACTTTTCTGCCTCTAGATTTTTCACTAAACCTTTCTGTATACAAATACAGATTTACTTTAAGGAAAAAATAGTCATGGCTTTTAGCCTTTATATCTACGGTTTTCTTTGTTCTTTTTCTTCTATCGCTCCCTCCCTCCCTTCCTTTTTTTCTTTTTTTCTATTGGTGATCATGATGATTTCTCAAGCCCATACAAGCCATTGTACCACAAAACATAACGTTATATTCATAGTGAGTTTGAGGACATAGTATGGAGGGGGAAACATACAATAGCATCTCCTGTTGTACCAAACACTTAATTTTACAGGGTATTTTCTCACATATTACCTCATATAATCTACACAGTACTTTGTGTCCTTTAATCCCATTTTTAAATTTTAATTCCATTTTATAACTTATAGAAATTGAGTATCAAAGAGGGAGAGCAACTTGTCTAAGTCTAACCTGGTATCTAGCAACAGAACTGGTGGCCGGCGTATATTTGTTGCTTTTGTTGGTGCTCATACAGCCTCATGCTCTGCAGAGTCCCCATAATGAGGATTTCATGCCTGGCAGCAGCCTTTGCACTAACTTCTGGCAATTTAGTGAGGCACAAGGCGAGTGTGTCTATCACCCTCCTCCTTTTCTGGCTACATGGTGAATTTGTGGTGTGTATTCTTAAAGTCCCCTCCTTCCATCAGGTTCCTTGAGTTCCTAGGGGGCCCTCAGTGGGTCTAATACAGGCTGCACCTCAACTACACTTTGGTAGTGCTTCTTTCTTCATCTTTTCTAGAACATTTCCTATCCCCTCACCCCCAGTTTCCTCATTTTCCAAGGGCAATTGGGTCAAGGTATTAATGACTATTTTAATTATCTCAAATAACATATTTGTATTCTTAAAATGGTCCTTTTTTTAAAGAATGAGGACTATATCATGATGTGAATTTCCTGCAATTTCCTGAATCAAATAACAGGGGAGCTATTTGGAGTGAGCATCAGCCTCTCCTGTCCATTGTTAGAGATTTTTCTAGCTATCTACCTCAAGAGGCAAAAACAGAGGCATTATCATTCATTTTGGGGAAGGCTACCAGGATCATCTCTTCTTTTAATCTGATAATTCCTAGAAATGATATTGTGAGATACATAGCCCTTACTTTAGCGTTCCCATAAATCATGGCTGTGGAAAAAAAAGTGGAGTCTCTCTTCCCCCTACAGATAATGGTTAAGACAAAATATTTTATCTCTATTTTAGCTAAAATTGTGGCATTATGAAATTTCTTTATTGTGTGGAGATGAAAGAGAAAGGTATGGTAAGATCATTCAGTATATGTCTATATTTGTAGGGAGTGGGAAGGTGTGGTTGGCAGAGTAATGACCCCCAAAGATGCCCATGCCTTAATCTTCAGAACCTGTGAATATGTTACTTTACATGCCAGATGTGGTTAAGATTAAAGACAGTGAGAAGGAGAGATCATCTTAGATTATTTGGTTGGTTCCAGTGTAATCACACAAGTTCTTAAATGCAGAGAATCTTTCTTGGCTACATTAAACAAAAGAGATAGCAGCATGAGAATGATTCAGCCTGAAGTTACTGGCTTTAAAGATGGAGGAAGGGGTCATGTACCAAGGAATGTCAGTAGCCTCTAGAAGATGGAAAAGGCAAGGAAAAAATTCTCCCCTAGAGCCCCTAGAAATTAACACAGCCCAGGTGATACCTTGATTTTAAGCCCAGTGATACCTATGTTGAGATTTGAACTTCAGGACTGTAAAAGAAGGATATTGGAAAAAAAGTAACTGACATGTTAAGTGAATACAATCCAGTGAGGTTAATAAAAAAAAGTTAACATTTTTATAATGCCTATTATGCACCAGACACTTTTCTAAGAATAAAACTTTCAAGAACCAAATGTCTCCTTTTTCTTAACCTAATTTTGCAAAAGAAAAACTTCGTTAATTTGTTCAAGGTCATACAGCTGGTGTGTGGTGGAGCTAGGATTTGAACTCAGACCATATGGCTTCAGAGTCTTAGGTTTAGAATCAAGTTACAGTGTTCATGTTCTTAACGACTACACCAAAATATATCACTGCTCTCATTTTGGCAAAAGCAAAGTGCCAAGAAGTTTGTTTTCTTTCCCAGATTTACAGAGCCAGTGGAAAACCTATGACCACTCCATTTTGTCAGAAAAGCCTTTTTCTTCCTTCCTCTCTTCCTCCTTCCCTCCTATCTCTTTCTTCCTTTTTTCTTCTTTATTCTTTCTTCCTTCCTTTCTTCTCTCTTTCTTTTGAAAAAACAGTACAGTTTGGCATAAGTATAATTCTTCATTAACTTTTTTATCTCAGTGTTGGAAAAGGGGAAACTTTTCTGCTGAAACTGTATTCCTAGTTCATTAGAAGTCTATGATCAAATAGTTTGTTGGAATTTTAGTCATGTTGCATTTTCTATTAACCCATCTTTTTTCCTTAAATAAAATATAAATGGTTTTAAATTATGCAAATATTTCATGCTTCTTTGTAAACTATTTTTTAGATACAAGATATAGAATGAAAACTATCACCTCACATTTACCACCCAGAGACAACCATTTTCAGTGTTTCTTTTCTGCCTCCCTCTTTCTCTGGGCATACTTTTACATGGTTGAAATCCAAGTATATCTTTCAATGGCAGTGTAGTATTTTATCTTAAGTAATATATAGGCATACCTTGGAAATATTGTAGATTTAGTTCCAAATCACCACAATAAAGAAAATATTGCAATAAAGCAAGTTACATGAAATTTTTGGTTTCCCAATGCACATAAAACTTATGTTTATACTATACTGTAGGCTATTAAGTACACAAGGCCATTATGTATTAAAAATAATGTACATTTCTTAATTTAAGAATACTTTATTGCTTAAAAATCATAACCATCACCTGAGCCTTTAGTGAATTGTAATCTTTTTGCTGGTGGAAGGTCTTGCCTCAATGTTGATATCTGCTGACTGATCAGGACAGTTGTTGAAGATTGGTATAGCTGTGGCAATTTCTTAAAATAAGACAACAGTGAAGTTTTCCACATTGATACACTCTTCCTTTCATGAACAGTTTCTCTGTAGCATGCAATGCTGTTTGATAGCATTTTACCCACAGTAGAACTTCTTTCAAAATTTAAGTTAATTTTCTCAAAACTTGCTTAGTTTTATCAACTAAGTTTATGTAATATTCTAAGTCCTTTGTTGTCTTTTCAACACTCTTCACAGCATCTTCACCAGGAGTAGCTTCCATCTCAAAAAACCACTTTCTTTGCTCATCCGTAAGAAACAACTCCTCATCCATTAAAATTTTATCACGAGATTACAGCAATGCAGTCACATGTTCAGGATCCACTTCTAATTCTAGTTCTCTTGCTATTTCTACCTCTGCAGTGACTCCCTCCACTGAAGTCTTGAACCTCTCAAAGTCGTCCATGAGGGTTGGAATCAACTTCTTTGAAACTTCTGTTAAATATGGATATTTTGACCTCTTTACATGAATCATAAATGTTCTTAATGACATCTAGAACGGTGAATCCTTTCTAGAAGGTTTCATTTGACTTTGCCCAGATCCATTAGAGGAATCACTATCTATGGCAGCCATAGTCTTATGAAATGGATTTCTTAAATAATACTTAAAAGTCAAAATTACTCCTTGATCCATGAGCTGTAGAACGGATGTTGTGTTAGCAGTAATAAAAACACCATTAATCTCACTGTAATCTCCATCAAAGCTTTTTGGGTAACCACGTACATTGACAGTGTACTAACCTTCTCAGCGTGAAGCTAAACAAAACAAAGTAATTTTCACACACTTATTTCATAGACAACAACATCCCTCACTTAAGATGCAATCAATCATAAAGGGGCATTACTTATGGACTTTAACTGAACCAGAAGCCAAGTTGATGTATTTCATGAAGAAACTGAATATGGGAGAAAAATAATGCAAACTTGGATGTTGCTAATGAGGACAAATAAAGAAATGGTCAGTTTACCAAGATCTTGAAATACAACAAAATAGACTGAGAATTAAAAAATTCACATCTAGAGAGTTATTTTCTTTTATATTTATTTTAGCTGCTTTTTTGTTTGCTTGTATTTTTTGCCTCTTAATTATTATTACTTACTGAAGCAAGAGTATAGAATTGTCATTATAATAAAAGGTCTGTCTGTTAACTCTGTGGATCTGGTTTTAATCTTGGACTCTTGCTTTAAGCAGACTTTCCGTTTTGCTGTGTTGCATTTTGCTTTGTTTTGGCAGACCCTAACACAGCATTGTACATGTCTTGGAGATGTTAGACTAACGGTTTGCAGTATAGGCTCTGGGAACAGATATGTGTTAAAAATCACAGCTATTACATTTACCAACGTGTATCTTTAGGCAAGGTATCTAACTCTTTAAAGTTTCTGTTTCCTTATCTATGAAACTGAGATAATAATAGAATCTGCATTTTATGGTTGAGGGAAAATTAAATGAAGCATTGCAAACTCTTAAGGACAGTGCCTAATAATAATAGCAATAATAACAAATAATAGTTGTTACTATCATCATTCCCATCATCCCCGTCATTATAATCTTTTTACCCCTCTGATTGTTTGTAATATGAGTTATTTCTGCTCCAAGTATAAAGCTCTGGAACCCTACCCCTCACTTCCTTGTCTTTCTTTTTTAATTATAAATCAGAATATTTAATTTTTAATAGATCTTTATTGAAGTATAATTGCTTCACAATACTGTGTTAGTTTCTGTTGTACAACAAAGTGAATTAGCCATATGCATACATATATCCCCATATCCCCTCCCTCTTAAGCCTCCCTCCCACCCTCCCTATCCCACGTCTCTAGGTCATCACAAAGCACTGAACTGATCTCCCTGTGCTATGCAGCTGCTTCCCACTAGCTATTTTACTTTCAGTAGTGTATATATGTCGATGCTACCCTCACTTTGCCCCAGCTTCCCCCTTAACCCTCCCTTGCCCTCAAGTCCATTCTCTATGTCTACGTCTTTATTCCTTCCCTACTACTGTAGGTTTATCAGTACCACTTTTTTTTGAATTTTTGAATTTATTTAATTTATTTTTTATACAGCATGTTCTTATTAGTCATCAGTTTTATACACATCAGTGTATACATGTCAATCCCAATCTCCCAATTCATCACAACACCATCCCCAACCCCCGCAGCTTTCCCCTCTTGGTGTCCATACGTTTCTTCCCTACATCTGTGTCTCAGCTTCTGCCCTGCAAACCAGTTCTTCTGTACCACTTTTCTAGGTTCCACATACATGCATTAATATACAATATTTGATTTTCTCTTTCTGACTTACTTTACTCTGTATGACAGTCTCCAGATCCATCCATGTCTCAACAAACGACTCAATTTCTTTCCTTTTTATGGCTAATATTCCATGTATATATGTACCATATCTTCTTTATCCATTCATCTGTCGATGGGCATTTAGGTTGCTTCCATGTCCTGGCTATTGTAAATAGTGCTGCAATGAACATAGGGGTTCATGTGTCTTTTTCAATTATGGTTTCTCTGGGTATATGCCCAGTAGTGGGATCGTTGGAATATATGGTAATTCTATTTTTAGTTTTTTAAGGAACCTCCATACTGTTCTCCATAGTGGCTGAATTAATTTACATTCCCACCAACAGTGTAAGAGGGTTCCCTTTTCTCCACACCCTCTCCAGCATTTGTTGTTTGTAGATTTTCAGATGATGCCCAATCTAATTTGTATGAGGTGATAGCTCATTATAGTTTTGATTTGTGTTTCTTTACTAATTAGTGATGTTGAGCAGCTTTTCATATGCTTCTTGGTCATCTGTATGCCATCTTTGGAGAAATGTCTATTTAGGTCTTCTGCCCATTTTTGGATTGGGTTATTTGTTTCTTTAATATTGAGCTGCATGAGCTGTTTATATATTTTGGAGATTAATCCTTTGTCCGTTGATTCATTTCCGAATATTTTCTCCCATTCTGAGGGTTGTCTTTTTGTCTTGTTTATGGTTTGCTTTGCCGTGCAAAAGCTTTGAAGTTTCATTAGGTCCCATTTGTTTATTTTTGTTTTTATTTCCATTACTCTAGGAGGTGGGTTAAAAAAGATCTTGCTGTGATTTATATCAAAGAGTGTTCTTCCTATGTTTTCCTCTAAGAGTTTTATAGTGTCTGGTCTTATATTTAGGTCTCTAATCCATTTTGAGTTTATTTTTGTGTATGGCATTAGGAAGTGTTCTAATTTTATTCTTTTACATGTAGCTGTCCAGTATTCCCAGCACCACTTATAGAAGAGACTGTCTTTTCTCCATTATATATCCTTACCTCCTTTGTCAAAGATTAGTTGACCATAGGTATGTGGGTTTATCTCTGGGGTTTCTATCTTGTTCCATTGATCTATGTTTCTGTTTTTGTGCCAGGACCACATTCTCTTGATTACTGTAGCTTTGTAGTTTAGTCTGAAGTCAGGGAGTCTGATTCCTCCAGCTCTGTTTTTTTCCTTCAAGACTGCTTTGGCTATTTGAGATCTTTTGTGTCTCCATACAGATTTTAAGAATTTTTTGTTCTAGTTCCATAAAAAAATGCCATTGGTAATTTGATAGGGATTGCATTGAATCTGTAGATTGCTTTGGGTAGTATAGTCATTTTCACAATATTGATTTTTCCAATCCAAGAACATAGTATATCTCTCCATCTGTTGGTATCATCTTTAATTTCTTTCATCAGTGTCTTATAGTTTTCTGCATACAGGTCTTTTGTCTCCTTAGGTACGTTTATTCCTAGGAATTTTATTCTTTATGTTGCAATGGTAAATGGGAGTGTTTCCTTAATTTCTCTTTCAGATTTTTCATCAGTAGTGTCTAGGAATGCAAGAGATTTCTGTGCATTAATTTTCTATCCTGCAACTTTACCAAATTCATTGATTAGTAGTTTTCTGGTGGCATTTTTAGGATTCTCTATGTATAGAATCATGTCATCTGCAAACAGTGACAGTTTTACTTCTTCTTTTCCAAGTTATATTCCTTATATTTCTTTTTCTCCTCTGATTGCTGTGGCTAGGGCTTCCAAAACTATATTGAATAATAGTGGTGAGAGTGGACATCCTTGTCTTGTTCCTGATCTTAGAGGAAATGCTTTCAGATTTTCACTATTGAGAATGATGTTTGCTGTGGGTTTGTCGTATATGGCCTTTATTATGTTGTGGTAGGTTCCCTCTATGCCCACTTTCTGGAGAGTTTTTGTTTGTTTGTTTGTCTTTTTTGTGGTACGCGGGCCTCTCACCGTTGTGGCCTCTCCCGTTGCGAAGCAACAGGCTCCGGACGCGCAGGCCCAGCGGCCATGGCCCACGGGCGCAGCTGCTCCGCAGCATGTGGGATCCTCCAGGACTGGGGCACAAACCCGCGTCCCCTGCATCGGCAGGTGGGCTCTCAACCACTGAGCCACCAGGGAAGCCCTGGAGAGTTTTTATCATAAATGGGTGTTGAATTTTGTCAGAAGTTTTTCTGCATCTAGTGGGATGATCATATGGTTTTTATTCTTCAATTTGTTAATATGGTGTATCACATTGATTGATTTCCATATATTGAAGAATCCTTACATCACTGGGATAAATCTCACTTTATCATGGTGTATGATCCTTTTAATGTGTTGTTGGATTCTGTTTGCTAGTATTTTGTTGAGGATTTTTACATCTATATTCATCAATGATATTGGTCTGTAATTTTCTTTGTTTGTAGTATCTTTGTCTGGTTTGGTATAAGGGGGATGGTGGCCTCACAGAATGAGTTTGGGAGTGCTCCTTCTCTGCAATATTTTGGAAGAGTTTGAGAAGGATAGGTGTTAGCTCTTCTCAAAATGTTTGATAGAATTCACCTGTGAAACCATCTGGTCCTGGACTTTTGTTTGTTGGAAGATTTTTCATCACAGTTTCAATTTCATTACTTGTGATTGGTCTGTTCATATTTTCTATTTCTTCCTGGTTCAGTCTTGGAAGATTATACCTTTCTAAGAATTTGTCCATTTCTTCCAGGTTGTCCATTTTATCAGCATAGAGTTGCTTGTAGTAGTCTCTTAGGATGTGTTGTATTTCTGCAGTGTCCATTGTAACTTCTCCGTTTTCATTTCTAATTTTATTGATTTGAGTCCTCTCCCTCTTTTTCTTGATGAGTCTGGCTAATGGTTTATCAATTTTGTTTATCTTCTCAGCGAACCAGATTTTAGTTTTATTGATCTTTGCTATCGTTTTGTTTGTTTCTATTTAATTTATTTCTGCTGTGATGTTTATGATTTCTTTCCTTCTACTAACTTTGGGTTTTGTTTGTTCTTCTTTCTCTAGTTCCTTTAGGTGTAAGGTTAGATTGTTTATTTGAGACTTTTCTTGTTTCTTCAGGTAAGCTTGTATAGCTGTAAACTTCCCTCTTAGAACTGCTTTTGGTGCATCCCATAGGCTTTGGATCATCGTGTTTTCATTGCCATTTGTCTCTAGGTATTGTTTTATTTCTTCAGTGATCCCTTAGTTATTTAGTAATGTATTGTTTAGCCTCCATGTGTTTGTGTTTTTTACGTTTTTTCCCCTGTAATTCATTTCTAATCTCATAGCATTGTGGTCAGAAAAGATGCTTGATATGATTTCAATTTCCTTAAATTTACTGAGGCTTGATTTGTGACCCAAGATGTGATCTCTCCTGGAGAATGTTCTGTGCGCACTTGAGAAGAAAGTGTAATCTGCTGGTTTTGGGTGGAATGTCCTATAAATATCAACTAAATCTACCTGGTCTGTTGTGTCATTTAAAGCTTCTGTTTCCTTATTTATTTTCATTTTGAATGATCTGTCCATTGGTGTAAGTGAGGTGTTAAAGTACCCCACTATTATTGTGTTACTGTCGATTTCCTCTTTTATAGCTGTTAGCAGTTGTCTTATGTATTGAGGTGCTCCTATGTTGGGTGCAGATGGGAGTGGCATGATATACTTAAAGTGATGAAAGGGAAGAACCTACAACCAAGTTTACTCTACCTGGCAAGGATCTCATTCAGATTCGATGGAGAAATCAAAAGCTTTACAGACAAGCAAAAGCTAAGAGAATTCAGCACCACCAAACCAGCTCTACAACAAATGCTAAAGGAACTTCCCTACGTGGGAAACACAAGAGAAGAAAAGGACCTACAAAAACAAACCCAAAACAATTAAGAAAATGGTCATAGGAACATACATATTGATAATTACCTTAAAGATGAATGGATAAAATGCTCCAACCAAAAGACACAGGCTCATTGAATGGATACAAAAATACCCATATGTATGCTATTTACAAGAGACCCACTTCAGACCTAGGGACACATACTGACTGAAAGTGGTGGGATGGAAAAAGTTATGCTCTGCAAATGGAAATCAAAAGAAAGCTGGAGTAGCAATACTCATATCAGATAAAATAGACTTTAAAATAAAGAATGTTACAAGAGAGAAGGAAGGACACTACATAATGATCAAGGGATCAATCCGAGAAGAAGATATAACCATTTATTTTTTAAGATTCCATATATATGTGTTAGCATACGGTATTTGTTTTTCTCTTTCTGACTTACTTCACTCTGTATGACAGACTTATCCTTCGCAACATTCACTCATTCATCAACAAACATTTATCTAGAGCAAAATAGATTAAATCTGGATGCAAGGATGTTATATGTCTGTGAGAGAAGATAGATAATGAACACATAAGCCACTAAATATTCAGTATGTCAGATGGTCTTAAGTGTTATGGAGAAAAATGAAACAGAGCAAGGGAGACAGGGAGGGCCAGAGGTGGGAGTGGGGGTGCCATGGGAGAAAGATATGTTGTTATTTATACAAAGTGGTAAAAACCTCTGACAAAGGATATTTGAGCTATCTTGAATGGAATGAAAGATAAGGAAAAGTAACATTCTCAGTCAAGGAAACATGACTGCCTGTTCAAGAACCAGCAAGACAGGCTGTGTGGTGGACAGAGAGAGTAATCAAATGGAAGAGTGACAGGAGATGAAGTCAAAAATGGGGGGTGGGCACATTATGCAGGGGCTTGTAGGCCATTGTCAGGGCTTTGATTTTTACCCTGGGTAACATAGAAAACCACTGGACTGTAGTGAACAGAAGAATGGGCAAAGGCAGAAGTGGAGAATCAGGGGAGGCTATTTCAGTATCCTAGGTGAGAATGTGATGACTTAGACCAAGAGATAGCAGCAGTGATAGTGATAGAGAATTGGTTGGAATATGAAAAAATATGTGTTTGCATGCCATTTAATATATCATGATATATAATTTATATACATTTATCTAATACATATATTTGTATAATATATTTAATATAGAGAGATATATGATTCTCATCAATTTTTGTGGTTGTACAGCAATGTGTCTGAACTCAGAGTTTGAATCTCACACCCACTAGACAGCATGATGTCAGGAGGAATATTAGCAAGTAGGAAACAGATATATTTCAAACGTTTGACAACCTTGCCAGTGGCAAGTCTTATAGCATTTATTACCTTAAATATTTCATTATACCCATTTTGTGATTCATATTAGTTCCTCAGAACATACACTGACAGCCAGCTCTAGATATATTATGCCTCTTTTTTTTAATGAGAATTTTTTTCTTTCTTTCTTTTTTTCAATGTATACCCTTTTTTCACTCTGGACTTTGTATCATATACAGGTAATTTCAACTAAAAACATTATTAAACAAAACAGATACAGAAAGACATACAATCAAATGCATGACTTAATGAATTGTAAAATAAATATCCTTCCAGAATATATCAGGTAAAGAAATAAAGCTTTGCCAACCACTCTAGAAACCCTTTAATTTCTGGTCATAACCCCTTTATTCCTCCCTTAAATAACCACTATCCTGACTTTTAGAGTGATGACTTCCTTGCATTTCTTTCTTTTTATTTTTCCTTTATATATATATATATATATATATATATATATTTTTATATATATATATCTTGCATTTTTAAGTTGAGGTAACAATTTATAACATTATATAAGTTTCACATGTACAACATTATATTTTGACTTCTGTATACACTGTAGCATGCTCATCAACAAAAGTTTAATTTCCATTCCTCACCATACAGTTGACTCCCTTTACTCATTTTGTTCTTCCGCATCTCTCTTCCTCTGGTAACCACTACTTTGTTCTCTGTATCAATGTGTTTGTTTTTGTTTGGTTTCATTTGTTCACTTATTTTATTTTACTTTTTAAAATATTATATGTATGAGTGAAATCATGCAGTATTTGTCTTTCTCCATCTGACTTATTTCATTTAGTGTAATGTCTTCAAGATCCACCCATGTTGTCACAAATGGATGCAGGAATGGTACAACATCCACAAATCAATCAATATGATGCACCATATTAACAAAATGAAAGATAAAAATTATATGATTTTCTCAATAGATGCAGGAAAAGCATTTGTCAAGACTTAACACCTATTTATAATAAAAACTCTCAATAAAATAGGTATAGAAGTAATGTATCTCAACATAATAAAGAACATATATGACAAACCCACAGTTAATATCACACTAAATGGTGAAAAACTGAAAGCTATCCCTCTATGATCAGGGATAAAAAAGGATGCCCACTTTCACCACTTTTACTCAACATAGTATTGGAAATCCTAGACAGAGCAATTAGGCAAGAAAAAGAAATTAAAAACACACAAATTGGAAAGGAAGAAGTAAAATTGTCACCATTTTGCATGACATAATTTTATGTAGAGAAATCCCAAAAGACTCCACCAAAAAACTATTAGAAATAATAAATGAATACTGTACATTTGCAGGGTAGAAAAACAATATACAAATATCTCTTATGTTTCTATACATTAACAATGAACTAGGAGAAAGAGAAATTAAGAAAATAATCCCATTTACAATTATTACAAAAAGAATAAAATACCTAGGGATAAATTTAACCCATAAGGTGAAAGACTTGTAAACTGAAAACTTTAAGACATTATTGAAAGAAATTAAAGAAGACAAAGAAATAGATATTTAGTTTTCATGGACTGAAAGAATTAACATTGTTAAAATGTCTATATTATCTAAAGCAATCTACAGATTCAATGCATCCCTTATCAAAATCCCAGTGACACTTTTTACAGAAATAGAGCAAAAAATCCTAAAATTTATATGGAACCATGAAAAAACCCTAATAGCCAAAGCAATCCTGAGAAAAAAGAACAAAGCTGAAGATATCACACTCCGTGATTTCAAATTGTGCTACAAAGCTACTGTAATCAAAACAGCATGATATCAGCAGAAAAACAGATATACAGATCAATGGAACAGAACAGAAAGCCCAGAAATAAACCCATATGTATATGGACAATTAATTTATGACAAAGGAACATTGAACATACAATGGAGAAAAGATAGTCTCCTCAATAAATGGTGTTGGGAGGGCTTCCCTGGTGGCGCAGTGATTGAGAGTCCACCTGCCGATGCAGGGGACATGGGTTTGTGCCCCAGTCCGGGAAGATCCCACATGACACGGAGCAGCTGAGCCCATGAGCCATGGCTGCTGAACCTGTGCATCCGAAACCTGTGCTCCGCAACGGGAGAGGCCACAGCAGTGACAGGCCCATGTACCGCAAAAAAAAAAAAAAAAAAAAAAAGAATGAAACTAGAGCACCATTTTACACAATACTAAGAAATCAACTCAAAATAAAGACTTGTTAGAAGAAGACTTGTTAGGCAGAACACTCTATAACATAAACCACAGCAAGATCCTTTTTGACCCACCTCCTAGAGAATGGAAAAAAAACAAAAATAAACAAATGGGACCTAATGACACTTAAAAGCTTTTGCACAGCAAAGGAAACCATAAACAAGATGAAAAGACAACCCTCAGAATGGGAAGAAATACTTGCAAATGAAACAACTGACAAAGGATTAATCTCCAAAATTTACAAGCAGCTCATACAGCTCAGTATCAAAAAAAAACCCAATCCAGAAATGGGCAGAAGACCTAAATAGACATTTCTCCAAAGAAGATATACAGATTGCCAACAAACACATGAAAGGATGCTCAACATTACTAATCATTAGAGAAATGCAAATTAAAACTACAGTGAGGTATCACCTCACACCAGTCAGAATGGCCATCAACAAAATATCTACAAACAATAAATGCTGGAGAGGGTGTGGAGAAAAGGGAACCCTCTTGCACTGTTGGTGGGAATGTAAATTGATACAGCCACTCTGGAGAACACTATGAAGGTTCCTTAAAAAACTACAAATAGAACTACCATATGACCCAGCAATCCCACTACTTGGCATATACCCTGAGAAAACCATAATTCAAAAAGAGTCATGTACCACAATGTTCATTGCAGCTCTATTTACAATAGCCAGGACATGGAAGCCACCTAAGTGTCCATCAACAGATGAATGGATAAAGAAGATGTGGCACATATATACAATGGAATATTACTCAGCCATAAAAAGAAATGAAATTGAGTTATTTGTAGTGAGGTGGATGGACCTAGATTCTGTCATACAGAGTGAAGTAAGTCAGAAAGAGAAAAACAAATACCATACGCTAATACATATATATGGAATCTAAAAAAAAAATGGTTATGAAGAACCTAGGGGCAGGATGGGAATAAAGACACAGACTTACTAGAGAATGGACTTGAGGACACGGGGAAGGGGAAGGGGAAGTTGGGACAAAGTGGGAGAGTGGCATGGACTTATATATACTACCAAATGTAAAACAGATAGCTAGTGGGAAGCAGCCACGTAGCACAGGGAGATCAGCTCGGTGCTTTGTGACCACCTAGAGGGGTGGGATAGGGAGGGTGGGATGGAGGGAGATGCAGGCAGGAAGAGATACGGGGATATATGTATATGTATAGCTGATTCACTTTGTTATAAAGCAGAAACTAACACACCACTGTAAAGCAATTATACTCCAATAAAGATGTTTAAATAAATAAATAAATAAAAATAAAGACTTGAATGTAAAGCTTGAAAGCATAAAACTCCTAGAAGAATAGATAGGCAGTACATTCTTTGACATCAGTTTTAGCAGTATCTTCCTAGATATGTCTCCTTGGGCAAGGGAAACAAAAGCAAAAATAAACAAGTGGGACTACATCAAGCTAAAAATCTTCTGCACAGCAAAGGAAACCATCAACACAACGAAAAGACAACCTACTGAATGGGAGAAGACATTTGCAAATCTTATATCTGATATAGGGTTAATATCTAAAATATATAAAGAACTCATACAATTCAACAACAAAAACCCAACAACCTGATTTTAAAATAGGCAGAGGGTCTGAATAGACATTTTTCCAAAGGAGACATACAGGTGGCCAACAGGCACAGGAAAGATGCTCAACATCCCTAAGGGAAATGCAAATCAAAACTATAATGAGATATCACCTCATGCCCATTAGAATGTCTGTTATCGAAAAGGCAAGAAATAACAAGTGTTTGGGAAGATGTGAAAAAAGGGAACTCTCATACACTGTTGGTGAAAATGTAAATTGGTACAGCAACTATGGATAACATTATGTATATTCCTCAAAAAATTAAGCATGAAACTGCCATATAATCCAGCTATTCCACTTCTGGTTATTTATCCGAAGAATATGAAAACACTAATTCAAAAAGATATATGCATCCCTGTGTTCATCACAGCATTATTTACATTAGGGAAGATATGGAAACAATCTCAGTGTCCAGGGATGAATGGATAAAGAATAGTAGTATATGTATACAATGAAATACTACTCAGGCACAAAAAAGATGAACTATTGTCATTTGAGGCTTCTTTTCTGTATCTCCAATAACCCTCTTTCTGCTCTTTGTTATCCCAGATTCCCTAGTTTGTTGTCTCAATCAAGACTCCATTTCTTAAAGGTATCAGTCATTCAATAAACACTTGTTGACTGCCTGAAGGACTGATCAAGGACCAATTATTGATAATATATAATAATGGCTTCAGGGGCTGACAGTATACCAAGGAACAAAAGACAGTAGAATAAAGTAAGATAATAATTTGTAATAAACGTTTATAAAGCTAAAAATGGGAACACAGGGGAGAAACATCACTCAGGGGGACTGGTATTGGAGCTGTCAGGAGAGCTTCCCAAATTAAATTCTAAAATATAAGTAGGGGTTAGATAAATGATGGCAAAGATCTGGGGAAAAGGGTACATAATTTGATTTAACATGATTTTTCTTTCTTGAGTGTCAAAACAATCTTTTAACCACCTTTAATACGGTAGCTTCCCACTGTAAAGGTAGCTGAAGTTTATGCCTTATTTTTATAATTCCCTTTCACCAAAACTTCTTGGTAAAGTGCAGAATAAAAAGAAACAAAGGAATGAGTATAAATAAAAGAGATTCAGTAGAACAAAAGATATCACACAAAGTCAGTGGTTCTTAATGGAATGAGGGAAGGATTTGACACCCAGGAGATATTTGGCATTGTCTGGTGAAAATTTTCAATTATTACAACCTGGGGGTGTGGTTTGCTAATGGAATCCAGTGGGTACAGTACAGGGATTCTGCAAAACATTTTGCAAGGTACAGGACAGCTGCCCACAACAAAACAGTTACCTAGTTCAAAATGTCAATAGTTATGGAAGTTGCAAAGTCCAGCGCTAAGCCAATAATTGAGAATTATATCACCATCTTTTTAATATAACCTTATAAGTAGCTGTAAAACCAACCAGTGGCCTTCATTTTTTTGTTTCCAGTAGCTGTTGCTTGCTCTTTTGTTCTTTTAGAATGTCCTTCTACTTTTAGTTTTTCAATTGATTCTTTTTTTAAAATTTAATTTTATTTTTTTTATACAGCAGGTTCTTATTAGTTATCTGTTTTATACATATTAATGTATATATGTCAATCCCAATCACCCACTTCAGCCCACCACACCCCCCTTGCTTTCCCCCCTTGGCATCCATATGTTTGTTCTTTATATCTGTGTCTCTATTTCCGCTTTGCAAACCGGTTCATCTGTACCATTTTCTAGATTCCACATACATGTGTTAACATATGATATTTGTTTTTCTCTTTCTGACTTACTTCACTCTATATGACAGTCTCTTGGTCCATCCATGTCTCTACAAATGAACCAATGTCTTTCCTTTTTATAGCTGAGTAATATTCCATTGTATATATGTACCACATCTTCTTTATCCATTCATCTGTTGATGTGCATTTAGGTTGCTTCCATGACCTGGCTGTTGTAAATAGTGCTTCAATGAACATTGGAGTGCATGTGTCTTTTTGAATTATGGTTTTCTCTGGGTATATGCCCAGGCTTCCACTTTTTTTTTTTTTTTTGGTTGTTGTTTGTTAACAATTTTAGTATTCTTCTCTCATCATCATTTATCTTTGCTCTTCATCATCCTCTAACCACCTGGCTCCCATTCCTTTAGGCCTCAGGATTCTCCTCCAAGAATGTCCCAGACTGGAAAACTATTGAGCCCCTGAAGGCCCTTCTGACATTCTTGTTTTAGTTGAACATGAGCAGATCCTGGGAGATACACTTCCATGGTTTTCCAGTTGAACTGGAAGTTATTGCTTTTTGACTTCCAGCATGATTATGCTGAAGTCATTCACCACATTAAGTAGAGAAATGTTTTGTCTTACCCTCTTAATTTCCATTGAGGGGGCTGGTGATAGTAAGAATTATGGGAATGACTTTTTGATGATTCCTAGACCTTAAATAGGTACAATTTGAGTGAACTTAAATAGACTTGGATGTTTAAGGTACACAGATTGTATTATAGGCCTTGTGATGAGGCATTTATGTGGTGTAATGAAGACACATCTGAGAGGTTCTGTGTAGCAAGATTGAAGGCACTTGTAGGTAGGCTAGTCAGTTATTCTTCCACTTCCATGTTCTTGTAGTCTTTGCATATTTGATTCATCTACTTGTCCACAGGATCTATGTCTTCTTATGTCCCTTTCCCTGGTGTTTGGTACATATTATTTAACCAGTAGCTATGTTATATTAGTGAGTATATGTTGAACCAGCCACTTGCTGCTCCATCTACTTGGAAAACTCTGCCTCTGGACATACCACACGATTTGCATCCTTATTTTATTCTGGTTTCTGCTCAACCATCATATCACCTGAAGTATCTTCCTTGGCTATCCTATCTGAAATGGCAGCCTCCCACCACTCTCCACCCCTTCTTTGTCTATTTACTTGTGTATTTGGCCATTATTAGTGTGTAAACCCTAGGAGCCCTTGCTCCCTGTTTTGCTCCCCATTGTATACCCAGAGCCTAGCACAGTGCTTAGCTTAGAGTAGTGCTCATGAAGGGTATTTAATAGATTACAGAAAAAATAAATGAGACTTATTCCCTGCTCTTAAGACACTTAAAGAATAATGGGGAACAAAATAGTTAACAATTATAGGAATAATAAGAGGAATTACTTCTATCTAGAAAATACTTTTGAAATATAGGAAAAGGTACATCTCACTATTTGCAGGGAACTAGGGGAGGCTGAGGCTGGAAAGATGAGCTGGGCTGTCTGCCCTTATTCGGTTGACTTCTTGTTTAGAATGTCAGCTCCCGCTGTCAAGGGCCATGTGTGCTGTTCACTCACCTTCTTTTAGCATTGTCCTGTGTGCTATTTGGAGAGAGGAAAATAAGTATTTGGGAATGATTATAACTTATTCCAGGGAGTGTGAAGGATAGTGTCTTAATCGTATTGAAGATAACATTCCTGGAAACGAAAACATTTGAAGACTGCTCCCTCAGAATCACCCTTATAGTGTTGGTAACCAAGCAGTCTCTATGGCAGCAGGAGTGCGCTCACTTTGGGTTTAGGGGTAGAAGGGTGTGTGTCTCCCTAGGGTCAGTGCCTTCCTTTGAGCATCCACAGTGCTACATGAGGAGAGACCGGGTATGCTCTCTGATGCTTCCCCAGTTGCTAGCAGCACAGCAAGTGTGTGTCCAAGCAGGAAAAGAGCCAGAGTCTTTGAGTGGATGTGGATGTAAATATTTCTCTTGGATCTGTTCTTCTAGCTATTGCTAGTCTTTGGGAAACACTTGAAGAGTAGCATTCCATGTCAGAGACCAACTTCCTGACTGTGGCTGAAAGTGTCTCTGCCACTATGCAGACATGGACAGGAATTCAGACTCTAGACAACGAATGCTGAAGATGCACAGGCATCCTCCCTTTAAACTTTGGAATCATGCATGTACATGAGTTTTTTCCCCTTTCCATGACTGGCTAAATTAAAAGCTTCAACATTATTTTCTCAATGTTCTATGCAACAATTCATTTGGAGACCAAGAGTCAGAAAATACTGTATCCAGGCTCTGATAATAACTGTCTTTAAAATAGCCATAAAAGCTTTTCATTGAAGCTTCCTAGTTCTTCACGTTAATACAATAAACCATAGACTTTGGAATAAAAAAAGAAATGTGGAAACAAACATAACATTTCCAACTATAAATTGAAAGACATTAAGCTGTAATAGGTAGAGCAATAAAGAGGGAGTCAGGAAATTTGATATCTAGTTTTTAATTGAACATTAGCTGGCTCTGTGACCTTGATAAATCCATTAACCTCCAGGGGCCTTAGTTTGCACATTAATACAATGAGAGATGTTGCTAGGCCAGTGCTGTCCAATAGGCGTTTCTGCGATATGGAAATATTCTATATCTACACTGTCCAATATGGAAGCCAGTAGCCACGTGTGTCTCTTGAGCACTGGAAATGTGGTTAGTACAACTGAAGGACTAAGCTTTTAATTTATCCAGTAGTTAGAGTGGATATTTGCATTATTTTGTTGCCCATGATCTGAAATCTTCCTGTTCTCTCACTGTAAACATTAAAAGGCTCAGATACTTGCTATTCTAGCTTTCCCTGCAGTTAGAGGATGGGCACATGGCTTAGGCTCAACCAATAAGATGCAGTCACTCTAGTCTTTGCAATAGAAGCTAATTGTGCAAAGAAGAAGCAGAAGACGATGTATTCTGGAATGGTGGCAACCACATCAAGTGTCCAGGGCAATGATAGTGGTTCTGGTAGGAGGATCTATTGTTCAGAACTGGTGATGGAGCAAACTCTGGTGCCCTTTGTTTAGCATTGTTTAACTGTAACTTTAGGCAAACTACTTAATTTCTCCAATCCTCAAGGTAAATTCTATAAAAATAGCTACAGTGATACCTACTCTCTGTGTGAATCCAAGTAAATAAGTTTGGTAAAGATTTTATGTTTGGAGAAATGTAAAATAATATCCTCAGAGTTTTAGTTATTTTCCTTTTGTTTATTGTTGGGAGGGGGCAAGTCTCCATTTGTGATCAGTAATTATCTCCATACAGTTCTTATGAATTTCTCTGGATGCAAAGTTCTCAAGCATCTGCTAAATAGAGATGATGGCTAGCACTTAAAAGCTCTTCTTAGAAAAAACATGAAGTAAATTGCTAGTTTAAGGTCTTTCTACTCCTCTCTTAGGTCTCCCTTTTCTTATTCAGTAACTCTGCCCCCCACCCAGAGTACCCTCACTGGCCAGTGTGCCCTATGCAGCACCAGGAGCTCCTACCCTTCCCTTGCCTCTGCCCCACTGATAGGTTGCCTACAGAACCTGTGGACTCCACTGTCAGTAGGAAACTGATACACGCATTCAAACCAAGGAATCAATGGCACCTTCAAGCTTAATTAGCCACTCTTCTTACATAGAAGTTTCATCTGAACTAAAGCCTCCTTATTCTGGTGTGAGGAATATAATTAATGACACACTAGACCATTGAAAAATACACACAGGGAGCAAATAGGGGCTCACTTTATTGCAGGTAAAGCTGAACTAGGGAATTTGGCCTAAATTTGGTGGTAAAATGGTAAAATTGGCTTCCTAGTGCTTCCACCACTCCCTACCCCTCACCACACCATTACGTTCATATCTTCAGACCCATCTGAGGGGAGAGTCAGTTTACAGAGAAGCCTTACCCAGCCAGCTACATGGAGAAAACCTCTCATCTTTCACCTGCCAAGAGTAGGGACAGGGAGTCAGAGGACATGCATATATAAAGACCTTCAGCATATAACCACACCTGATAGAGAAATAGGAATTCACAGAAGTCATATTCTTACCTTCTCATCAATCAGATAAACCACTCCTCACATAGGAGAATCAAGTGAGAAGTGGAAGAATGTTTGGATGCTTCTACCAATTACATACCAGAAGTCAGAGGTTCCTATTGTATGGACCAACAGAAATTTAGGACAGAAAGGTTGCTTCCTCTTACTTTCCTGAGCCATAAGAATGAGATTAGAAACACAGGAGATTGAGGCACTTTCCACGGGCAGAGGTGGTATTATAAAGGCTTTCCTGATGCCATTTAATCATATCTCATGTGTAGAAACTTGTTATGTTTTTGTGATTATTTATCATTTTAAGCAGCCTCTGTTGTCTTGCCTTTTTTTAAAAAAAATCTAGTCATTTATAATTTTTAAATTTTTCTACATAATACAAAGGACCACTGGAACAGAAGATAACGCATCCAACTTAACCAGAATATTTCAGGTTCAATCCTAGTTAGAACTAATATTTACAGCAGATTCTAAGTCTTTTGAGGTCTGAAATAATATTTCCCTTTACCTTATAGAAAAGACCTACCACAATGCTTACCACGTAGTCATAGAAAATGCTCAATAAATGAATGGATTAGTCTGACCAGACTTCTTTTCTTCTCTCCTTAAAAGGCCACCTTAATTCTTTGCATTTCTTTCTTCCAATTTCTTGTGTTCCCTATGAGCATCCTCATTTTCTTTCCCCACATTTGTCTTTCTTTCTGCTGGGCAACCATTCTGTTCTTTGTAATTACTTTATTTTCCTGTGTTTCTCCCTCTCACATTCTCCTTTCATTCACCCTTTCTTTCTCCTCTGCCTCTATAATTATCTTAAAAATCACCTTTTCAGGTATGAATTGGTAACTAGAGAGGAACATCTTAAATCAAGAAATAATGAAACTGAGAAATTACTAATTAGTCATGGGGAGAAGAGCCAGAAATATATCTTAAGCTTCTCTGACACAAAGCCATGCCAGTATCTATTTTGAAATCACAAACATCTTAAATGGACTGCCAGTCTTCCTTGGTTGGGCATTTACTTGAATATAGAACTTACTTCAAAAAAAGCTAATCTGTACTTTATTAGCATGAATATTTATATAGATATACCTATTAAAAGTATTCCTATTATCTCTAAGTAACTGAATGAAGAAAACTAAATTAGTGAAAGGGACAATTCTCTTTTTTCTTTAAGTATCTACAACAAACCGAACCCATCTTAGGACTTTATATAATATTATAAATATTAACTTGAAATAAATAGTTCAAATTATCACTATGAAACTCTCTAATATTTTTTGAATTTTCAACAGATCTGAAATATATAGAATATTTTGTGTTTTCTAGTAATTCTCCCAACCAGAAAATTACTGAATTTGGTTATAATTGAAACAAATAATAAGGAACAAATACAGTTATCTGGGGAGATTTAACGTTCTCACGAGAATTGTGCACTAGAAAATTGAAAGGAGGGAGATTGGTTCAAGATGGCAGAGTAGAGGAAGTGTGCTCACTCCCTCTTGCGAGAGCACCAGAATCATAATTAACTGCTGAACAATCATCAACTGGAAGACACTGGAACTCACCAAAAAAGATACCCCACAACCAAAGACAAAGAAGAAACCACAATGAGATGGTAGAAGGGGCAAAATCACAATAAAATCAAATCTCATAACTGCTGGGAGGGTGACTCACAAAATGGAGAACACTTATACCACAGAAGTCCACCCACTGGAGTGAAGGTTCTGAACCCCACATCAGGCTACCCAACCTGGGAGTCTGGCAACAGGAGGAGGATTCCTAAAGAATCAGACTTTGAAGGCTAGCAGGATTTGATTGCAGGACTTTGACAGGACTGGGGGAAACAGAGACTCCACTCTTGGAGGGCACACACAAAGTAGTGTGTGCACCAGGACCCAGGGGAATGGAACAGTGACCCAATAGGAGACTGAACCAGACTTACATACTAGTGTTGGAGGGTCTGCTGCAGAGGCGGGGGGTGGCTATTGCTCATCACAGGGACAAGGACACTCTTAGCAGAAATTCTGGGAAGTACTATTTGGTGTGAGCCCTCCCGGAGTCTGCTATTAGCCCTACCAAAGAGCTGGTAGGCTCCAGTGCCAGGTTGCCTCAGGCCAAACAACAGGGAGAGAACTCAGCCCCACCCATCAGCAGAGAAGCAGATTAAAGTTTTACTGAGCTCTTCCCACCAGAGCAATGCCCAACTCTAACCACCACCAGTCCCTCCTATCAGGAAACTTGCACAAACCTCTTAGATAGCCTCATCCACCAGAGAGAAGACACCAGAAGCAAGAAGAACTACAATCCTGTAGCCTGTGGAATGAAAACCAGGTTCACAGAGAGATAAACAAAATGAAAAGGCAGAGGACTATGTACCAGATGAAGGAACCAGTTAAAACCCCAGAAAAACAACTAAATGAAGGGGAGATAGGCAACCCTCCAGAAAAAGAATTCTGAATAATGATAGTGAAGATGATCTAGGACCTCGGAAAAAGAATGGAGGCAAAGATCAAGAAGATACAAGAAATATTTAACAAAGAGTTAGAAGAATTAAAGAACAAACACCTAGAAAAATTAAAGGACAAACAAGCAGAGATGAACAATACAATAACTGAAATTAAAAATATACTAGAAGGAATCAATAGCAGAATAACTAAGGCAGAAGAGCGGATAAGTGACCTGGAAGACAGAATGCTAGAATTCACTGCCATGGAACAGAATAAAGAAAAAAAATGAAAAGAAATGAAGGCAGCCTAAGAGACCTCTGGGACAACATTAAACACACCAACATTTGCATTATAGCAGTTCCAGAAGAACAAGACAGAGAGAAAGAACCCGAGAATATTTGAAGAGATTATAGTGGAACGCTTCCCTAACATGGGAAAGGAAATAGCCACCCAAGTCCAGGAAGTGCAGAGAGTCTCAGGCAGAATAAACCCAAGGAGAAACATGCTGAGACATAGTAGTCAAATTGACAAAAATAAAGACAAAGAAAAATTATTAAAATCAACAAGGGAAAAATGGCAACATACAAGGGAACTCCCATAAGGTTATCAGCTGAATTCTCAGCAGAAACTCTACAAGCCATAAGGGAGTGGCATGATACATTTAAAGAGATGAAAGGGAAGAACCTACAACCAAAATTACTCTGCTCAGCAAGGATCTCATTCAGATTCGATGGAGAAATCAAAAGCTTTACAGACAAGCGAAAGCTAAGAGAATTCAGCACCACCAAATCAGCTCTACAACAAATGCTAAAGGAACTTCTCTAAGTGGGAAACACAAGAGAAGAAAAGGATCTCCAGAAACAAACCAAAACAATTAAGAAAATGGTAATAGGAACATACATATTGATAATTACCTTAAAGGTGAATGGATTAAATACTCCAACCAAAAGACAAAGGGTCACTGAAAGGATACAAAAATACCCATATATATGCTGACTACAAGAGACCCACTTCAGACCTAGGGACACATACAGACTGAAAGTGAGAGGATGGAAAAAGATATTCCATGCAAATGGAAATGAAAAGAAAGCTAGAGCAGCAATACTCATATCAGACAAAATAGACCTTAAAATAAGTAATGTTACAAGAGACAAGGAAGGATAATACATAATGATCAAGTGATCACTCCAAGAAGAAGATACAACAATTATAAATATCTATGCACGCAACATAGGAGCACCTCAATACATAAGGCAAATGCTAACAGCCATAAAAGGAGAAATTGACAGTAACACAATAATAGTGGGGGACATTAATACCTCACTTACAACAATGGTCAGATCATCCAGACAGAAAATTAACAAGGAAACATAAGCTTTAAGTGACATAATAGACCAGACAGATTTAATTGATATTTATAGGACATTCCATCTGAAAATAGCAGATTACACTTTCTTCTGAAGTGCACATGGAATATTCTCCAGGATAGATCACATCTTGGGTCACAAATCAAGCCTCAGTAAAGTTAAGAAAAGTGAAATCATATCCAGTATCTTTTCCAACCACAATGCTATGAGATTAGAAATTCATTACAGGGAAAAAATTTTTAAAAAAAACAAACACATGGAGACTAAACGATATATTACTAAATAACCAAGAGATTACTGAAGGACTCAAAGAGGAAATTAAAAAGTACCTAAACACAAATGACAATGAAAACACAACAATCCAAAGTTTGTGGGATGCTACAAAGGCAGTTCTAAGAGGGAAGTTTATAGTAGTACAATCCTACCTCAAGAAACCAGAAAATTCTCAAATAAACAATCTAACCTTGCACCTAAAAGAACTAGAGAAAGAAGAAAAAACAAAACGCAAAGTTAGTAGAAGGAAAGGAGTCATAAAGATCAGAGCAGAAATAAATGAAATAAAAACAAAACAATAGCAAAATTTAACAAAACTAAAAGCTGGTTCTTTGAGAAGGTAAACAAAATTGATAAACCATTAGCCAGACTCATCAAGAAAAAGAGGGAGAGGACTCAAATCAATAAAATTAGAAAAGAAAAAGGAGAAGTTAAAACAGACACCACGGAAATACAAAGCATCCTAAGAGACTACTGCAACCAACTCTATGCCAGTAAAATGGACAACCTGGAAGAAATGGACAAATTCTTAGAAAGGTATAATCTTTCAAGACTGAACCAGGAAGAAATAGAAAATATGAACAGACCAATCTGAAGTAATGAAATTGAAACTGTGATTAAAATTCTTTCAACAAACAAAAGTCCAGGACTAGATGGCTTCACAGGTAAATTCTATCAGACATTTAGAGAAGAGCTAGCACCCATCCTTCTCAAACTCTTCCAAAAAATTTCAGAGGAAGGAACACTCCCAAGCTCACTCTATGAGGCTACCATCACCCTGATACTAAAACCAGACAAAGATACTACAAAAAAAGAAAATTACAGACCAATATCACTGATGAATATAGATGCAAAAATCCTCAACAAAATACTAGCAAACAGAATCCAACACATTAAAAGGATCAAACACCATGATCAAGTGACATTTATCCCAGGGTTACAAGGATTCTTCAATATATGCAAGTCAATCAATGTGTTACAGCATATTAAAAAATTGAAGAATAAAAACCATATGATCATTTCAATAGATGCAGAAAAAGCTTTTGTCAAAATTCAGTACCATTTATGATAAAAACTCTCCAGAAAGTGGGCATAGAGGGAAGCTACCTCAACATAATAAAGGCCATATACGACAAAACCACAAAAACATCATTTTCAAAGGTGAAAAACTGAAAGCATTTCCTCTAAGATCAGGAACAAGACAAGGATGTCCACTCTCACCACTATTATTCAACATAGTTTTGGAAGTCCTGCCATGGCAATCAGAGAAGAAAAAGAAATAAAATGAATACAAATTGGAAAAGAAGAGGAAAAACTGTCAACTTTTGCAGATTACATGATACTATAAAGAATCCTAAAGATGCCACCAGAAAACTACTAGAGCTAATCAATTAGTTTGGTAAAGTTGCAGGATACAAAATTAATGCACAGAAATCTCTTGCATTCCTATGCACTAACAACAAAAGATCAGAAAAAGAAATTAAGGAAACAGTCCCATTCACCATAGCAACAAAAAGAATGAAATACCTAGGAATAAACCTACCTAAGCAGGTAAAAGACCTGTACTCAGAAAACTATAAGACACTGATGAAAGAAATCTAAGATGACACAAACAGATGGAGAGATATACCATGTTCTTGGATTGGAAGAATCAATATTGTGAAAATGACTATACTACCCAAAGCAATCTACAGATTCAATGCAATCCCTACCAAATTATCAATGGCATTTTTCAGAACTAGAACAAAAAATCTTAAAATTTGTTTGGAGACACTAAAGTCCCTGAATAGCAAAAACAATCTTGAGAGGAAAATATGGGGCTGGAGGAATCAGACTCCCTGCCTTCAGACTATACTACAAAGCTACAGTAATCAAGACAATATGGTAGTGGCACAAAAGCAGAAATACAGATCAGTGAAACAGTATAGAAAGCCCAGAAATAAACCCACACACCTCTGGTCAACTAATCAATGACAAAGAAGGCAAGGATATACAATGGAGAAACGACAGTCTCTTCAATAAGTGGTGCCAGGAAAACTGGACAGCTACATGTAAAAGAATGAAATTAGAACACTTCCTAACACCATACACAAAAATAAACTCAAAATGGATTAAAGACCTAAATGTAAGACCAGACACTATAAAACTCCTAGAGGAAAACATAGGAAGAACTGTCTTTGACATGAATCACAGCAAGATCTTTTTTGATCCACCTCCTAGAGTAATGGAAATAAAAACAAAAATAAACAAATGGGACCTAATGAAACTTCAAAGCTTTTGCACAGCAAAGGAAACCATAAACAAGATGAAAAGACAACCCTCAGAATGGGAGAAAATATTTGCAAACAAATCAACAGGCAAAGGGTTAATCTCCAAAATATATAAACACCTCATGCAGCTCAATATTAAAAAAAAAAAAAACAACCCAGTCAAAAAACAGACAGAAGACCTAAATAGACATTTCTCCAAAGAAGGCATACAGATGGCCAAGAGGCACATGAAAAGCTGTTCAACATCACTATTTATTAGAGAAATGCAAATCAAAACTATAATGAGGTATCACCTCACACCAGTTAGAATGGGCATCATCAGAAAATCTACAAACAACAAATGCTGGAGAAGGTGTGGCGAAAAGGGAACCCTCCTGCACTGTTAGTGGGAATGTAAATTGATACAGCCACCATGGAGAACAGTATGGAGGTTCCTTAAAAAATGAAAAATAGAATTATCATGTGATCCAGCAATTCCACTATTGGGCATATACCCTGAGAAAACCATAATTCAAAAAGACACATGAACCCCAAAATTCATTGCAGCACTATTTACAGTAGCCAGGTTATGAAAGCAGCCTAAGTGTCCATCAACAGATGCATGGATAAAGATGTGCTACATATATACAATGGAATATTACTCAGCCTTAAAAAGAAAAAACTTGGGCCATTTGTAGAGACGTGGATGGACCAAGAGACTGTCATATAGAGTGAAGTAAGTCAGAAAGAGAAAAATATCGTATATTAATGCATATATGTAGAATCTAGAAAAATGGTACAGATGAACAGGTTTGCAAGGCAGAAATAGAGACACAGATGTAGAGAACAAACGGATGGACACCAAGGGGGGAAAGCAGGTGGTAGTGGTGGTGGTGTTATGAACTGGGAAATTGGGATTGACATATATACACTAATATGTATAAAATAGCTAAGTAATAAGAAAAAAAGAAAACTGAAAAGAATGAGGTGGGCAGAGAGCAGTTATACTTTCCTTCTGATGAACACCTGGCCAGGATCATTCCCCTTCAATAACTGTTTTGCAGAATTGAGAGTCCAGAAGCAAGAGATGGTAAAGAGATGGCTCAGCAAAGGGGTCCTGGCTGGACCAGGTTGGGGTACACATTGTTAGCAGATCATCTTCCACCTCTGTCTGGAAATTCAGAGCAGGGCCATGTGCTTTATTTCTGGGTTCTCCTCTGTCTGGCGCATCTCTGGGTCCAAGTGGGCACCAAGCAGTGTTTCCTGAGCTTAGAATCAGAGGGCAGAAAATATAGCAAATTCCATCGGCCACATTATTGAATATTTGCGTTATGCTTTTAGAGTTTTACCTTTGGATTTTGAGGGAAAAAATGAAGACAGTTTGGCTGGAGAGGTTGTGGAGAAAAGGGAACCCTCTTACACTGTCAGTGGGAATGTAAACTGGTGCAGCCACTATGGAGAATAGTATGGAGGTTCCTCACAAAATTAAAAATAGAGTTGCCATGTGATCCAGCAATCTCACTCCTGGGCTTATATCCAGACAAAACTATAATTCGAAAAGATACATGCAGCACTATGGTCGTAACAGCACTATTTACAATAGCCAAGACATGGAAACAACTTAAATGTCCATTGACAGGTGAATGGATAAAGAAGATATGGTGTGTATATATACACAATGAAATATTACTCAGCCATAAAAAGAATGAAATAATTCCATTTGCAGCAAAATGGATGTACCTAGAGATTATCATACTAAATGAAGTAAGTCAGAAAGAGAAATACAAATACCATATGATATCACTTATATGTGTAATCTAAAATATAACACAAATGAACTTATCTATGAAACAGAAACAGACTCACAGATATAGAGAACAGACCTGTGGTTGCCAAGTGGAAGAAGGGGTTGGGGATGGATGGATTGGGAGTTTGGGATTAGCAGATGCAAACTGTGATATATAGGATGGATAAATAAAAGGTCCTACTATATAGCACAGGGAACTATATTCAGTATCCTGTGATAAACCATAATGGAAAAGAATATGAAAAAGAATATGTATATATATATATGTGTGTATAACTGAGTCACTTTGCTGTACAGCAGCAATTAATACAACATTGTAAATCAACTATAGTTCAATAAAATTTTAAAAAATGAAAAAAGAAAATTGAAAGGAAGCTTAATATTGACAGACATAAATTAAAGAATGACAAATAAACCTGTGCATATTCAGTAAGGGAATTACTCAAAGGTTATTGATTTGGGGCTTTTGGCCTTAAGGACGGAATAAGGAGGGAGGAAGGAAGGAAAGAAAAGATAATGACACATATTTAAGATTAGGTCATATGGGAATGAGAAAAGTTTGGGGGGTTAGATTAATCTTTTGGAGCAGAACAAGTGAGAGTTCTGAGAACACACAGCTGGCAAAAATTCAGGCAGGTCAGTAGTTGGTATAACAGAAGGGCAGCAATAATTATTGGGGACAAGTTACCAGGTTTCTGGAGCAGAACTCTAGCTGTTTTAGTCTCATGAAGACCAAGAAACCATCCAAGAAATCAAAGGAAAGGCTTATACAGTTGGAAGAATAAGATGACCAGGGCTTTGGCTACTAGGAATAAGAGAAGAGCCTTACTCCTGGAGCTCAAAGCCAGGAACAGAGCAGAAGCAGAAGTCAGGATGCCGGGACTTCGATTCTCTAAGCTATGGCCTTAAAGTTCCTGAAATTTCCTGTGATCAGGGACAGAATTTGTTCCAAGGATGCAGGGGCGGGGAGCAAGGAATGAGCTAAATTTACAAGAAGAGCTAAAGTGTCACCAGATTTGAAATTTAGAGGGGAAAAGAGATAAACAGCATTATGTGAATTACTTCATAAAGTGGAAAAAAAATCCTATTCTAAGAGTCCTGTGCTGCAAAAAAGTTCTAAGTTAGTGAGAGAAACTCTGTTAGGGTGGCTGGGATGATTAAATGTATAAATATATAGAAAGTACTTAGGACAGTGCCTGACTCATAGTAGGTATTCAATAAATGTTAACTTACTGCTGTTAGTATTATCAGTCTATGACTGTTCTGCAGTTCTTCATGGAAATACTGCTTTACTCAAAGCTTCTGAAAGAAACCACAAAGAAACTAAATGGCAGTGGGTTCTTTAGGAGCTTCATAACTTGGAAGGATCTAGTTAAGTACACTTTGGAAAGCAAGCAAGGCTTGGCCAGCTAGGGTTATAGGAGATGCTCTCAAAGTCTGTGAGAGTAGATGATCTGGAAGACCCTGAAGACTGCTTCTGTGAGAACTCTGGAATCCACAACCCCAGATTCAATTTCCAGATGCCTTGTTGCAGGTCAAAGGAGGGACTCTTGGAATCAGATAAGTTTAATTAGTTTAGATGTAATGAATACTAGAGCCTTTGGTGAAAGATGCAGAGGTAAAATTTGTCTTTACTTCCTCCTCACTACCCCATTCTAGAGGGGGTTCTGACATAATTTCCTTGATCTGCCCAAGGCTGATACCATTATTAACTCTCACCAATCCCCTATCACCATTTTACTTGCATTCATTTACTGATTATTTGCTTCATTCATTTATAATTTTCAATTGCTACTACACTTGATTGTGCACTGAAAGAAAATTTTAAAATTATGCAGCTAAAATTATCACTTGATGTACCAAAGAATATTATAGACCTCTAACAAATAGGAGTAATATAAAGTCATATTAAAGGACTGTTTAAAATAATGGATTTGATGTTTTGTCTTTAAAAATTCATTTCCTTGCCCTTTTGCTTCTGACTTAGTCCTGGTTCAGGGAAAACTTGGTCTTGGATTGGTAGTGGCAAGATTTTAACTACTACAGTAAGCCACAATCTCCTTGCCTTCTTTCCTTGCTTCCTTCACAGCTCACCACAGTGTTCTTTGTTTTTATGAGATGCCTTCTAGAAAATGTTCCGATAAATGATCTGGCCTTTGGATATTAAGTCTTAGGCTTAGTCACATTTGAGCAAGACGTCTGGGAGGCTGCCATAGCTCGAGTTAGCGTTTGAGGTACCTTAAAAGGCCAAAGGGGGAGATATATTCCTTTTGGTATTTCTAAAAACATTATATGGTATGATTCATGTATGATAACCTTCAATATGGTAACTGGTCCTTAGAACAGGACTTTTCTCATCTTTCTAACTGCCCAAAAATCTCTATATTTGAGGTTTAACTCCCTAAACCAGCCATACAGATATAATGATGACAGACCTTCAGTCAAGCTTTAGAGAGAGCAGTCAAAAGATTATATTATACATACCCATATTATCAAAGCATCCCAGGGAATGGTCTGCAGTGGGAGAAGAATGTTACTTGAATTTGTTCTTCTCTACATTGTTTTACTAAAAATACAATATTCTAGGCCTATACATATTTGGAAACTGTCAGTCTATTACAGTCTGGGTTCATATGAAGCAAGTTGTAAGTTTTTTTTTTAATAAATCCAGATAGCTCCTAATATGAAGTCAGTTGCTATAGTAATTTAGTTCCTTGACCTAAGGACTGAGTGAATTAAGTTGTTGAAGACAAGCTTATTTTACAGCTAATAAAATAATTTGAGCAAGAGAGAATTTTTTCCCTACTATGGATTTTACTTTTTTTGCCCTGTGACTTGATTCTCAATTACTAGGCCAAGGTTCCTATTCTAAAAAATGGGAGACAAAAATTCCAATGACTGGTTAAGTTTAGTCAACTTTTTATCTACTAACAGGTTCCATCAATTGGGATAAAGGCAGAAGAGTTCAGTGAAACATGTAAGTAGAATTGATAATAGAAACACAAATGGAACCATAATCAATGCATTTGCTATTCAATAATCAATTGACCTTCCCTCTTTTGAACATTAGATGTTATTATTAGTTATGTTATATTAGATATATTAGCTACATATTATATATTAGTTATTAAATATTATATATGTTAGATACTATATATTCATATATTACTGCAGCTTAAAAGAACAAATATTATTTCACTTAATAAATTCAGCAGCTTAGAATTAGGAGCTTAAAATGATGAACAATTATTACCTCAGTTTCTGTGGGTGAGGTATGTAGGAACAACTTAGCTGGGTGGTTCTAGCTTAGGGTCTCTCATAAGGGTTCATTTAAGTTGTCCTCTGGGGTGTCATCTGCAAGTTTGACTGGTGCTGGAAGATGTGCTTCTAAGATTCCACACTCACATGACCCAGGCTAGAAATACTCAGTTCCTTGCCACATGAACCTCTCTTGGAGCTGCTTGTGTGTCTTCTCAGCATGACAGCAGTTTTCCCCGGAGTGAACGATCTGACAGAGAGTGTGATAAAGTAGCCGCAATGCCTTTTATGAGCCAGTCTTGGAAGCCACAGGCTATTACTTCCACCACTACTTATTAGAAGTGAATCACTAAACACAAAGAATAAACTAGTGATTGCCAGTGGGGCAAGGCAAAGGGAGAGTGGCAAGATAGCAGAATGGGATTAAGAGATACAAACTACTATGTATAAAGTAAATTAGCAACAAGGATTATATACAGCACAGGAAAATATAGCCATTATTTTGTAAGAACTTTAAATGGAATATAATCTATAAAAGTATTGACTCATTATGTTGTACACTTAATATAATATTGTGAATCAACTATACTTCAATAAAATTTTTTTTTTCATTTTGAAAAGGGAAGAGAAATTAGATTTCACCTCTCAGAGAAGAATCAAGGAGTTTGTCGACATATTTTAAAATCATTACAAGTGTATTTAGTTTTGGGTCAAGAAATATATATGTGTATACATATATATTTTTTTACCATTATTAAATAATTGTCACTGCAGATGTATTCTGGTCCTATAAGGTCACATTTACATGATTTAATAATTTTGAACAGTTCTGTTTCCTCCAGGAAATGACTTTGTTTAGGCTGCAGGGAGAAGAAATATGTCAAAGATATAATACTTCTCTTTTCTCCTTTCTTCTCCTACTCTTTACATTCCCCCATTCTCTCTTTCTCCCTTCTAACCCACCCCATCTCCCATATTCCTGCTGTCCCTACAACAAAATGTAGATATGTGGGCTGAGGGATTGTATACTTACACAGATCTGTGTAGTCATGTGGTTTCTGTAACAATGGCTGACTTTTGAATAATTAGCTATAACCTGTAACTCAACTACTATAAAACTCTGAGAGAAAATAGCTAGGCATCTGGCCTTTTTACACACAGCACATTGCCCTTTGGAGTTTACTCTGCTTAGCCATGGTGGTGTAGTTTTATATTCAAAATGTGGGGCTTTTTATTTTATTTGATAGTGACTGACCCTGGATTGTTTCACTATTTTTTACAGGATATTTTTTTCCCATTTATGCCATTTCATTTGTTTATACTAAACTTAAAAAAAAAAGCCTCAAATATTATATTATATTTTTACCTTTTCTCAATAATCTCTGTTGGTTTATAAGGTTTTGCTATGGGCTGAATTGTGTCCTCCCCCCACTCCCCAATTCATACGTTGAAGCCCTTAACCTCCAATTTCTGGAGACTTTGGAGCTAGGGTCTGTGAGGAAGTGAGCAAGGTTGAATGAGGTCATAAGGGTGAGGCCCTAATCCAATAGACTGGTGCCTTTATACAAAGACAAAGAGACACCAGAGTTCTCTCTCTGTCAGTGAGAGGGTAGTCATCTGCAATCTAAGGAGAAACCTCTCACTAGACACTGGCCCTGCTGGCGTCTTGATTTTGGGCTTCAGTCTCCAGAACAGTGAGAAATAAATTTCAGTTGTTCAAGTCACCCAGCCTGTGTTATGGTATGTTGGTATGGCAGCCCAAGCAGACTAATACAAATGTCATCCATCGTTGGCTCCTTCCTCTTCCACAAATTGGCCTTTTCCAGGGAGAGGTAATAAAATGTTCTTTCTTTCATTTCAGAAAATGATCTTTTCTTCATATGACAGTGATAACTATGCTATTTTAAAAGTCCTTATTCAAAAAAAGAAAAGAAAATATTTTTAAAAGCATAAAAATTAGCTTTTCTTTTACTCCTTTCAAATTTTGTGATTAATTCATGAAATCCCACCATCAACATAAGATTGGACAAGGGCACAGAGCTTTCTGAATTTCCATATGGGAGAATTGGGGTTTATTTTTTAATATTGTATTAATTTGGTGTTACAACTTTATAGGGTATTGAAAACTTAATTTAAAACCTTGTCATATTTTTCAAGTCTTACATTATGACATTATGCTCTTACTTAGATTTATATAAATTAGCTTCTAGGAATGGTACTGAAAACCTTCTATTAAAATGTGGATCCCAGGAAAGACTTCTAGCTAAGAAAGTCTTCATATTCTATGAATTCAGTTGCCTATAGAGGTTTTAGTTTACTTCAAGCTCAGTATAAGTCAACTAGACTGAAAAATAAATGCCCAAGAGAATGATAAGAAAAACCACAGACGGGGAGAAAATGTTTAAAAAGGTATATCTGGGCTTCCCTGGTGGTGCAGTGGTTGAGAGTCCGCCTGCCGATGCAGGGGACACGGGTTTGTGCCCCGGTCCAGGAAGATCCCACGTGCCACGGAGCAGCTGGGCCCATGAGCCATGGCCACTGAGCCTGCCTGGCCGGAGCCTGTGCTCCGCAACGGGAGAGGCCACAACAGTGAGAGGCCCGCGTACCGCAAAAAAAAAAAAGATATATCTGATAAATTTTCTGTTATCCAAAATATACAAAGAACTTTTAAAACTCAACAATAAGAAAACAAACCACCCAATTAAAAAATAGGCCAAAGACCTTAACAGACATCACACTAAGGAAGATATGAAGATAGCAAATAAGCATGTGAAAAGATGCTCCACAGCATATGTCATTGGAGAAATGCAAATGAAAATAACAATGACATAACACCGCACACTTATTAAAATGGCCCAAATCACCAGCACTATGATTAATCTGCTATGCTGTTAAATAAGAACTTTCCCCCCAGATTAATGCAGAGGTAGGGAGAACACTGGATTGGGAATCAGGAGACCTAGATTTTTAGCTCCATTGATTTTAACATTTACCTGGCTGAACTCACGATAGCTTTGGGTTATCATTTGTCAAGAGAGAAGATTGAACTAGATGACATTAATTATTTCTTTCAGCCCTAGTGCTCTATGATGCTGTCATATTATAGATAACTTTTGGCAGACTGGTTAATGCCTACCAAGAGAAAACTGGCCACGACTAGTTTAAGGAGTTAATGTTGAATATAAATCTGGATACTGATGTTTTCTATCCTCCCATTTTCCTCTCCCCAGTCCAACTGCCTCATTTCTTAAGCGTTTCAGATAAGACACACTTATGACGTGTGTGTATACATTTGTGTCTTTTAAGGTAAGTTAATATTACCCACGTTTGGGCATCAAGGGACCAAAGCTCACATGGCTAATCATTATGTCACTTACCTAAAAGGTGCTATGGTTGAAATCATTAATGAGCCGTGTCTCATAAACATATTTTGAGGTTGTGCAACGTGATTTCACAATTTGGATTGATCAAATTGGGAGTGGAGCTGACATCACTCAGTCAAATTTCATCCAGATATAAACTTGATTCAGAAGTCCAATTTTATGACACCCTCAACCCAGGTTTTTAGTGTAAATGTCATGTTGAACAACATATGGTCAATGTTTCTCTAACTAGAACTTAGACCTTCATATTTTGACACCAAAATGCCAAGAAATGTATTCAAGGAAATAATATTATTTTTAATTCCAGGAGTCCAATATGACATTTTAAGGGACAGTGAGATGCTTTCCTAGGATCTAATTTAATAATGACATGGTTGAGCAGATGGAGCATAAAATGACAAGTTGTGTTCTAGTTTATTTTCTTAGGAGTGCTAGTTCCTCATGCGCCAATTATTCTGTTGGGCTTTGGAAAACATCAGCAAATCAGAACTGTAGAGAAGGTGACAGTAAATTAAGCCTTATTGCAAAACATTACAAGTAAAGTGACTCATCTAAAATCATGAGATCTCTTAAGTAACTACTAATTTAGTTAATCAAGGTGATATGGCTTTAGAAAGTAAATTATGCTTAAATGAGGCTTTGATGTGACTCTGATCCTTTAAATGGTTCCCATAGCATGTCCACAATGATGACAGAATTAAAATAATTTCATTGGATGTTGTGTAATCTAAGAGTTTAATGTTAGAAAGGCAAAGATTAAAATTCCCAAGTTAAGCTGTTATGTATTGGATAATGTATAAAGGAAAGGATCTCAAAGCCTCTCCATGCAATTCTAAAGTCAGGAGTCAAGCACACATATCCCCTCTACTGCAGTGGGAATAAGAAATTTTCCTTTTCTCTGTGGTTTCCATTACCAGCCATGGGCAGTCTCTCTTATAGTAAGTGTTAGATATGTAAGGGCTACATGCTGAGGTTTAGGAGGAAAAATAAAAACAGAGTGGAGAGGAGATATAGCATATTGGGGGATAGAAGGAGCTGTAGCAGCCAGATCATCCTGCTGGGAGGTACCCTTCATACCCCAGGACCTAAAGATGACCCCAGCTACCTTTCTCTTTATTGCTACCACTTTTACTCTTGATTATCATTTCTGTGTAATAGTTCAGTCCAAAACAAGTGCCCTTTGCCACATTTTGTTAAAAATGTATCATGAGAGGACTTCTGCTTCCAGACATAGTAAAGTAACAGGGACAGGATTTACCTTCCTGCTTTAAACAACTAACAAAACAAGCAACATGTATGAAACAGATCTTTTTAGACATCAGACAACAGGCAGCATAGTAGAGTGATCTCAGAGAAGCAAAGTAAATGAAGTGGGCTTTATGATTGCCCCAGCTCACTGCCTACAGAGAGTATCCAGCCTGTGGTAATGGGAGGGAAATTTAAACAGAAACAGAGACAGAGAGCTCTCAGGAGATCTTCAGAGATTCCTCTGTCACATCAATAGCAAAGTACTGATGATAAAAGCATGCATGTAAGGAAACCACCCAAGCCTGGGGGAAGAACCAGTATAAAGGAACAGGTTGGACAGTGTCTAAGGATCACACAGGGCCAGGAATAGTTCACAAGCAAAGATGGAAAGGCCTCTTAATATAGGTGTGGTTAAGTAAAGTACTTAGAAGAGTATTGCCTTAATTTGTGAGACCAAATTAGTCCTAGACTAAAGGCTGTTTGTTCTGTACCAGTCTAACAAACTTAAAGGCAAGGCTCAAAAGTTTCAAATTGTTTCAAAGTAACTTAACTGTGGCCCAGAACAAATCCCTAAAAAATAGTTAAAGAACTACAACAAAATCCAGTACCCAACAGCATAAAATTTATAATCTCTGACATCTAATAAAAAATTACCTAGTAAGCAAAGAAGAAAGAAAATATTATCTATAATGAGGGGAGAAAAATCAATTAAGAGAAAGAGACCCCAAAATGCAACAGAAGATAGAATTAGTACAGAAAGACATTAAAGCAGTTATTTAAATATACTCCATATGTTCAAGAAGGTAGCCGAAAATGTGAGCATAGTAAAGAAAGACATAGAAGACCTAAAGAAGATGTAAATCAAATTTCTGGAGACTGAAAATACACTGCCTGGGATGAAAAATGCACTGAATGGAATTGAGAGATTAGACAGTGTTAAGCAAAAAAGGCAGTGAATTTAAAGCTATATCAATATAAAGTCTCCAAATTGAAGCAAGAAAAAAAGACTTAAAAATGTGAACATGTGGGACAATACCAAGTGAGCTAAAATGTGTGTAATTAGAGTCCCAGAAAGGGAATGGGGCATTAAAATATTTAAAGAAATGACTAAAAATTTTCCAAATCTGATGGGAAGTACAGATTCTATTCTCTACCACCTGTATACTGAATCAGAATTTATTGGGTAGGCCTATGTCTCTGATTAAAAAAATGAACCACTGGAAACAGATGAACACAATGGGAAAATGAAAAGTGTCTTTGAAGGAAGAGTATAACTCTGAATTGAAATAGAGGAATGATCTGAATCCTGAAGGTTTACCATCTTGGAGTTGGTTATCCTGCTTTTGTGCCCAACACAAACACACACACAAACACATCATATTGTGAATTAATTCTAATAAGGAACATTTAATAAAATCTTTGAAGAAAAAATGGAGCTTCTCCTAAAAATCCCATACAAACTCTGGATGAATTCTTCTCCTCTTTGTCTCATGGCCTCAAGCTATAGCAGAGTGGATGGGCTATATTAACATGGATGAATAATTAACAATATTATAATTAATAATTAAATTGTCTCAGGGGAAGATATGCAGGTTTCAGATAAGCAGGTTATAGATTTGCTCACTTTAGCATGAGCAAAATGAAAAGTGCAAATACAACAGCATCCGTTTGTCTTAGAGAGAAAGGCAGAATAGAGAACACAGATAGAGTACCTGGTTGAAGATAAAATATGATCTAAAGAACAAAAGAAAAGTCCTCATTAATATCTTGCATTGTAAAAGAAGTTAATAAAATGACAAATTTAATAAATCAATAGATTGAAGTCCAAGAAATAAAACACGAAAATAAGATCTAAAGAAAATTTACAGAATTCAGGGAAAAATCCTTTGATCCAAAATCCAACTTTACAGAACTAAAAATATGAATTAGAAATAGTAAACAACAAAATAAACTGCATTAAATGGAATTGAATTATTTCAAGGAAGTCTTAATATAGTTACCATGAACACATAAGAAATAAAGAGATCAAAGCAATAGGACAGACATACTATACATGACAGACAACACACATATAGGAAAAATTGTTCTGCTAGATTACAGGACATAACTCAGTAATAATCAAAATAATTTAAAATAAAATAAAATTCCTTGAATTAATGGCACAACTGAATATGAAGATTGAAAGGCACATCTTGTTAAAATGTTATAAATTAATAATAAGACATGCCTTAGTTCAATTATTGAGCTTTAAAGAAAAATACATCATTCTTTAGCATCACAGTAGAAAGTGCAAGCCATCTTCTATAATGAAAAAAAATCAGGTTATTTTAACATTTCCCCCAGCAATAGGTAAATGAGCTAACACGGTTCTGAGAAAAGGTAGAAACAAAAATATTTTAGTTGGCCAAGTTGATTTTCATTTGTTGGGTGAATGGGCTCAAATTTTCAAATAAAAACAAACACAGAGGCCACTTTGCCAGCACCTTACATTAGTGGAACAGTACAACACTATAAACGGAGGTTGATGTACTAAATGTCAAAAATTTTTAAATTATGCCTATTTTACATTTATATATCTGTAACTATCTATCTATATCTATCTATCTATCTATATATATATAACAAGCTAGGAACTATAAAATAAAGTATGTTCTCTTTTCCTACCTTGATAAATATACTCTTCAACTCTCTGGTTTAAATTAATAATTTTTTAACTTTTTATAGTAACAAACCAGACCATGGTGTGCAGCACAAGCCAGCCCTGATGAATCCACAGCCCTTTTAAATGTTTGGTACCATGAGGGGCCTCATTTGTATATGTATGAATACCTTAGACCACATTTCCAAGCTCTCTCCATACTTCCACAAAAAAGTCATCTCTGGGCCACCCCTCAGTCTAGGTGTAGTGACATGGTCCACATTCAGAACAGACAGGCTGCTTCTGGAAACAGGCTCAAGGCTGTTTGGACAGAAAATGTTAGACTCCCAGGCACCCCAAATGTGATCTAGAATAGGTGCAAGCACAAAGTCCCTAGGACATTTATACTCTTTGCTCTGTGGGAAAAGGCATGAGTTGGGATAAGCTAGTTCAAGCTCCTTTAAGCTCCTTTAAGGTATAGAGCCTGGGTCAGGAGCCCTTTTTTCTTTTCTTTTTTTTTTCCTTTTTTTGCGGTACGCGGGCCTCTCGCTGTTGTGGCCTCTCCTGTTGCGGAGCACAGGCTCCGGACGCGCAGGCTCAGCGGCCATGGCTCACGGGCCCAGCCGCTCCGCGGCCTGTGGGATCTTCCCGGACCGGGGCACGAACACGTGTCCCCTGCATCGGCAGGCGGACTCTCAACAACTGCGCCACCACGGAAGCCCCAGGAGCACTTTTTGCCCAGGTCTAAGTGTAGTACTGGTGGCCAAAGCTCCCATAAGTTATTCTTGAAGAAACTACTAAAGATGAAACACTGCCAACCAAAAACTAAATGGAGAAGACTCTAAAGGATTAAACCACCACTGAATTCCAGAAGATGGTAGAGGAATGACTACAGAATTTAGCAATAAAGAGACAAAGCCAATAACTTTATTCCTTTCAACATTTTTTCCTCTAGTATAAAAGGCAACATACTGACATTTTCAAGCACATACCAATTCATAGAATACAGGAGTGGTGTCTTTCTTTAAAAAAATTAATGATTAAATCCATTCAACCAATAAATCAGTACAGAAAACTGTGGTAAAAGCCTTGGTGGTTATCATTGCATCTATTTAAAATAGAAAGTTAGACTAAATAACTGAAGGAATTATGGTTACAGAATAGAATATAAATGCTATAAACCCTGTAATATAAAAAATTATATCACCAAAATTAGGGGGTTGGAAGAGAAGACTGAAGAGTGCTAATTTCCTCATTTCTAAAAGCGGAGTCAATTATTCCATCTAAAATTGAAACGTGTCATTTAAAAGAAATGATAACTCTAGATATTTAGTGTTGCTCCATGTCTATGTTTCTTTCAAAAAAGTAAGAAAATTATATATTGAAATGAAGAAACATAAGTTTAAGATTCAGCAGTTTCTTCAGCTTCCCTTAGGTTTCTTCTCTGTTAAATGCAAAAATTAAATCTAACACTTTCTTTTAAAGAGTAGCATGTACAGGGTGATCAACTTTTTATAAAATTATTTTTGTCTTTTGATTACTCTGCCTATCTATCTATCTACTATATCTATTTTTCTACCTCCCTGCTGATCTATTCACTTATCCATATTTCTCTTTACCAACTTCTTTGCCTATCTCATCTATCTGTCCATTCCTTGATCTGCACATCTTCAAGAGATGCCTAGAAGGATAATCATTTAATATAAATTCTGTAGTGTTATTTTGCTTTTGTTAATTTCTTCCTTAATGTCTATGTCTTGATTTCATTATAATATAACAAACATGTCTAAGTTTCACCAAAACAGTGAAGTTGTTATCTGAGGTAGCTAGGTTTGCAAACCACTGATACAGAATATTTTGGGTGAGAAAATTCTTAGTGGATGTTTTTTCCAGAGGCAGAGGACAAAGGAAGAAAAGGACTAACAAGGAAGGAGAATAAGGTAATTGATCTAATTGTCAAGAGCCTATATCAAACTGAAGGCCAGACTTAGGTCCTATTGATATCCACTTACAGATCAATCAAATATCCCAACTTTGCTTAGAATTTCAAATGAGTCTCAAGGATTGAAGTCTAGGTGGAATATTACCTGCTGATATTTATAATTAGCCAGTGATCTTGCTTGGGAAGGAAAGCAGGATTCAAATGCCAACCTACAATGTCCTCACATTTCTTATTCTCTCCATCTGAGCTTGGATGCTGACATCTGCAATGGATACAGAGATGGTGAAGCAGCAACATGTAGGACTCTGAAGAATGCAGTGGGAGTGCATTTCCCCCATGGGATCTCTGTAAGGCCCTTTATATTGTAGGGTAATGTCTCTAAGATCTGCTGTGCAATTAGTCCTTTTTTCATTCTGTAAAGAACAAACTGAGAATAGAGACATTGGGGGAAAATGCAAGAAAGCCAAAGGTCCTGAAACACATGGGGAGAGTCAGCAGGCTCCCGGCTGACAGGGAATTGCAGAAAGAAAGAGACCAAAAGAGACTTGGAATGACAGAGGCAGAGAAAGAAGAGAATCAAGCCAGGGACCTTTGGGTTTAAATCTGCAAAGTATGAGACTGCCAAAATAAGTTGGACTGAGAAATTCAAATGACATCTCTGTTCTTTAGATATGTGCATCTGGCAACTCCATTTATGAAATTGAAATTTAATTTCAGAAGATGTGGGGATTTTATAAGACAATTAGATTCAACCACATGAAGTTGTAGTTTTTAGCAATTTCATGTGGTTCAGCCTAATATTGACTTTACTCTCCCCTCTGATTTTCTCTAAGGTCAGACCGATTTGGGTTTGAGTTGTGCCCAGTCACATTCTAGCTGGGAACACTGGGCAAACTTCCTCTACAAGATTCACTTTCCTCATCTAGAAAGTGGGAATGATATTATCATAGCAAAGATTAAAGTAGTTGATGTTTATTTATCCCAGTAAGCATTCAATGGCAGCTCTTCATTACTTTTGATATCATTAAATACATCTTTATGTCACACCTCCCTTCTTAAATTCTTTCTCTGACTTTCCATTGCTCTTGAGATAAAGTCAAACTCCTTGACATGTCTTACAAGGTCCTTCATGGCTTCTGACTTTTGCTTATTTTTCCAGACTCTTTTTGCAACTCCCATAAAAAAATGTAAATACTTTTCACATCCCTGTGAAAGTGAAGTTCTTTCATTCCTCAGCAAGCCACTGTTTGCTCTCATTTCCTTAGCCTATAACACTAACCCCCTGATCTGATCTTTCTCCATCCTACTCGTAAGTGCCATTTTTCTCCTAGAAACTTTTAGACAACACCTATGCTGGGTACGTAACTTCAGAGCTCCTACAGGGCACTGTGTGTTTTCCCTCAGTTTGCTCACCAGCTTTTATTATAATTCTTTGTTTTGTTACCTCTCTCCCCCCCTGCCTTATTCTCCATTGCCTCTCACAACTGAGGATAGCACTGGACACGTTTTAGGAGATCAACTGTTCTCTGCTAATGCTGCCACATCAAAAACTTACATTACAGCAGATTCAATTTTTTTTTATTTTCCAAGATACTACTTTTTCCTTTAGACACAACTCACAAATGTATGGGCTGGCTGACAAGGAGAAAAAATACCTGTATCAATACCAGGTCTATACAGAAGATTTATTCCATATAAATAATTAATTATTAAATAAAATGGCTTTTAGTTTACCCCAATATTATGTCTGTGTTTAGATTTGTTTGAAGTTTAAAAGGGCAATGAACATTTCAAGTAAAGCTATGAATCTGAAAGAAAATATTCTGGACGTGATTGAAAAATGTTATTTACCAGATATTCAGGCTAATCAGGGAAAAAGGAGAATCTCAGTTCTCATGAAATGATACTTTAATCAATGTTACAAAATACAGTTAATATTTCCTTTCAAATTATTGCTTTCAAATTTTTGATTTATTTAGCTTATTTTTCTTTATATAAATAAGAGCTTAATTTACTCCAGCTCAGTAGAAGCAAAAGAGGAAGCTATTTGGATTAAAAATGAACACTTTTGCTTCAGGATGATGTGAATGCTTCTATTTAGAAAAAGGTTGAAGAAGAAACAAAGTATCATTTTTTCTTCACACTACACCCGATACTCTTAACACATCTGTCATCTGGTCAACAAATATGTGGTAGTTTTACCCTCTGAAAGCAATTCTGTAGTATCAGCTGGGTGTCCTATAAATTTAGCTCAATTCTTATATTACCTACCTAGAGATACTGTCAGATCCCTCTGGTTAAGGGCTCAGTCCCACAGACTACCTCCATTTCAGATGTCAATTGCAATTTCTTTTATCACTGTCTTATAGTTTTCAGTGTACAGATCTTTAACCTCCTTAGCTAAATTTATTTCTAATTATTTTATTGTTTTTGATGCTCTTATAAATAGGATTTTTAAATTACTTTTTCAGATAATTTGTTGTTAGTGTATAAAAATGCTACTAATTTTTGCATGTTGATTGTATCTTGTAACTTTACTGAATTTGTTGATAAATCTAATAGGTTTTTGGTGAAATCTTTAGGATTTTCTATATATAAAATCATGTTATCAGCTAATAGAGACAAGTTTACTCCTTCCTTTCCAATTCTGATTTCTTTTGTTTCTTTTTTCTTACCCTGTTGCTCTGGATAGGACTTCTAGTACTATGTCAAATAGGAGTGGTGAGAGTGGGCACTCTTGTCTTTTTCCTGATCTTAGAGGAAAAGTATTCACTCTTTCACCATGATAGGGAGAGACCCACAATGTTGGGGGAACTGGATGTTCACCTTGGGCTCTCTTTTCCCACTGGAGAAATCACAGGCACTGGTGTGGGGGGTGGGGGATGGGGAAGAGGGTGTGTGTGTGTGTGGGCATCTCCCTGCAGCACTGTGCCAGCCTGGAAGAGGGGTGATGCAGTTAGAATGTAGCTGTTCCTCTTGTTCTTCTAATGCAGTCCTTCTCAGTCTCTGTGGTCCACAGGGGTGCTTCGGCCTCACTGCCCTGTTCACGGATTTTCACAGTGGTATCTTGTGTATGGATAGTTGCTATCTGGTGTTCTTATGAGGGGAACTGAAGTCAGGAACACCTATGCCTCCATCTTGATGACATTACCTCCTGCTATCTGGCCATTGGTGTTTGAACTTGATCTCCAGCCTCTGTTCTTTCCGCAGAGATTAGGGAATGGAGCTAAAAGTTCCATCTCGTTAATTGCTGTTGGTTCCCCTGGCAACCAGGCCCCGTCCATAGGTACTTTCCAAAATTCACATCATTACAGGTGTGGTTGAAAGGGGTTTCTTATGCACATCAAAAGACACTTTATTGTTCTTATCACTTAGTAAATTTTAGGAGCTTTGTACCATAAATGGGATGAAGGCTGTGTATTTCTTATTATAACTCATTATACCATAGAGACCAATTTAGGGCTCTGTTTAAAAGCTGGTTAATTTTATCATTCTGAGGAGTGATTCAGTCTACTACTTCTAATAGAGAGGAGACTATTGTTTTAATGAGTCTCATTATTTTACATTAAATATTTTGCCTTTCTTTGAGAATAGTTATAAAGCATATTATTACACAGAATGCTTTATACATGACAAGGGATGTTCATATATTTTCTTATTTGATTCTTATTAAAATTTTGTGATGTGACCACAGATGTGGAAATAGAGTCTAAAACATGTAAACTAATTGCCAAAGTTCATTTAGCAGTGAGAAGTGAGTTTTGCACCTGGGTCTTCTCAAAACATAATTATAAAATAATTTATAGCCAATATGTTTTAAATAAGACTTTTCTACTTTTTTTGTACTATCTTATATAATGATCTATTTAATTGTTTTGTTAAATTATTTCTTAATGAATTTTCTCCCAAATAAAGCTTTATCTCATGTTACTTTTTTTTACTCCATTAAATTGACAGAATTCTCAATGTTTACAATTAGCCAAATAGATACATAGAAAGTATCTTAAATGTTAGCTTCTAAAGACTATAGGATAATTAGGTCCCATTTGTATATTTTTGTTTTTATTTTCATTACTCTAGGAGGTGGGTCACAGAAACTGTTGCTGTGATTTATGTCAAATAGTGTTCTGCCTATGTTTTCCTCTAAGAGTTTCATAGTGTCCAGTCTTACATTTAGGTCTTTGATCCACTTGGAGTTTATTTTTGTGTATGGTGTTAGAGAATGTTCTAATTTCATTCTTTTACATGTAGCTGTCCAGTTTTCCAAGCACAACTTATTGAAAATTCTGTCTTTCCTCCATTGTGTATTCTTGACTCCTTTGTCATAGATTAATTGACCAAAGGTCTGTGGGTTTATTTCTGGCTTTCTAACCTGTTCCATTGATCTATATTTCTGTCTTTGTGCCAGTACCATACTGTTTTGATTACTGTAAGTTTGTAGTAAAGTCTGAAATCAGGGAGTCTGATTCCTCCAGCTCCGTTTTTCTTTCTCAGTATTGCTTTGGCTATCTGGGGTCTTTTGTATTTCCATACAAATTAAAAATTTTTTTTATTCTAGTCCTGTGAAAAATGTCATTGGTAATTTGATAGGGATTGCATTTAATCTGTAGATTGCCTTAGGTAGTATAGTCATTTTGACAATATTGATTCTTCCAGTCCAAGAACATGGTACATCTTTCCATCTGTTTGTGTCAACTTCGATTTCTTTCATCAGCATCTTATAGTTTTCAGAGTACAGGTGTTTTGTCTCCTTAGGTAGGTTTACTCCTAGGTATTTTAAAAGCTTCTGCATATCAAAGGAAACCATAAACAAACAAAAAGACAACCCACAGAATGGGAGAAAATTTTTGCAAATGAAGTGACCAACCAGGGATTAATCTCCAAGATATACAAACAGCTCATGCAGCTCTATGTCAAAAAACAAACAACACAATCAAAAAATGGGCACCAGATCTAAACAGACATTTCTTCAAAGAAGACATACAGATGGCCAAAAAGCACCTGAAAAGATGCTCAACATCACTAATCACTAGAGAAATGCAAATGAAAACCACAATGAGGTATCACCTCACACCAGTCAGAATGGCCATCATCAAAAAAATCTACAAACAATAAATGCTGGAGTGGGTATGGAGAAAAGGGAACCCTCCTACACTGTTGGTGGGAATGTAAATTGGTACAACCAGTTTGGAGAACAGTGTGGAGGTTCCTTAAAAAACTAAAAAATAGAACTACCATAGTTCCACTCCTGGACATATATCCGGAGAAAACCATAATTAGATAAGACACATGCACCCCAATGTTCATTGCAGCACTATTTACAATAGCCAAGACATGGAAGCAATCTAAATGCCCATTGACAGATGAGTGGTTAAAGAAGATGTGGTACATATATACAATGGAATATTACTCAGCCACAAAAAGAATGAAATAATGCCATTTGCAGCAACATGGATGGACCTACAGATTATCATACTAAGTGAAATAAGTCAGACAGAGAAAGACAAATATCATGATGTCACTTATATGTGGAATCTAATTTAAATAAATGATACAAATGAACTTATTTACAAAACAGAAACAGACTTACAGATATCAAAAGCAAACTCATGGTTACCAAAGGGGAAAGGTGTCAGAGGAGGGATAAATCAGGAGCTTAGGACTAAACATACACACACTACTATATATATGATAGATAAGCAACAAGGACCTACTGTATAGCACAGGGAACTCTACTTAATATTCTGTGATAACCTATATGAGAAAAGAATCTGAAAAAGATTCTTTTCTCATATATGTATAACTGAATCACTTTGCTGTATACCGGAAACTAGCACAACATTATATATCAACTTAATCCAATAAAATTTTAAAAAAAGACTATAGGATACATTGGATCATTCATTACATTTTCTATAACAAGTTGCTTCAATGTCTCGGGGCTTTTCTTTTGCTTGTATTTACTGAAAAATTATTTCTCATAATCCTACTTAAAATATGCACTTGCTGCATTACCTCTCTATTATTGCCTTCCCAAATGTTGTCCTTGGAAAATACAAACAAAAAGGTGCTTGTGTGAATGGGATTTAGAAAATAAATTGTATTTATTGCATGGTGTCTAGCATTCTCATAGGACTTTTAGTCCTTTTAGGACAGACTATTGATAAAAGGAGAAAACATCCTTCTGTAGTTATTGCCCTTTCACAGTATAAATGTTTAACCTCTAACAGAACATTATTTGAGATTATTCTTTTCCCTAAGGAATACCAGGGCAGAATCAAAAATTTCAAGTTTAATATGGAAGAAGAATTTTTTTTTAATTTTATGACTGATTTTTCTGATTATAAAAAATAAAATGGACATTGCTGAAAATTTTTTTAACCTTGAAAAGTAGAAAGAAGAAAATAAAAATCCCTGAAGTCCCACCAACCAGGATAATACCCTCAAACTCCTCTTTCCTTCTAAACAGCTAAGTGTCTCCCAGGACCTCCCCAGCCTCCCATCCCTTGCAAAGCCACAGGCCCTTTTACAAACCCCTGTGCCTGAGACTCTCTTGGCACCAACTTGGTGCCTCATATGTTCCATCTCACTTCTTTCTACCTCCTTGTTAACCTTCTGACAATAAGGAAAGAGTGTGTGGCTGGTAACGTTGTCAGGCAGATCAAACTCTCATTGCCTCTGAGTGTAAAACCAGTAGAGTAATGGGTGTCTGCTAGTTGATGAAGATCATACCCCTTTTTGGGTGTTTCTACTAGGCTGTCTTCTTGGTGCTTGGTTTCAACTTACCCCCAGATGATTGTCCTGTGAGCTCAGCCGCACCTCTCTCAGCCTCATAGCCTGTTAACTGCCAAGGTAATTTTGGAACCCTGTCTGGCCACAGGATATTACTTGCTTTAAAAGGGTATTTGGAACACACCCATTTTGTTTAAAAGGGTGTCTGGAAGACACCCATTTTGTGCATTCTGCCTTCCTTCTGATTCCTGAAAGTGAAATTATGGGCTACAAGTGAGGGAGTATTAATTACTTTTGTGTCTCTTCATACATATTGCCAACTTACTTTTCTTATTAATTAGTATGTACTCTCTCTATATTATTTATAATAAAATTTTGTCTGGCAATGTTATTTTAAGAAAAAATTTACAGTTTATTTTCTCTTTTTAAATATGATTTTTTTTCATATTTTACTGATGTCCAATCTTTCACTTGTTCCTTGGCAAGATCTTCCACTGCTTTTATGAATGCAAAAGTTTTACATGTACTCTTAAGAGTTTTTATGATCCACATATTTACTTCATGTTTTCTTACGGGTGTCTTTATATTTATTTATCTCTTTTATTTATCGAAAATTTTAGTATTTTATCTGATGGGGCATGGTAACATGATTATTTTTAAAATTCCAAACATAGTTATTCCAGCTTGAAGTATTGAAAAATCCAGATTGATCCATTAAATCATTTGTATAAATGATAAAGCAGAAAGCAAACTCTGGTTCTGTGCATAATTATGACAACAGTGTTTAATATGGTTTGCATACATTTTAAAAAAGCTAACTGGAGTTTGTATTATGACAAAGGAAGGACTGTGTAAGGGCTTGTTATTTTAGCCCATAATAGTGATTCAGTCCCTTGAATGACATGATAATGAAAAATCCTAGAAACCCTATTACTATAGTTGGTAGAATCATAAAACTACCCTAGTGTTTTACTGGATGGGAAGACAGTGTAAATGAGAATAAACATGAAAGCTTGGATTACATATAAAAAGCGGACCCCAAATACTTCCTTTTAATGTCCCAATAAGTACCGTCAAAAAGAGAGACAACAGACAAAATATGTGGGTTTGTATAGCCATATCCATTCAAGCACTCTTTCAGAGTCACGTAGACATTCCTGGAGACATCCCTCTTTAGGTTAGTGTCATTTATGAACAATGTAGTTGCTCATCCACATTCCCTCTCTGTACCAAAAGTCCAAGTTCTTGGAAAAGGCAGCATCTCACTTTCCTTGTACACCTCCTTTTATGAATTACTCTGAGATTAGAGACATCAAGACAGTCAACTGTTTAGTTTATTTTCTCTGCCATTATCATTATCCAGGAGGGTGGCTCATGCAGGAATACAGAACTTGGAACCATCTACAAGACTTGATTTTAAAATTCTGGTGTGGGATCCAGTGTCAGCAGTGTTTCCTAGTTCCCCAGGTGATTCTTATGACTGCTTAAGTGTGAAAACCGCTATAGTAGGGTCTGTGTTTAAGCGATGTATTCTGTTCCATTGCCTATATATTATTTTTTGCTAGTTTGTCATTGATATTAATTCATGTCATTTTTGTTTTATTTACCTAGTAGAATAAGATTTATTTTAATTATTTTTATTTATAATTTCAAAATGTGCTTTTTGCCTTCTAGATGAATTTTAGAATAATTTTCTCATGCTCAAAGGAAAATTTTACTGAAATTTTCATAGGAATTTAGTTCAACTTAAAATAGTGAAATTTTACTGAGATTTTCAAGGAATTTAGTTCAACTTAATTGTTATTTTTAAAACATTTATGCATTTCAGGAACATAAAAGCTTATGTTTGGTCAAGATTTATTTTTCTTGGTGAAGTTATATTATTTTCTTTGTAAAGAACTATAATATTCTTATTATATTATTATAATATTGTTATTATTAGGTATCTTATGTTCTTAGTTGCTATTGTGAATGAGGTTTTGTTTTTTCTTTTGTAATATCTTTGATTTGGTTTTTGTTACTATACAGTTAAACAATTAATATTTGGACATCTATTTTGTACCCAAGCATTTTAATATTTTTTACTCAACTGGAATATATTTTAAAATTTTATTTGTATTTTCTTGGCTTTCTGCAAATAATGATTCATATCTGAAAGTTCCTTTTGGTTTTCTTGCAGAGACTACTTATCTCATGACAAAATTCTTGGGGAAAAATCCCCACTCTTTGTTTCTGGATTTGGGTTCTGGTTTTATGGATGTGTTCAGTTTCTGAAAATTCATCAGGATGTACACTTATAATCTACGCACATTTCTGCTATAACATTTTTTTTTAATCCCTTGTCAAACTTGGTACCCCTGTGGTTCTCAAACTGCAGAGTGTGTTAGAATTACCTGGGAGCTCATTAAAAATGTAAACTCTTAGGCCTAATGTCTCAGATTCTGATTCAAGAGATGTCAGGTGAACACAAAACACCTGATTTTGCTGAGTACCTCAGGTGATTCTCATGCAGGAGGCCCTTATTGCATTTCAGGAACACTGCTGATATATTTTTTTTCCAGTGCCTTCTAGTATTTAGTGTTTCATGGGAAAAACCTGAGATTTCTGTCTTCCCTCCTCTACTTCCTATCCTGTATGACCTGGGCCTCTTTCCCCTTGGGTAAACACAGAAAGTGGGGAGGGAAAGAGTAAGAGGATGGTGGAGGCAGCCCAAAGATAAAATTTAAACTCCCCTAGCATGAAGCATCAGCTGAGCAATGGGCTACTGCAGTTGATACAGATCATAAGAGAGGGTGGGCCCTTTTCTTTCATCTCCAGTCAGATGCTGCTGCTACAGTGTTTTAGAATCAGAATGAAGCCTGTAGTAGGTCATGATTGAATTCCTCAATGCTAATTGCATTTATTTAACAGAAATTCATCCTGATCTGCAAACATCTTCTTTCGTTCAGAGCCTCCCCAATCTTCCCTGTCATGTCTTCATCTGTATTTTAATGAAGAGTTAGGCATTTGGGGAAATATAAGTCTGGAGTCATACTAAAGTAGAAATTTCAGGAAAAAATTCACAACATTTTTCCTCTTCCTTAAAAATAGCACAATGATTAGTAGAAACAAAATTTACCAGAACAATTGTAGATATAGATGGATATAAATATAAATATATGGCTTTATATTACTAAAAGAACTCACATCTTAGAGTCCTAAAATATTAATCTTTCTCACATCAGTATCTTTGAGCAGCAGAATTGGAGTCAGAAGAAAGGTTTTAATCAAGGGTCTGTCACCTACTTTCTGTGTACCTTGGACTTAAACTACCTAGGTTTTTCCTTGCAAAATGAGGGATCTGGAATCTGTAATCACTTAGGGTATTTTTTAGCTGTGTATAATGAGGTCTTGGGGGCACTCAGAAATCACAACTAAGAGAAAAAAAAGCTTAATTTCTATGTTATGCTTCTTATAGCAGGATATAGCGCATTTTAGAAATTGTTTGACAGAAATGAAGACAAAATATTTAGATTACCTCCTAGCTCCAAGTTCTTGTTAACTAGAGTTTATATGCCTGGTTAGAAATTTGAATAGCATTTTCCTGTACAGTTTTGGATTATGAGATGGGCACTGAATTTGGAATTCACAAACATGTATCCTTTATTTTTGAAATTACAGAATATCTCTATCATCTGTTTATGTGTATGTGTATAAACAAACATACATTTAAAATATTATTTTAGTATTATGAAAGCAACTCCTATTTAGGTAAGAAGTTCAGCTTTCCTGGAAATCACATTGCTCCCCTTGGTGGAAAAAAATGTTGAATTTGTTTATTTTTAGTGATCTTGAGTTAATAAAAGCATTAGCATTTGTAATTTTTGTAAACAAACCAAACTTGAGAAGCAGATCTTAAAATTTGAAGAATACAGTGAATACTAACACTCAAGTCACTGAAAATCACAAGTTCTAGAATATTTGAGAAAGTTTGAGAAACAAACGTTATTTTATTCCATTGACTTCTTTCTGATTCCAAAGGGTTCTTAAGAGAGAGGACAATGTGATATTAAGAAGGAAACTATAGTCTGTTTCTGCTTGCTAAGGAGATAAAAGAGAAAGATACCTTACTAACTGGGAGGTAAACAGAGTAAGAACAATTCTGAAAGCTGGAAGCTGCACAATCTAATTTTGAACTAGGAACAGAAAAGTATCTCTAAAGCCATTATGAATGTTATCCATCCATATAATAAAAATGTAGGAAGTAGCCTTTATAGATGAGGCATCAGAGATGAAAAGACATTAAGTCCCAGACCTCAAGGAGCTTAGGAGTTGGAGGACAAAGACAGTAAATAGATAAGAACATAGAGTGTAATAGGTGCTGCAATAAAATTATGTTTAGGGAAAAAGGGAAGCCTCAGGATTTTTAAAAGCCCAGACTCTAATACTTTGTAAAGCTCCCTGGTGATTCTAATACTCTGACAAATGTAAGAACAACTATGTAAAAAGAGTCATTGAAGGGATGTATCCAATGTTTATTTGCTCCAGAGTAATAGGACAAAAAAAGCAACTCATATTTCTGATTGGTATGATAATTTTTGTTGACTTAAGTGGACATATTTGTGGTCCTTTTTCTTTTCTTGATTTATGAAGATCATGGGTTTTCCTATAATTTGTCTTAAAGATTCTAGTTATCTCAAATAATCTTCAACTATCATACATTTGTCTAAAACTGTCTTTCCAAAATCTGTGTTGTATGTATTGGTACATGTATAAGATCAGCTGTATGAAATGAATACCCAGTAAGGGGAGAAATGAGCTAATTTAATAAAATTAGAATAAAAACCTTCTATAGCTTTCTAAAGTGATATGGCACTGTCATAAAACTCTTTATGACTCTAAACAATCAGATATCTCCTAGTTAGGAACAGATTAACTCTGAAAAAAAAATTAACCCTGAAAATTGAAAAGAGCTAATCAAAACTATACATAACTGAGAGCATTGTAAAGAATGAAACCATAGACACATTAAGGCTTAGTTAATTTAAAGGATTTTGGCTGGGGATTGACCACTTGAAGCTTCAGAAGATGACTCATTAGACTGTTCTGCTTGGTAAACTTCTATTTCACCTCATAGGCAGCCACTGTGATTTGGATTCCTTGAAAGTTATTGTCATCGTTCCCTTTTCATGTACCTCTCCTCAAAGTTACAAACATTTTCTCTCACCTACTTTATAGCAGGGAAGATAAAGGGGGAGAGATTGAGAGTCTAGGCCTTGCTATCCTCTCAAGCTACCATCAGCTGTGTAACATCTTGTCCTTTCTCTAACTGGCTCCAACCAATTTATTCATGTCCCAAATTATTAGTCCCTTCTGTGAATACTTTCCTTGTATTGAAACCAATATAAAGATGTTGTCAGTACAGTGGGAAATGAAAAGAGAAAATACATTAAATTAAAAGAAAATTGAAGTTTCAGCCCCTAGTTCAAGATCAGGATTCCCCTGAAAAAGAGAATGCCTTTCTCTTTCTCACTTTCTCTCTCTGTAGTTTTCCATCTCCATCAAGACCCCAAGGAATTTTTATACTCTTGCTACAGTGACTGTTCTCTCCTGCTGGAAGACCTATGGATTCCTCCTCTTACAGAGTTTCTTCTTAATATCTATATCTTCTTAATACCTAAATATAATAAATATCTATATTTATCTGTAATAAATAGAGATAGCTCACCCTCAACAAACTCCTGAAGTAAATTAAGCCAATTTGCAGTTTCACAGCTGGAGGCCCCAGAGGCTTAGTCAGAACCAACACTTTCTGCCATGTGACCCTCTGTTAAACCTTCTCTTTACTCCATTTTGGAATTTCTCAAGCCCAACTAACCCGTGCTACTGCAGTGCAACAACAGCATTGTCTTCTGCATCCTCCTTCCGAGTGGCATTGAGGTATGGTTTCCCTGCGTCTGGACTGTGTTGGGGGCAGTTATGGTGGTTTGCTCTCTAAGAACCTTTCTTTTTTCTCCAGTCACACTCCATAATGTATAATCCCTAGTAACAACTTTAACTGTGTTCCTTTCCATGTCATATCCTGCTAGCCTGTACTTCAATAAATTAATCTTTCTTTTGAGGAAATTCTTCTTTTTTCTAGTTCATTGGCCAGGTTTCTTTTTTTTCTTTTTCTTTTTCCTACCTTTCTACTAACCCTGACTTGACTGAAAGAACAAAGTATATTTTTAATGTGATTCTTTTCCTTTTTGAGTCTTTGAGAAATCTCAATTCCTAGAGAAAGGTGTTCTGGAGACAAAACTTTCTAAACTTTCTTAACCTTTGGAACTGGAATGCTTCCATGAGGCTTACTGCACTTTGGTTTAGGAAATGATGTTACCCTCATGTTCCCGATTTATTGATAAAATACACTAATCATGGGTTGGACTCAGTCTGAAGTCCTAAAATCCATAACTCTCATCAAAAACAGTCAAGAGAGCCATCTGTGTTTCATCTTTGGAGAAATATCTATGTATTGTAGATCTTCTGCCCATTTTGTGATTGGGTCGTTTTTTGTTTGTTTTTTTTTTTTGATGTTGAGCTGTCTGGGCTGTTTGTTTGTTTTGGAGATTGACCCCTTGTCGGTTGCGGGTATCTTCTCCTATTCTGAGGGTTGCCTTTTTGTTTTGTTTTGTGGTTTTCTTTGCTGTGTAGGCGCTTTTGAGTTTAGTTGGGTCCCATTTGTTTGTTTTTGTTTTTGTTTCCATTGCTCTAGTGACGGATCTAGAAGGATATTGCTGTGATTTATGTCAAAAAAAAAAAAACAGTCGAGAGAGTTTAGAGAACAAGTGGTGATTGTGTTGGGGGGAGTGGATGGTTTTTGAAACTCTATTAACCTGTTGATATATTGTACAAATCCAAGTTTAGTCCTAAATTTCACCCTCTAGTGACTAGGAATATCTACTATTGCCCTTGAGACCTAAAGTCTGGATTGAAATGCAATACAAGGTCCATCTCCTAATACCTTAAAACATCTGTATGCATAAATCCTGCTTATTTTTGTTTCTAAGTGGTCCTTGGGTCACTTTTAAATAATAAAAAACTCACCACAGCTGTGCTTGCACTAGCAGCTGTGGTCAAGCTGCTATAACCTCCACAGTTCAAAAAGTCCACATACGCCACTGGGATCCTTGATCTCAATTAGCAGTCGGTGGTGTTTTCTCGTTTTAGTTTTTCTCAGGAGGTTTTCTGCTCAATGCCCCATGTGACAAAGATTAGATAATATGAAACATTTATTCTTCTTATCATACTGGTTCTAACTAGTAGAATATAAACATAATGATAGTAGAGAGGGCTCAAAATATTGGCTTTATTAATGGCTAGGAAGCATACTCAAGCCCCAAAATACAGAGCTATAGAGTCAACAGTACTGAAAACTGCTGCTTGATTTAAAGCATGTGCTACCAACTTAATTCTCTTGACTGCTAGCTGTAAAGCTGAAAAGGGCTCTAATTGGGTCTGCCAGGGTAGGGGTGGTATGGCTGCATGATCTGTTTATTCCAGTGGTTTGCAAGTTTGAGTGTGCATCAGAGTCACCTGGAGAACCTGTTAGATCCCATTGCTGGGTCCCACCCCCAGAGTTTTGGTCCAGTAGGTCTGGAGCAGGAATGGAGAATGTGCATGTCTAACAAATTCTCAGGCAATGCTCATGCTGCTGGTCTGGGGCCCATACACTGAAAACAGCTGATCTACTTTGTGGAAGCTAGAAGTGTAAAGCTGATCAATCAGGCCCCGCCCCGCCCGCCCCGTTACCGTGGCCCAAGTGAAAGAGGTTTGCATTACTTTTCCAGGGCAGTAATCCTGCCCCCACGCCCTACTTCCCGCCCTCCAGAACACGTGACCCAGTGGATATCAGATTCAACCAGTTTCGCCCATCAGAAGGTTCCTTTCCTCCTAGCAGGGAAGCAAGTAAAAAGGATGGAACGGGAAGCCAAAAATACGTGCTCAAATTTTGTCCCTTCCTAAGGTATTGTTGCCCTTTTGAGGAGGAAAGAGAAGTCAGAGAAAGCTTTCTCATTAACAATTAAGAGCAATGATTGAAATTTTGCTTCTTGAGGAGTTAGTTGTGGGAGGATAACAGAAAAATATACATTCCAGAGGAGCCTACAAGACACTTTGAGGGAACACTGGACTCCTCCTTCTTCATGTGACAGAAGTATGTGTGATTACCAGAAGATTAGAGGATTTGGAGACCCCAGGATCACACAAAGGTGAGTAAGGCTTTTGTAACTTAAGGATCTTAAACTGCCGTTTATTAACTGTGTCATCTTGGGAAAGTCAATTTCTTTAAGCCTCTGTTTTCTCATCTAAAAAAATGGGAATAAGCTTCCTTTGAGGAGGGTGTTTGTGGATATTAAATGAAACAATTCTTTAAAATGCTGAGTACATTGTTTTGTCCATAATATACTTAGTAGGCAGTAACTGTTTAAGTAGTAAGAGGTTAGTGACCTAGGAGAATTCAAACACAGAAAGAACTTGAAGGAGTGTACTAGTTTCCTATTGCTGATGTTGTAAATGATCACAAACTTAGTAGGTTAAAACAACACACATTTATTATCTATAGTTCTGAAGGTTAGAAGTTTGATACAGGTCTCACTCGGCTAAAAGCAAGATATCAACAGCGCTGTATTCCTTTTTGGAGATTCTAGGGAAGAATTCATTTCCTTGCTATGCTCAGCTTTTAGAGGCTGCCCACATCCTTGGCTAATGGCCTCCCCCTTCTATCTGCAAAGCCAGCAACATAGCATCTTCCTGACCCTGCTTTTTATCATCACATATCTTTCTTTCACTCTACTTTTCTGCCTCCTAATGTGATTATATTGGTCTCTCCCAGGTAATTCAGGATAAACCTTATTTTTTTTAATTAATTTATTTATTTTTGCGTGTTGGGTCTTCGTTTCTGTGTGAGGGCTTTCTCTAGTTGGGGCAAGTGGGGGCCACTCTTCATCGCAGTGCGTGGGCCTCTCACTGTTGTGGCCTCTCTCGTTGCGGAGCACAGGCTCCAGATGCGCAGGCTCAGTAGTTGTGGCTCACGGGCCTAGTTACTCTGTGGCATGTGGGATCCTCCCAGACCAGGGCTCAAACCCGTGTCCCCTGCATTAACAGGCAGACTCTCAACCACTGCGCCACCAGGGAAGCCCTAAACTCATTATTTTAAGGTCAGCTTGTTAGCATCCTTAACAAACTGTAGCCTTATTTGCCTTGAAGCCTAACATATTAACAAGCTCTGGGACTGGGACATGGATATCTTTGGAGCTGGGAGTATTATTCTGCTTTTCACAGGAGGGAAAGTTCATTGTCATTGTGTTCCATGAATATATGTTTGAGGTATGAAATTTTATTCATTTGTTTATTCATTCACCAGCATATATTAAGCATTGATATCTATTTCACTAATCACTGGAGATACAAGATGAATAAGACTATTCCTTAAAGGAACCTGGGATCCACTAGTGTTTTACAGACTTGTAAATAAGTGAAACAGTGAGAAATAGTACAATGGTGAAGCCAATAGAGGACCCAACCAGGGAATGGTCCATTCTGTTACGAATGGATTTGGTAGGACTACAGGAAAGACTAGATAGGAAAGATGCTTGAGCCTTGAAATTTGTTACACAAACAAATGAGGAGGCAGGAAAACATCCCAGATAAATGTTGCAGAGAGAGCATAATGACATGACATATGGTGGCTGCCTGGAAAATTGCAAGTAATTCAGCAAAAATGGAACATGCAAAGAGAGAAAGCTGGAGAGATAGATAGGTATCAGAATCTCAAATAACTATCTACTGCTCTTTTAGCACAACCTTGCATTACCTGCATTATAGCAGTTTGGCTTTATCTTAAGGCCAAAGGGGGACAATAGAACAAGTTATGATGAAGCTAGATTACAGAAGCCCTTGGATTCCATGCTGAGGCTTCCTCCTCTTCATGATGATCTCTCCCTCATCTGATTCAAATCATTTAATTACTGATCAACTATATGCCAACCACATGACACTGTTTTCTTCTGGGGATAAAGGAAACACTATCTTTGGCCTTAAGCAATGTCAAGAAGACAGAACATACAATTATGGCATACTGTGGTAAGTAATGGAAATGAGATGTCCATACTGCTTACATGGCCTCGTGACCTACTGCATTGTGATATTCCTTCCATACGTGTACTGGTTTTGGCTACTCACCACTATTAATGTTTTTAAAAGCAGAAGCTTATGCAGAGCATTTGCTTAGAAAATCAGTATTAACTCTTCTCCCTCTTCATTTGCCATGGCAATGGGAAGTGTTTGGCATAGACTGCTTTGCATGTTCATTTACCAGGATATTTTTTAAAAGAAAATTCTTCAGTCATTGTAAACCATTATTTGGATTTTAGTGTCTGTCCCAACACAGTTTCTTAGAAATTTCATGTACCTTTTCTTTTCTTTCCCTAAGATCTATCTTTGTAAGTTAATTTTTTTCTAAACAGTAGCTTTGAGAGGTGTAATGTCCTTCAGCTGGGTCGCACTGCAGGTTGCAGTGCAAAAGATCTCAGGTATTTCTGTTTAATGTTAAAACAGAATATCATAGCTCTGGACTCCCTCTCCTACCTGCCATCCCTAGAAGCTGCTTCCTTCCTAGAACAGACCTGCATTTAGATTTCTCCAGGAAAGCTGTTCATTTTCATATTCTACAATGGACAGATGGGAGAAGGAGGAGAGCCCAGTGGTCCTCATCATCCATTATATAAAACAACTGCTTTGGGCCACCCTTCTTCCCCACTAATTGCTGTTGACTTCTGGTCTCCTGTTACCCACAATCAGAGAGGGCTTTGAGACCTGCCCACGCTTGTTCTCTACTTGGGCACCATCAGTATCTGTGGTGACTTGAGTACTCACAGTCCTCGAGCCTAACAATGCCCAGGCCTCTTTAACTGCAGTGGTCACCTAGTCTATCCCACCTTAGTCATTTATCCCAAATTACACACAGAAACTTTGAATCCTTAAAATTTGCCCCATCTCTAAATCTTAAACCTCAGTTTACAGAAATTGTGTTTTCCCCTTCGGATCCATCATTCAGTGTCTCATTCCATTCAGGCCGCTATAACAAAATACCATAAACTAGATGACATATAAACAGCAGAAATTCATTGCTCACAGTCAGGAGGCTGGGAAGCCCAAGATCATGGCACCGGCAGATTTGGTGTCTGAGAGTCTGCTTCCTGGTTCACTGCATCTTCACATGGTGGAAAAGGCTAGGGAGCCCTGTGGTTCTTTCCTAAGAGCACTAATTCCATTCACGAGGACTCCATCCTCATGGCTTAAGCATCTCCCCCAAATCTTCACCTCTTAATACCATCATCTTTGGGGGGGGGTACAGTTTCAACATATTAATTTTGGCAGGGATACAAACTTTCTTTCTGTTGCATTCAGTCTTCTCTACCCTTGTCTGTGCCCCAAGAGGCAGACCCACTTAGACTCCATCAATGGGTTCCCTTGGTCTCTAGCTTCCAGTTTGTTTCAGTCAATAGAGAATTACGGATCTGAGAGAGGAAGAAGAATCTAGTCAGGGAATTTATTCCTCATGCACCATATGGAGTTGCTATCAGGAGGCCCTTTCAATATAGTTATCCTCCGTTGTTTCTGGTAACTACTCTCTCCACCTACCTCTTCATGTTAAGGCATTGTCAAACTACCCTGCTTTTGTTAGGCCCAGGTAATTATTTCTATGGTTTCCATACATCCTGCCCTTGGATACACATTTGTGAATAGTTGTTTTACCAAATGCTTCCATAATTACTCAATATGAGAGTTCTGTATGTTTTCTACTGGAACACCAACTGTTATGCTACTCTTCTTACTCCTATTCTCAACATACTATTATACTTTCACATCTCAAGTCACCTGTCTGCTAATATATCAATTATTCTCCAATTTGCTTTTCTTTGCTATCTAACTAGATCTTCTGGTCCTTCAATTTAGTTACTCTTTTGTGTTTTCTTCTGACTCTTTTCCCCTGCAAAACTCCAGTCCTGTAACAATCTGCCTAGTTATATCTAAGTGGATATTACAAATTCGAACATTTTCCCCTACTTTTATCCTACTTTCAATAGATGGTCCACCCTGCTAATTTATCAGAAGAACATACATTTCAGTTAACAATTCCCTAGACTCCTCCCTGTATTTATATTCTTTCCTTCTTAAAGTTTTGTAAGTATAAGAAAGATATTGGTGGTAACTAACAGAAAACCTAACCCCAACTGGCTTACTCAAAAGGCTCTTTATTGGAGTAAATATCTGGGAAACTCAGGGGGAAGGCTGACGTAGGCAAGGCAGGAACTCAAATCCTGTCACCAGAACATAGTTCTATCAGTATTAACTCTCCGTCTTAACTTGTGTTGACTTTGCTATTGAATGGACCTTCTCCTGTGTTCACAGGGATGTCCATAGCAGCTTCAAATATCACATTCTTTCATGTTCACGTTTGAAGGGGATGTTAGGTCTACTTTCCCTGTAACAGTCAAGCAGAAGTTCTGGGCCTGTGTCTAGTTAGCTTGAATTGGGGCAACTCCCCTTCACTGAAACAATCAACCTAGTCAGAATATATGCTAATTAGCTTAAATCATTCAATATGCTAATTAGCTAATTAGCTTAAATCATTCAATCTTGGATCTGATGATTTGTTCAAGTACCCATGAGATTTGTGTTGAAAAACTAACATCTGATTTAATTGAATTAGTTACTGGGGCAATGGAATGTGAGGTCTTATGTCCAATCAATGAAGAATGCAGCAGAGACCTCACTACTGGAAAAACCGTTGACACAGGTTCTGACCAACAGACTCAATAACAAGTGTTTCTGGGCTCCATGAACCATCACGATGGGTAGTAATGTCATTCTCAGGACCTAACCTGGAACCCCTGATTCTACTTAGCTAAGCTTCCTTACACTTATAAATTGACTATGTTTCAAACAAACAAATAAATACATAAAATTTGATTTAGCTGATACAAATCACACTGAAAGATATCCTACTGTATGATATTATTAAACTACTTATTTCCTTTAGTACTTTTTGTTACAACCTAATCAATAAGATAAGATAAAAATGGTTATTATAGCTAGGCCAGTGAAGAGCCTAATTTCTCTGGGGCTCTTTAGTTATACTCCATTTAATATGTAGCACTCCTAAAAATTCCATAGGAAATTGGATGAGTCTTCATGGTTTGTTTCATTCTCTTTCAAAATATAATAAATTAACATTGGCAAAGAGAATATAGGTAGGCAGTATCAGAACTCTCCCAGTTTTGTACAGTATACAACAGACCTTCAAGAGAAACATGGTGTTCTATTATATCCATGTCAGTACTGAACTAACAAAGCATTTGCTTCAAGAAACCTCTAACAATTTAACATTTCTAGCATAGTGAAGAATTTCTAAGACATGCATACTGCATAAGAAAAATTCTTCAAACTTTCTTTTGAACATGTTTTTCAAAACTGTGGAGTTCAATATATTTTGAAACTCCTTTCCACACTTCAGATCATTTGATTTTTGATAAACAGCCTTTTATAGATATAGAATTTTTAAAAAGAAACTTGACTATAAAAACTCTATTGCAATACATTTTTTCCATCTGATTCTGAGATAATTTTACATAAGTAATTTTCCACTTAAGTTTTTGGCTTGGTTTCTTGTATGAGAATGAAGAGAGAGAAAGTGAACTCCTTAGTGATTTGACTTATCTTTTCCTCCAAAGTCTGGTGAAGAAATAGTTTTAATAAATAGCTGGATTGCTGGTTTACTTATCTTTCCTCTTACTCCTGTGTATAGTAGTTATCTACACTTTTAACTACAAAAATATGGTTAGTGAAGAATGTATGACTTGGGATCAAATATTGGGTTTGAGTGTTGACTTTACCACTTATTATGATATCCTGAACAATTTTACCATTCTGAAGTTGTTTCCTTAGTAAAAACTGGGAAGGTAATAGTTAGCTCCCCAGTCCGTTGTGTAAGGATGATTAAATAAGATACTCACACATAGTGCATTTAATAATAATTCCTGGTGTTCCACACAAGATTTTGAATCTGGTTTATGAGAGAATTTTTTTCTACTTATCCCTCCAAATGTTTCAGTACAAATACATTAATTGTGCAGAAATGTCCTACTGTTTCCAATCCAAAAAAAAAAGCTGTTTTGAAAATGCCATGTTTATTCTAGATGAATAGTTTGTCCATTGTTTGACAAAGAAATTATTTTTTAAAATAGTAACAATACAGCTTAGCTTACAGTTTGCAAAACACTTACCTCATTTTGATCTCACTTTTGAGGCCAAATAAGAAATAAGGATCTGAAATAAAATTCAGTCTTAGTGAACAACATGAAGTGTGCATACTATTTTATAGTGTGAGGTCTTTAGGGTTGTTCTTGGCTACTGGAATTGTTTAGGTAATAGGACAAGAGAACTATGGCAAAAATACTATAGGCTAAAGACTCTCGGTCCTTTTCCTCTTGCAAACATCATTAATCATCTCAGAGAGATGCTTTTGTTTACGCATTTTAAACAAAGCTCTATTTGTCTACAATCCTGATGGAAATGTTTATTAAACATATTCTTAGAGTGAACAGCTGTTAAGGGAAAATTGATCCCTTTTTTCCAAGCAAATAATGAATTTTATTATTTGACAGGCTTTTCAAATTTCCTTTTTTCCTCTCTCATTTTTAGTGCCTGTGAATCAGTAACAGTTCAGATTAATTCGCATTCTCCTTTCTCCTGTCACCTCAGCCTGGCTTAGTACTGCAGATATGTTGCTATAGCTGTCTGAGCAGCGGCATTGATTTGCATCAGTTGATACTCAAGCAGCTAGCTCAACTTCACAGCCCAGCAGCTGTGATTGTTAATACCTGCTCGCAAACCCTGTCTTTTTTCTAAATCTTATAGATTCCCCTACCTCCAGATTCCTTGTTTGCTGTAAAGCATTTTTATAAGTATACATATTTACTGCTACTAGTACTAGGCAGAGGTCTGGTTTGGAACTGAGGCTTCAAGAGTTTCTACCTGTGGCTTCTGGGCAAGTGATTCATATCCGTCTCATCATACGTCCTCAACTTTACACCTAAGCTAATGGTAAGGACCATGAGACATTTTGTAAGGAATAGACAAAATTATGCAAAGAATCAGCACAATTATTGATGCTACAGGTGAATTCGAAAATACAGGCTAACATTTTTCTCCCTGCTCTCAGGAGTGAGATGGAGGTGGGCCTGGGTGTGTGGCTAAGAAGGGGATAGAGAAGTATTTGGAGAGGTGTTTTTATCACCATAAGGTTTATAAGGGTGGGAAAAATGGGTACTCTTGCTAGTATGTTGGAAATTGGTTTACTTAACACAGATATGTGGAGAGCCATTTTATGTGCCTGGCACTGTTCTAGACTCTGGGGATATATCGGTGAACAAAACAGACGAGATTCCTACCCACATGGAACTTAAATTCTAATAGGTTTAGACAGCCACATTACAGCTCTCTCCCAAGAACAATTTAAGTGAGATGAATGGCAAAACAGTGAGTTATAGATATTGAAGAGGAGGGAGGGGGGAGTTTAGTCCCCAGCATATGAGAGGTTCAAATACAGGTCTAGAAGATGGAAGGCAGCAAGAGTGGTGCATGGGGAGGGGTGGAGGAATCAGCAGCCTAAAATGTGCATGAGGAGGAGCTGCTGGCCTGTGAGGCAGCCCTGGCCAGGACCCTCTGCTCAGTTCCTCCCAAGGTTTGTAAGGCTGGAGGCAAATGGCTGTCTGGCCATCATTACACAGAAGCAACAAGACAGGACCACATAGCGAGATCATTTTGGAGACATACTAAGAAATTGTACCTGGAATCCAACTGTGAGATCCAGGTGATATGACTTGTTAAAGATATTTTGCCACCATATAAATCATTATGCTGGAATTTCTGGATGATATGTTTGTTTGAAGGCTTAAGAGGCTTCCCACCTCCTGACATAACCTTACCCTGGAAAAATGACCATCCTCCGTGAGGACACTAGAGGTTGAAAAGAGAAGCGTCATCACCTCTGGTATCCTTTTCTGAAAAGATCCTTGGAGGCTATTCCAGTAAAAGGTAACTTGTTTGTAAGGGCTAACTCGGGCCTCTCACTGTTGTGGCCTCTCCCGTTGCGGAGCACAGGCTCCGGACGCGCAGGCTCAGCGGCCATGGCTCACAGGCCCAGCCACTCCGTGGCATGTGGGATCTTCCCAGACCGGGGTGCGAACCCGCGTCCCCTGCATCGGCAGACGGACTCTCAACCACTGCGCCACCAGGGAAGCCCAGGGCTAACTTCTAATCTATTCTTAAACATAGTTCTCTTTGATATTAATTTCATTTGGGAACCAGGAACACTATGCCTATTAAGTCCAGGGATGGGAGGAGAGGGTAAGAAATGGAATGGAAAAAAAGGACTTAATTAAATATCTGTTTGTAGAAGTCAACTTGCCTCTACCCTTTCCCAATTCCTCCCTTTCCTCTCTCATAACATTGATGTCATTCATCTCACTTATCCATATGGTATAATCACCCAATACATCGTTATTATTATTACTTTAAACAACTATCTTTTAGATCAAATAAGGATAAGAAAATAACATACTTTATTTTACCTTTATTTATTCCTTTTATGATAGTCTTCCTTTCTTTATGTAGATCCAAGTGTCTGACTTATTTAATTTTCCACCTTTGACTTACCTAGCCTTTGCAGATTTCCCTCTCTCTGGAGCACCCACACTGTGGTTGTTGAGGACACCTTCACATTTAACTATCTTGTGTCTTGCATTGTTCTTTGTTGTTTCATGATGTAAGCCATGATCCTCCAATAGGGTTATGAACTCTCTGAGGCAGAGGTCCTTTATTATGTTTTTTAATCCCACATAGAGCTTGACACAGAGGTTGAGCATATAAAAGACACTGGATTAACCCCGATTGATTACAGACTAGTAGAAATGTCAAGGTGCGGCACGTAGGACTATGCTTACATGGGTTATGCCATTTGAATAGTTCAGGAGGTTTGACAGAGTGCCTCTAGTGACTTCACTGTTCCCATCAGAGCTTCATCCCTTGATGCAGGTGCTTCATGTATGTAATTATGATTATTTTAATGATACCTAGTAAGAATTTCTAAGAACAGCTCACAATCTAAGCTTCAGAATTAACAAAGATAGAAATACACATCGTGGATGGTATGAGGAAAGTGATGGCAGTTTTAGTCATTACCGCTTGGTACCCAGGAACTGGTCCTGCAACTTCCTGACATCTTGCCTTCTTGCGGACACACTCTATGATCACGTGGGAGATAGAAGCAAGTCAGGTCAACTTTTGCATTTTACTCTTAAAATTACTAATGCTTTTCAGGTAAAATTTCAGGTAAGTTTGCAGAATAGAGTTTGGAGGGATTTGGGGGGAAAAAAAAGATTTTGATCTCAACTACACTGGCTCCCTTAGTGTTTTCTGGATAACTGTGAGTGGAGATTAAATACCAATGCTTAGATAGTACTTCTGTTTTATCTACTGCTATAACTGAGCATCATAATGTTTGTAATTTCTTTATCATCTAGTGCCACTTGTTGAAATGTTTAATGATAGCAGTGATCTCTGAAATCTTTCATGAGACCAAGAATGAGTACCTGTCCCTCTCATAGTGTTAAAGGGTATATGATCAACAAGTGAGTGCCCTCACAGCCCTGCATTGCCCTGTTTTCCCAAATTATCCATGGCTTCACTTAGGTTTCCTAATTAACATTTTCCTGATAATGTTTATTAAAAGGACCTCCTTGATATAGATGGCAGTCACGTTAAAGAGGTATAGTTAGCTTTTTATTAAACGGAGGGTAAGTGGTGACAGGGCACTTTAATTTTAGGTTGTTTTCTTTCAACATCTCAGAAGGAAATTAGCCATTTTAAACATTTGAATTAGTGGAATTCATGGGATTTTAATTCTTCATTCCAGTGCCAGGTCTACTACTAACTAACTTTGTATTTTACCCTCTTTGAGCCTTCCTATTTGCATCTGTAAAAATATGTATGGGGAGTGGGGAGAGGTGGTTTAGGATATTATCATCTGGAAAGTCTCTAATTTCAGTTTAATATTGAATCCCATGAGCACCCACGCTGATTGCACCACCTCACAATTGCAGAACATTTAAGAGTTTGCAAAATATATATATATTTTCATTTGACCCTTAAGGTAACCTTATAAAATAGTCAAGGTATATTTTATTATATCCATTTTACAGATAGGAAAACTGAAGATTGCGGTCCATATAGGTCATAATTGAGAGCAGAGCACATTCTTTTGAAGCAGGATAGACGTGGTCCAAACACCTGCTTGGTTCAAAGGGTACAGAATCTAAGGCTAATTTTTCCCATGAAAAGATCTCCCCTTGAACATAACCAGTGACTTGTATTTCCATGACTTCTAAATAAAGAGGAAAATCTTAGAATTTGGGTCATCCTAGCTACCTGTAACAGTGTGACACTTTTGTGTTGAGATCATTTGCCTTCTCTGCTCATGACAGTCAGGAGACAGGGCTGGGGTGTGGTGATATGGAGAGCTTCCTCCCTGTGGTTTGCTTTGTAGAAGTAGTTTACCCAGCCTGAAGCTGAAATAACATACACTGTTAATGACAATAGATTGAGTTTGCACAAGGATCATAGTTTTGTGTTGGGTGTTTAGAAATAGAGAACAAGTCAGGCATTACTAACACCTTGAAGTGAGAAGAGGGTAGACTCTGGTGCCAGACTGATGGAATTCATGTTGCATTTGCCACTTACTAGCTTTTGGACCTCGGGAAGTCACTTAACCTCCATGTACATTAGTATTATCATCAGCAAAACGGGAATAAGAGTGTTATAAACCTCAGAGTGTTACTATGAAGAGTATTATACATATTTAATAAATATGTATAAAGTGCTTACATCATTGCCTAGTATACAGTATGTGTTAAATAGGTATCCAGTATTATAGTAAGAGTTAATATTTATTGGCTATTTCCTATGTCAGACATGAGTTCAGTGATGTATGTATGTCATCTCATGGAACTCCCACTACAATCCCTGAGATAGGGACTATTTTACTGCTCGTTTTATGCAAATTCACATAGCCAATAAGCATTAGCATATCTCTTAAAATTGTGCCCTCAACTTCTATGCTAAAAATAGTTATTTTCTAATAGAAGTTTCTAATATTTTCTAATATAAGTTGCTTAGAAATAGAGAAGGTGAAAGTAGGAAGCCCTATTTCAGAGCATTCTGGGTTTTTAAGCTGACAAAAGTAACCTCTACATTGCAAACTTTGTTTTAAATGATTTGTCTTAAACGTTGTCAATAAATGGTTGATATTGTTGATAGACCTTAGTCTGTCATATATTATATATAAATTCTAGGTGTCTTTTAAGCACAGTGACTCTGATTTTGTTGTAACTGTACAGAATGAAATAGAATGTTTAACACTGATGATCTATGATTTTAATGTTAAAAATGAGTTCTATTAGAAGCAAAAGAAAATGTCGTCTCAGTATAGTACAGATGCCTGGAATAAATTTGGGTTGCAATGAGATGGGATGATTCATCTATTTGTATGGATTCTTTCCATTGTGCACTGCATGTTAAAATGCTTTACAGTGACGGATTATTTTCTTACATCTCTATAAGCTTAATATTTCCACCATCTATTTAGTCAGAAAGATGTTCGTTGAGAATGCAGATGTTTCAGAGATGTTTTAGAGAGCATAGCTTTAAAAAACTTAGATCCATTTAGTTTGAATGTCCGTCAGCAAATTATTTAAACTCTCCAAATCTGTTTCCTTATTTATAAAAGAAAGGGTTGTTTTAACTTCACTTAGCAAGGCTATGTCAAACAAAAATATTGTACCAGGCACTGTATAATGTTCTGATAAAAGTCATTGCTATTAAGACAGGTCTGTGTAATAAAACAGGAATTTGTATGATCCCATCTCTATTAGAGTTCTCTGGAGAAAAAGAATCAGTATGATAGCTCTGTCCTCCCTCCCTTCTCTCTCTCCTCTCTCCTCTCTCCCTCCCTCCCTCCCTCCTAACCCTCTATATCTATCTAAATATACATCTACAGAGATCTCTTAATATCTCTATGTAGATATCTATACATATCTATATCTGTAAATATATATCTATATCACTCTCTTGACAATTATTATCTAATTACTAATATTAACTATTATTATTATTAATTATTATGACAGAGATGGTAGGAGCTAGCAAGTGTGAAATTTGTAGGGCTGGTCAGCAGGCTAGAAATTCAGGAAGAGTTGATATTGCAATCTTGAGTCTAAAATCTCCAGGTGGGCCAGCAGGCTGGGACATCAGGCAGTGCTTTTATGTTGCAGTGTTGAGGCAGAATTGCTCCTTCTTTAGGAAAACTCAGTCTTTCCTCTTAATGCCTTCAACTGATTGGATGAGGCCCCCGTTATGGACAATAATTTGTTTTACTTAAAGTCAACTTATTGTAAATGTTAATTATGTTCACAGTTACCTTCACAGAAACATCTAATGTTTGACCAAACACCTGGGCACCATAGCCCAGTCAAGAAGACACATTAGTTAGCTATGATACCATGGAACTTTCTTTTCTTTTTCTGGTGTTAGAGTCACCACTACACTGATAAGTTTTCTAGTCGGCTATGTTATGCTGTTAAGGATGCCTGAAACCCATTCCACAGTCAACTGAGATGGGAGGATTTGTTTTGTTTTGTTTTGTTTTGGGGAGGATTGTTAATGGAAGGTGAATCATAGGAAAAATCACAATCTTTGGTGCTGGAATTCCTAGTGCCAACAGAGTCAGCAGTTGATAATTGACCAAGAATGGCAGATGTGGTGACATGGGAATGAAGCCTAGAAAAGTGTACTTTGTGCTTCCGGGGTCTTCTCTTTACCTCAGCTCAAACCAGATCCCCTTTGGGGATTGAACGCTCTTCCCACAACGGTGTCCTATTACTGTCAGGTGAAGGCATTTCCCTCAAGTTAGTACTTCAAACTTCCTATCATGCCAGAATAATGGAGTCACTTCCCCCCTAGCAACTGCTGTGGCTGCCTCATTTCCCGGGAAACACTGGCTGCTGTGCAGGTGACAGACCATCAGTTGCTTATTTGAGTCATTTTTGAGATGTAGCTGGTGCTTTGGAGGGGAACGTGGGAGTTATCCACCCTCCATTTCTGATGCAACAACTGGAGACATCCCTCCAAAGAAGATAATTCCAATACTGCCTTTTTGAAATGAGAGCCTAATGGAGTGCCATATGCTACCTCTTCTGAGTATTCGGCCCACATGCTCGGTGGGCCCAGTGCCATCTCTTTGGGGATATATATTCTTTTTTTTTACATCTTTATTGGAGTATAATTGCTTGACAATGGTGTGTTAGTTTCTGCCTTATAACAAAGTGAAGCAGCTATATACATACATGGGGACATATATTCTTGAAAGAAAATTAATAAGTACAGGCTACCCAAGCCCTGTAGAAAAATGCACTCAGGTATTTGAGAGTGTGTTGTTAGCTGTTATCATCTCAGATATTCTCCTCCAAAAGGAGGCGATCTGTGGTGGTATAGGTTGTTTTGGGACCAGTATATAGTATCTTTATTTTCTTAAAGCAGTTTTTCCATAGGCAGATTAGGAGACCAGGGGCCTGTGTGTATATTTAAAATTTTTTCCAAAATAAAAACCTGTATCCGCAGGATAAGAAATCGAGTTCAGACACTGGTATGTGGACATTGTTCTGCCCATGTGGACTCTCTCTCTGCAAAGACCATTATAAAGAAATAATGCCTTTGATATTTGGGGAGAAAATTCCCATTGAAGTGCTTCATCTTCAAAGTCATCCTTTCTATCCTACTGAGGGCTGACAGATGGCCAGCATGGGGCAGTTGTATAGACTGGCTGCTGAATATAACACTCGTACTAAGGTCCATAGTGAGAGACAGACTCCCCTCCCTGCAGAGGCCACAGACAGGGCCTTATCAGGGATGACAGGCTGCTGAGGGGATGCCCAGGTCCTGTGCCTGGTGAGCATGCTGCTGCAGTGTGCGACCACAGAGGGCTGTTGCCTGTCCAGGTGCTCTCAACGGCGGTGTGATAAAGACTTTGGAGGCAGCTTGAAAGCTTACTTCTGCAAACACTTCCTGGGATGATTTGTAATACCCTTAACATGTCATATTTAAGCGGGGTAGGTAAGGCTCTGAGAAGATAGGTTCAAGTTCAGGGGTGTTGAAAATGAAATAAAAGTTCTGTTCCAAACTGTATTTTGGGCACAGCCATGGGCTTTAATTAGGCTGGGTTTCTATTTGTCCTCCTTGATTGAGGGACATAGAAGAGAGCTGCTTCTGCTGCCCTGGGGACAAAAGATGTCTGATGACATGTGAGGCAGATCGGGGATCTGTGTGCTGACTCTGTCCACAACTTCCCCCCATGGAAAAGTGACGTTCAGCTAAACAGAAGAGAAGTGGACTCTGATGCTTATTTAAAAATAAATTATATGTCCACTGACTTCTCGACTTGTTTTAGAACTTGAAGGGTAAAAAAGCAACAAAAGAACATTTTGCTTATTGGAAAATCTGTTATCTTTGAGACACTGAAACACATGCTTTCCTCTGCCTACCTCATCTTCTTAGTGCAGTGATTTATTCTGACGTTGTCAGTCTATTCAAAGAACCCAATCTTTGGCACAAAAGGAAACAAACATTAACTCCACCTCTAGAGAGAATAAGCTTGATAAAAGAATATCAGGGCTTTGTCTCATGGTTCAGAGCTTTTATCATTTAGCTCAATTCTTCCCTAATACACACACCTGCACACTGACAGAGCTGCATATGAAGTTTAAAAGGGAATACTTCGGTTCTGGGGGAAAAAAAAGTTCCATCTGGTGGTTTAGGACCTCATTTAATTTTTCAAATGGTTTCCGAGGGACGTAGCTAGGTGAAGGTGGTCATTTCAAGGCCCTTATATTATAGAATTTTGATAAGTTTTCCAAATTTTTACTTGCTCCCTTGTAGCACATTATCTCCTATCAACATTTGAACAGCTATCTGTGAGGTTGAGAATTTTGTCTCTTGTGTCTTGTTTTCTTGAAGCCCCCTCTAGAGGCCTCTGTGATTATCACCTGAGTTGCCATTTTAATAAATACTTGTTGATGTCCTTTCCATGACTTTGCTAGTTTTTTCCCTCCTTTGAGAAAGGTTTTTCTTTTGTCTACAATTAGGCAACATAATTAGGAAACTTTCTTCCACAGCCACTGGCAATAATAACTGGCAGTTGGGACATTTGTGGAGTGAGTGGTGAAATGGGAGTGGTCATGCATGTGATTAGAACATTAGGCCCTGTTGCATAGGCTCACACCCTAAAGTTCACAGAAAAATCATAATAATCACAATCAGAGTACCAGGAGCAAAAAGGGTTTTACCATGTTGTAGAGGTCAATGATATATTGACCTCCATAATCTCTGGGTGAACCTGACTGCATGTGTTGCCCTGTCCCTTGCCTTTCTTTAAAATTATAATTAGTCTATCACACAGTACTAAATTTCTGAAAAATCTATATTACTTTTTTATATACATAATCATTTTCTCATGTATCAGGTAGATTCTTATTTGCCTGAATCTTAATATTTGGCCAAGAAATGGTAGCCTAACTTCCCACTGTTAGCTGCAGGAAATTAGGCTTTAGTTCAAAAGCTTTTTGTATTTTATTTTCAGGCAAAGGTGCTGAGTACTTTGGCTGCAGTGCTTTGAACTAACCTTGTGCCTTTCATCTGAGTGTCTTACAGTTGCTGTATTTTCTCATTTAAACACACGACTGCCTTAGGAGATAGGAGTAGAGTAATAGCAATCCTTTGTAGATAAAGACTTGGGATACAGAGATTTGAAACCATGTGAAACAGTCTGGGAGAGATGGTAAAGGAAACTAGGATTCCTACACAATGCTGAATAATGGACTGGAATATTTTCTATACACCAGGTACACAGGCTTCTCTTTGTTCTAGCACACACTGAGGGTCTCTTGGACTGTCAACTATGTGAAGATTATTTTATTCGTTCATTAAAGTTCAGCTTGGAACTCCTGAGCTCAGGTTGCCTGCTATTGCAGGCCGACTACAGATGTGATAAGGCTCTCAATACCCACACCCCAAGAATCTTATCTTTTTCTGACACCAAAACAATCTATGTCCAAACTGCCCTTAGAGAGTCAGGACCAGTCAAAGCCATCTATACCTCCCAATGCAGTGATCAACCTCCTCCAAAAACCAAAGTTCTGTTTTCTGAGCACCTATATTTCTATTCTTTAATTCCCATACTGTTCAGTGATTCTTACCAAGCTTCATTGCTGTACTGCTGACCTTCCATACAATAAAATCATGGTGCCCTCTAGGAAGCCTGTTCTATTATAGATTACCTTCCTGCATCTTTAATATCTTCATATTACTCCGTGGTGTGCTGGTAAATATTCAACAATGTACCATCTGAAAAAAGACGTGTATATATATACACATAAGTTATTAATATTTTTTACTAATATAAAGAATGTGTAGCATACTGTTTACAAATAATACATGGTACTCTCTATTATAAACTCTATATAGCCAATGCATTTACACTTAACATTTTCATGATATTTTTTGCTGAACTCTTGTATCAATAACAAACCAACGGTTGTAAATGGCTGTAAGCCCGGCATGAATGTTGGTTGGTACTTTCATTTGGATGGATAAGTAGGATAAAAGTGAAACAATGAAGGCATATGTCAGAATCATGCTTATTTGTCAATGACGTGAGGGACTTCTGTGCTGAATCAGATAGAGGTTTAAAATACCGTGAGAATATTTTCGTAAGTTTTACTTCATGCTGCTCACAATAAAGTATCAACAGACATGACACACTTTTAAGTTTCAGCTGCATTATTTTCTCCACTATTTCCTTAAGTCTAAACCAGGATTGGACAAACTTTTTCGTAAAGATCCAGGTATTAAATGCTTCAGATTTAGAGTCACATTGTTTCTGTGGTAATTACTCAACTCGTGTTGTTGTGGAGCCATAGATATTATCACTGAGTACTGGCATTTTCCAGTAAGACTTTATTTACAGAAACAGGCAACAAGTGGGCAATAGTTTGTCTAGAAAATTGGCAAAACAGTAAATCAAACCTTGATCTATTAACATTTACCTGTTTCTATGGTGTAAGAACTCCATCACAGCCAATTTCAAGCTACCAGTGTGATGTTACTGAACATGTATTTGGGAAAGAATGTGCAGTAGCACCCCATTATGTAATATTTCCACTATATAGACACTATGGGTGGAAATATCTCAAGAGTATGGATAATAAAAGGTAGTATATTTATTAGAAAATGAGGAGTTTGAGTATTTATTACCTTTGATTTTAATGTTACTGCCTTAATTATAAGGTCATATAGTCTAATTTTTGATAATCATTATGTTCAGCAATCAGCTCTCAAAATTTCTAAAAAAAATTGTAATTAGGCCTTGCAAGCTGGCATGAGCTGGTTCTACCACACCATTTCTTTTCCTGGCACATTTCCCATTGGAGTTTTAATATTTTATATTCAAGGAACTGTAAAGCAGGACCTGTAAATTCATTCCATAGACATTTCATTAACTATGCATTTGTGTCAGACATTCCACTGTCATTCTTGACTCCTTTCTCTTACTTTGAGATGCATTTTCTTCAACTCTCCTGAAAAATGTCTGCACCTTTGAAGCTTGGCCTTCTTCTAACCCATTGACTACTCTATCATTCTGTTAAATTTATTGATTGCATATTTCACAGTCCTCTGCCATCGCCAGCGTGACTTCAGCTGCCATGTGGATGATCCTATTAACATTCCAAGTAATTTCTTTAATTCCAGTGGCCTTTACGACTGTTCTAATAACATATTTCCATACATGTTTCCTAAACTTCTCAATGACTAATTTAATATCTTGAACTCTGATATCTTACTTTGTGAATTAAACTATAAACTGTGTTATCTTCCTAATTTTAAGATATTTAAATTTCTTTTTTTATTGAAGTGTAGTTGATTTACAATATTTTTTTAGTTTCAAGCATACAGGATAGTGATTCAATATTTTTATAGATTATATTCCATTTAAATTTATTATAAAATATTTTATATATTCTCTGCGCTGTACAATATATACTTGTAGCTCATTTATTTTGTACATAGTTATTTGTACTCTTTAATCCCCTACCCCTATATTGCTCTTACCTTCTTTGGACTCCCCGCTGGTAACCACTAGTTTGTTCTCTATATCTGTGAGTCTGTTTCTGTTTTGTTATATTCATTCATTTACTTTATTTTTTATATTCCACATATAAGGGATAACAGACAGTATTTGTCTTTCTTTTTTAGTGATATCATTCACTAAACATAATACCTCCAGATTCATCCATGTTGTTGCAAAAGGCAAAATTTCAGTCTTTTTTGTGTCTGTGTAGTATTCCATTGTGTGTGTGTGTGTGTGTGTGTGTGTGTGTGTGTGTGTGTATATGCTACATCTTTATCCATTCATCTGTTGGTGGACACTTAGGTTGCTTTCATATCTTGGCAATTGTAAATAATGCTGCTATGAACATTGGGTTGCATGTATCTTTTTGAATTAGTGTTTTCATTTTCTTTGGATATATACCCAGGAGTGGAATTGCTGGATCATATGGTAATTCTGCTTTTAGTTTTTTGAAGAGCCTCTATACTGTGTTACATAGTGGCTGCACCAATTTACATTCTTACCAACAGTGTATAAGGATTTCCTTTTCCCTACATTCTCACCAACACTTGTTATTTGTGGTGTTTTTCAGGCTAGACATTCTGACAGGTGTGAGGTGATATCTTATTGTGGTTTTGATTTGCATTTCCCTGCTGATTAATGACGTTGAACATCTTTTCATGTGCTTGTTGGCCATCTGTATGTCTACTTTGGAAAAATGTGTATTGAGGTCTTCTCATTTTTTTAAATCAAGTTTTTTTTTTTTTTTTTTTTTTTTTACAGTGAGTTCTATGAGGTGTTTATATGTTTTGGATGTTAATCCCTTATTGATCATATCATTTGCAAATATTTTCTCCCATTCAATAGGTTGTCTTTTTGTTTTATTGATGGTTTCCTTTGCTGTGCAAAACTTGTAAGTTTAATTAGGTCCATTTCTTTATTTGCTTTTATTTCCTTTCCCTGACAAGACATATCCAAAAGAATATTGCTATGATTTATGTCAAAGAACGTTTTATCTACTTTTTTCTTCTAGGAGTTTTCATGGTTTCTGTCCTTACATTTAGGTCTTTAATCCATTATGAGTTTATTTTTGTATATGGTGTGAGGAAATGTTCTAATTATTTTACATGTAGCTGTCCAGTTTTTCCAACACCACTTATTGTGTGTCTTCCACATTGTATATTCTTGCCTCATTTGTCTTAGATTAATTCACTACAAGTGCATGGGTATATTTCTGGGCTCTCTGTTCTGTTCCTTTTATCTATGTGTCTGTTTGGGGGGGGGGCAGTACCATACTGTTTTGATGACTGTTGCTTTGTAGTATAGTCTGAAGTCAGGGAGCCTGATACATCCAGCTTTGTTCTTTTTTCTCAGGATTTCTTTGGTTATTCAGGGTCTTCTGTGTTTTCATATTAATTTTTCTTATTTTTAAAAAAGTTTTATATTGCAGCATAGTTGATTAACAACGTTGTGTTAGTTGCAGGTGTACAGCAAAGTGATTTGGGTTATTACAGGATATTGAGCAGAGTTCCCTCTGCTATACAGTAGGTCCTTGTTGGTTGTCTATTTTAAATATAGCACTGTGTACATGTCAATTCCAAACTCCCAATCTATCCCTCCCCCCATATTAATTTTAAAACTATTTGTTCCAGCTCTGTGAAAAATGTCATGGGTATTTTGATAAGGATCACACTAAATCTGTAGATTGCTTTGGTTAGTATGGCCACTTCTTTATTTTTTTAAATTAATTTTTATTGGAGTATAGTTGCTTTACAATATTGTGTTAGTTTCTACTGTACAGCAAAGTGCATCACCTATACATAGACATATATATCCCCTCTTTTTTGGATTTCCTGCCCATTTAGGTCACAACAGAGCACTGAGTGGAGTTCCCTGTGCTATATAGTAGGTTCTCATTAATTATCTATTTTATACATAGTATCAATAGTATATATATATATATATATATATATATATATATATATATATCAATCCCTATCTCCTAATTTCTCCGACCCTCACTTTCTCTCCTGGTATCCATGCATTTGTTCTCTATGTCTGTGTCGCTACTTCTGCCTTGCAAGTAAGATCATCTATACCATTTTTCTAGATTCCACATGTATGTGTTAATATATGATATTTGTTTTTCTCTTTCTGACTTACTTCACTCTGTATGACAGTCTCTAGGCCCATCCATGTCTCTACAAATGACCCAATTTCGTTCCTTTTTATGGCTGAGTAACATTCCATTGTATATATGTACCAGATCTTCTTTATCCATTCCTCTGTTAATGAACATTTAGGTTGGTTCCAAGTCCTGCCTATTGTAAATAGTGCTGCAATGAACACTGGGGTGCATGTGTCTATTTGAATTACGGTTTTCTCTGGGTATATGCCCAGGAGTGGGATTGTTGGGTCATATGGTTAATCTATTTTTAGTTTTTTAAGGAATCTCCATAATGTTCCCCATAGTGGCTGTATCAATTTACATACCCAGCAACAGTGCAAGAGGGTCCCCTTTTAACCGCACCCTCTCCAGCATTTATTGTTTGTAGATTTTTTGTTGATGGCCATTCTGACTGGTGTCAGGTGATACCTCATTGTAGTTTTGATTTGCATTTCTCTAATAATTAGTGATACTGAGCATCTTTTCATGTGTTTGTTGGCCATCTGTATGTCTTCTTCAGAGAAATTTCTATTTAGGTCTTCTGTCCATTTCTTGATTGGGTTGTTTGTTTTTTGATATTGAGCTGCATGAGCTGTTTGTATATTTTGGAGATTAATCCCTTGTCAGTTGCTTTATTTGCAAATATTTTTCCCATTCTGAGTGTTGCCTTTTTGTCTCAATTATGGTTTCCTTTGCTGTGCAAAATCTTTTGAGTTAACTAGGTCCTATTTTTTAATTTTTGTTTTTGTTCTCATTACTCTAGGAGGTGGTTCAAAAAAGATCTTGCTGTGATTTATGTCAAAGAGTGTTCTGCCTATGTTTTCCTCTATGAGTTTTAGAGTGTCTGCCCTTAAACTTAGATCTTTAATCCATTTTGAGTTTATTTTTGTGTATGGTGTTAGGGAGTGTTCTAATTTCATTCTTTTACATGTAGCTGTCCAGTATTATTGAAGAGCACCACTGATTGAAGAGACTGTCTTTTCTCCATTGTATATTCTTGCCTCCTTTGTCATAGATTAAGTGTCCATAGGTGTGTGGGTTTATCTCTGGGCTTTCTATCCTGTTCCATTGATCTATATATCTGTTCTTGTGCCAGTACCATTCTGTCTTGATTATTGTAGCTTTGTAGTATAGTCTGAAGTCAGGGACCCTGTTTCCTCCAACTCCATTTTTTCCCCTCAAGATTGCTTTGGCTATTCAGGGTCTTTTGTGTCTCCATACAAATTTAAATTTTTTTTGTTCTAGTTCTATAAAAAATGCCACTGGTTATTTGATAGAGATTGCATTGAATCTGTAGATTGCTTTGGGTAGTATAGTCATTTTCACAATATTGATTCTTCCAATCCAAAAACATGGTATATCTCTTCATCTGTTTGTTTCATTTTTGATTCCTTTCATCAGTGTCTGATAGTTTCCTGAGTACAGGTCTTTTACTTCCTTAGGGGGGTTTACTCCTAGGTATTTTATTCTTTTGGTTGCAATGGTGAATGGGATTGTTTCCTTCATTTCTCTTTTTCATCTTTTATTGTTAGTGTATAGGAATGCAGGAGATTTCTGTGAATTAATTTTGTACCTACAACTTTACCAGATTCATTGATTAGCTCTAATAGTTTTCTGGTGGCATCTTTAGGATTTTCTATGTATAGGATCATGTCATCTTCAAACAGTGACAGTTTTACTTCTTTTTTTCCATTTTGGATTCCTTTTATTTATTTATTTTTTTTCTCTGATTGCCATGGCTAAGACTTCAAAAACTATGTTGAATAATAGTAGTGAGAGTGGACATCCTTGTTTTGTTCCTGATGTTAGAGGAAATGCTTTCAGTTTTTCGCCATTGAGAATGATACTTGCTGTGGGTTTGTTGTATATGGGCCTTATTATGTTGAGGTAGGTTCCCTCTATGTCCACTTTCTGGATAGTGTTTATCATAAATGGTGTTGAATTTTGTCAAAAGCTTTTTCTGCATCGATTGAGATGATAATATGGTTTTTATCCATCAGTTTGTTAATATGGTGTATCACATTGATTGATTTGCGTATATTGAAGAACGCTTGCATCCCTGGGATAAATCCCACTTGATCATGATGTATGATCCTTTTAATGTGCTGTTGGATTCTGTTTGCTAGTATTTTATTGAGGATTTTTGCATCTATATTCATCAGTGATATTGGTCTGTAACTTTCTTTTTTTGTATTATCTCTGTGTAGTTTTGGTATTGGGCTGATAGTGGCCGCATAGAGTGAGCTTGGGAGTTTTCCTTCCTCTGAAATGTTTTTGAAGAGTTTGAGAAGGATGGGTGTTATGTCTTCTCTAATTGTTTGATAGAACTCACCTGTGAAGCAACCTGGTCCTGGACTTCTGTTTGTTGGAAGATTTTTAATCACAGTTTCAAGTTCATTACTTGTGATTGGTCTGTTCATATTTTCTATTTCTTCCTGGTTCAGTCTTGGAAGGTTATACCTTTCTAAAAATTTGTCCATTTCTTCCAGGTTGTCCATTTTATTGGCATAGAGTTGGTTGTAGTAGTCTCTTAGGATGCTTTGTATTTCTGTGGTGTCCATTGTAACTTCTCCTTTTACATTTCTAATTTTATTGATTTGAGTTTTCTCCTTCTTTTTCTTGATGAGTCTGGCTAAAGGTTTATCAATTTTGTTTATCTTCTCAAAGGACCAGCTTTTAGTGTTATTGATCCTTGCTATTGTTTTCTTTGTTTCTAATTCATTTATTTATTGAGTCTTTTATCTATTTGCTTGGTTTTGCCGGGTCTTATTTGCAGCCTGTGGGAACTTTAGTTGCCACAGGCAAACTCTTGTTTGTGGCATGTGGGATCTAGCTCCCTGGGCAGGGATCAAACCCAGGGCCCCTCCATTGGGAGTGTGGAGTCTTAGCCACTGGACCACCAGAGAAGTCCCTATTTCATTTATTTCCACTCTGCTCTTTATGATTTCCTTCCTTCTACTAACTTTGGTTTTTTTGTTCTTCTTTCTCTAGTTCCTTTAGGTGTAGGGTTATATTGTTCATTGGAGATTTTTCTAATATCTTGAGGTAGGATTGTGTTGCTATAACCTTCCCTCTTAGAACTCCTTTTGCTGCATCCGTAGGTTTTGGGTCATTGTGTTTTCTTTGTCACTTGTCTCTAGGTATATTTTAATTTCCTTTTTTATGTCTTCAATGATGCCTTGGTTACTTACTAGTGTATTGTGTAACCTCCATGTGTTTGTGTTTTTTAAAGATTTTTTCCTGTAATTGATTTCCACTCTCATAGTGTTGTGGTTGGAAAAGGTGCTTGATATGATTTCAATTTTCTTAAATTTACTGAGGCTTGATTTGTGACCCAAGATATAATGTATCCTGGAGAATGTTCCATGTGCACTTGAGAAGAAAGTGTATTCTGCTGCTTTTGGATTGAATGTCCTATAAATATCAATTAAATCTGTCTGGTCTATTGTGTCATTAAAACTTGTGTTTCCTTATTAATTTTCTGTCTGGATGATCTGTCCTTCGGTGTAAGTGAGGTGTTAAATACACCCACTATTACTGTGTTTCTGTTGTTTTCCCCTTTTATTGCTGTTAGCATTTGCCTTATGTATTGAGGTGCTCCTATGTTGGGTGCATAAATATTTATAATTGTTATATCTTCTTCCTGGATTGATCCCTTGATCATTATGTAGTGTCCTTCCTTATCTCTTGTAACAGTCTTTATTTTAAAGTCTATTTTATCTGATATGAATATTGCTACTCCAGCTTTCTTTTGATTTCCATTTGCATAGAATATATTTTTCCATCCTCTCACTTTCAGTTTGTATGTGTCCCTAGGTCTGAAGTGGGTCTCTTGTAGACAGCTCGGATATGGGTCTTGTTTTTATATCCATCCAGCCAGTCTGTGTCTTTGGTTGGAGCATTTAATTCCCTTACATTTAATGTAATTATCGATATGTATGTTCCTATTACCATTTTCTTAATTGTTTTGGGTTTGTTTTTCTGGGCCTTTTTCTTTTCTTTTGTTTCCCACCTAGAGAAGTTCCTTTAGCCTCTGTTGTAAAGCTAGTTGGGTGATGCTGAATTCTCTTAGCTTTTGCTTGTCTGTAAAACTTTTGATTTCTCTGTCAAATCTGAATGATATCCTTGCTGGGTAGAGTAATCTTGGTTGTAGGTTTTTCCCTTGCATCACTTTAAATACATCCTGCCACTCCCTTCTGGACTGCAGAGTTTCTGCTGAAAAATCAACTGATAACCTTATGGGTATTCCCTGGTATGATATTTGTTGCCTTTCCTCTGATGCTTTCAATATTTTTTCTTTGTATTTAATTTTTGATAGTTTGATTAATATGTGTCCCAACGTGTTTCTCCTTGGGTTTATCCTGTATGGTATTCGCTGAACTTCCTGGAGTTGATTAACTATTTCCTCTCCCATGTTAGGGAAGCTTTCAACTGTAATCTCTTCAAATATTTTCTCAGACCCATTCTCTTTCTCTTCTTCTTCTGGGATCCCTATAATTTGAGTGTTGTTGTGTTTATTGTTGTCCCAGAGGTCTCTGTGACTGTCCTCAATTCTTTTCATTCTTTTTTCTTTATTCTGTTCTGTGGCAGTTATATCCACCATTCTATGTTCTAGCTCGCTTATCCGTTTTTCTGCCTCAGTTATACTGCTATTGATTCCTTCTTTGGATCATCTTTACTGTTATTACTCTGAATTTTTTTTTCAGCTAAATTGCTTATTTCCTCTTCATTTTTTTGGTGTTTTGGGTTTTTACCTTCCTCCTTCATCTGCAGCATATTTCTCTGTATTCTCATTTTGTTTAACTTACTGTGTTTAGGGTCCCCTTTCTGCAGGATGCAGTAGCTAGTTCCTCTTACTTCTGGTGTCTGCCCCCAGTGGGTGAGTTTGGTCCAGTGGCTTGTGTAGACTTCCTGGTGTGGGGGACTGGTGCCTTTGTTCTATTGTGTGGAGCTGGATCTTGTCCCTCTGATGGGCAGGGCCATGTCAGGTGGTGTTTTTCGGGGTGTCTGTGAGCTTAGTATGATTTTAGGCAGCCTGTCTGCTAAGGTTGAGATTGTGTTCTTCTCTTGCTAGTTGCTTGGTGTGAGGCATCCAGCACTGGAGCTTGCTGGCCATAGGGTGGAGCTGGGTCTTGGTGTTGAGATGGAGACCTCTGGGAGAGCTCTCGCAGATTAATATTCCCTGGGGTCAGGAGTACTCTGGTGGTCCAACATCCTGGGCTCAGCTTTCCCACCTCAGCGTCTCAGGCCAAACCCCTGGCCAGAGCACCAAGAACCTGCAAGCTCTATGGTTCAGAAGAAAAGAAAAAAAAGAAAATGAACAGACAAATAAAACCCCAAGATAAATGGTAAAAGCAAAACCAAACAGATGAAAACACACAAAGAAATACACGTACAAACACACACACACAAACAGAAAACAAGATGAGAGCAACCAAACAGTAAGTGAACCCCAAAATGAAAACAAATAATAAAACTAAATTAACAAAAACAAAAAAACAAATACAAATCAAGAGCAGAAAGTAAACTAAAAAAAGGCAAAGAAAGCATAAAACAAACACACAAAAAGATTAAAAAAGAAAGAGAAAGAAAACAAAAGGAAAAAACAAGAAAAAGTAATGTAAAAATAGAAAAATATAGAATATAGTTTGAAAAAGATAACAACAAAGGGAAACAAAGGGAAAAAACAAGTAAAAATATAATGAAAAAGTAAATAGAAAAAAATAAAAAAATACTACAATAAAAGTATAAAAAAGAAAAGAAATAAATTAAAATTAGAAGAATAATAAACACCAGAACAAAATGAAACAAAAAATAATGGTAATAATAATAGTATTTTCCTGGGGCCTCAGCTGTCAGTGTCCTTGCCATTATAGTGAGCCACAGCCAATCCCTGCCTTCCCAGGAAATCCTCCAATATCTCTAGGTCAGTTTCCGGATCTACTCTGGGGCCAGCTGAGACTCTGACCTGGCCCAACTCCTGAATGTACTTGCCCCCAAAGTGCACGGTTGCCCCCAATGTCCACAGCCTCAGGTGTGGGAACATTCATTGTCTATTCAGATATTCCACAGATGCAGGGTTTACCATGTTGATTGTGGGAATTGAATCTGCTGCTTCTGTGGCTGCATGGAGAGATTTCCCTTCCTCTTCTTTGGTCGCACTGCCCCAAGGGTTCAGCTTTTGTTTTGGACCTGCCTCTGCATGTGGGCCACCCTCAGGCATCTGTTCCCCGCCCAGGTGAGAGGGGGGGAAAGCAGCGGCTGATTAGCACACACTTGCTCACTCAGGCTGGGGAGAGGGAGGGATACGGCAGTCACAGTTGGGATGTGTGGGGAGTGCGTGCAGCAGCAGAGGCTGGCAGGAAGTTGCAAAGCCTGAGGCACACTGTGTGCTCTCCTGGGGAAGTTGGCGCAGGATCACAGGATCCTCAGCGGTGGGCTGTGCAGGCTCCAGAAAGGTGTGGGCAGTGACCTGCACTTCCTCACAGGACCCTTGGTGGCAGTGGTGACAGTGGTAGAGGACTTATCTCTGGGGTCTGAGATAGCAGCCGTGGCTCACACCCACCCCTGGAGCTCATGTAGGTGGTACCCTGCTGTCTGTGAGTGCACGGAGAAAGAAGCTCCTAAGGCAGGCCTGCCCCTCTCATGCACCCCCCAACAATGGTCCGTTGCCTCTCTCGTGGGCCCAGGCTTCTTCCCACACTCCCTCAGCTGTGGCATACTAGCCCCGTCAGGCTGTCTTCACACAGCCAACCCCATTCCTCTACCTGGGGTCTGACCTCTGAAGCCCAAGCCTCAGCACCCAGCTCCCACCTGCCCCGGTGGGCAAGCCAACAAGCATCTCAGGCAGGGGAATGCTGGTCGGCACTAATCCTCTGTGCACGATTCTCTCTGTTTTGCCCTCTGCACCATTACTGTGCTCTCCCCTGAGGCTCTGAAGCTCCTCCCATGCCCGGTCCCCACCAGTGAGGGGGCTTTCTAGTGTGTGGAAACTTTTCCTCCTTCACAGCTCCCTCCCAGAGGTGCAGGTCCCATCCCGATTCCTTTGTCTCTTTTTTTTTTTCTTTTTTCTTTTGCCCTACCCAGTTAAGTGGAGATTTTCTCAGATTTGGAAGTCTGAGGTCTTCTGCCAGTGTTCAGTAGATGTTCTGTGGGAGTCGTTCCACTTGTAGATGTATTTTTGAGGTGTCTTGGTCTCCTACTGAATGACATTCAATTCCTATAGTTCTTATAAGTAATTTCTTGAAGTTTGTTGGAAAAATATCCAAAGATTTCTAATTTTCTCTCCCCCAGTATATAAGCAAGTAGGTCAACAATGCCTGCTGTTAACCTCTTCTTCACAGGAAGAGAAAGTCCATTATGAAGTTCTGCACCTTTGCAGATAGGTAGAGAATGCGGGGAAATACACACAATCTGCTGTAAGTTCCACATTTATTTGGTCAGTGATCTTAAACACAACAGGAGCAAAGTAGCAACACTAAGCAGGAGCCAGTGGAGCGTATCTGGTAGACTTCTCCATAACTTTGGCTTCCTTATGAGGCACATAGCTGTTGGCTCAGAAAGAATCTTGCCTATCCTAAGAGAGACACAGACTTACGTCACTATTCAGGAAAAATCTACATTAAAAAAGTTGCAAGTCACAGTGGAGCAGTTGCAAGTCACAATAAAGCAATAAGCTCATTCAAAGGGAAGAAACAAAATTGATGTTCACAAGTCTCTGAACAATTTCTTTGCTTTCATCTTTTCAGTGCCTTGAAAACCCTGACTCTGCAAGTTTAAACCAAGAATAAATTCAACAGCATTTTACTCTGCAGCATTTCTAGAGAAACATGGAAGAGTTCTTGGAAATGCTATTTTGTTAAAAATCAATAACTGTAAAATATTTCCTAAGTAGACAAGCCCCCATTTTTTTGATCACTGCTATATCTCTGAGCCCCATTTTATGCTGTAACATAAAATACAGTTACATTGCCTCCTTGGTATCTCCCTTTAACTTTTTAAGAAAAATATAAACTTTCGTGCTATTCACTTTGAACTCATGCTTATTTAGAATTTTAGCTTTAGTTTCTTGTGTTGCCTTTAGTTTTTATTAATTTTGTGATTATGTGAGAAACTTTAGCCTGCCAATAAAATAAGGTGCTAAGATAGTACACTGTGGGAACTGCAGTCTTGCTGTAATTTCCTTCGTCGAGATTCAACAATGAACCTTCAGGTCATTTTCAAATGTGTTCTTAAAATTTAATTTCCTTTGCTTTTGGTAGTAGCATGAAACTAAGATATTCCAGTTAAGTAAGGTCATTTTATTAGTACACTTTATATGTTTTTCAGCTATAGTGAGGTACTTTGCAGTACTTTGAAATGTGCTGAGCTTGAGTGCAGCCTGAAGACTAAAGCAGATACAAAAAGCAGTGGTTTTTCAAGTGTTACAGAGTGATGGGACCTGGGACAGAGCCTGATTTTAGTAATGGTTTTAGTATTTTTCTTTCTGTAACACATTCAATGCAATCATGGTAGATAGATTCTGGGTAAAACATACAAATGTATACAGAAAAATGTCAATGCTGTTACTTTTATCCTCATCCAATCAGTGAATTTTTCTGTGTACTAACCTTGAACTGCAGAAGGAAAGTATTATTCTACAGGCAAATAGATTACTGTTACTTTTGAACCTCCAGTTAAATCAAGAGAAAAGCTTTCCCTGGATAATTCTGAAATCCATAATACTGATCTTTTTTTTTTTTTTTTTTTTTTGCTGTATGCGGGCCTCTCACTGTTGTGGCCTCTCCTGTTGCGGAGCACAGGCTCCGGACGCGCAGGCTCAGCGGCCATGGCTCATGGGCCC